>NW_004443990.1:7434462-7485256 GCF_000243295.1 Trichechus manatus latirostris
TTTCAATCGCCTCATATGCATGTGAAAGCTGGACAATGAATAAGGAAGACCAAAGAAGAAGTGATGCCTTTAAATTGTGGTATTGGTGAAGAATATTGAATATACCATGGACTGCCGGAAGAACCAATAAGTCTGTCTTGGGAGAAGTATAGCCACTGTGCTCCTTGGAAGCGAGGATGACAAGACTTTGTCTCTCATAATATGGACATGTTATCAGGAGTGATCAGTCCCTGGAGAAGGACATCATGCTTGGTAAAGTAGAGGGTCATTGAAAAAGAAGAAGACCCTCAACAAGATGGATTAACGCAGTGGCTGCAACAATGGGCTCAAACATAACAACGATTGTGAGGACGGCACAGGACTGGGCAGTGTTTCATTCTGTTGTACACGGGGTCACTATGAGTCAGAACCAACTCAAAGGCACCTAACAACAACTACATGTGTCATTTGATCTTTACAACAACTGAAGTGGCAAGTACTATTACCTCCTTTTTATGGATGAGTATACTCAATTAAGCAGTTTGCCAAATATCATATGACTAAGTAGCAGGGAATGCTTCTCAGAGGAGGTGAGGTTAATCCAAGTTCTGATCGAAAGGAGGTGCATCAACTGTCCTAAGGAAGTTGGCCCTGGGAAGGGCATTTTATGCATCAGATTTGGCAATACGTGGATGGAAGAGCCAAGACCTTGGAGACAGAAGACATGGGTTCCAAAACTTGTTCTAACATTTATGGACTGTGTGACCTTGGACAAATCACTTCACATATCTGAGTTTTACTTCCCTACCTCACAAGGTTGTTAAGAAGATTAAATGATGTAATATATGTAAAGTATTTATCACAAGACCTGGAGCTTAGGAAGAACTTAATACATTTTAGTTACCATCATCATCACTATCAAAACCATTACCTTCATCAATATTGTAATTATTATCACTAATGCCTGCTTTCTTAGAGTTTAGGAGGTTGCAATAAAATAATGGATGTGAAAGTGCTTTGTAAAAAAAAAAAAAAGAACTAAATATGTTGGAATTTATTTCAAATGTGAGGGAATTGAAAAATAGAATTTTCTAATGTAATAAATTGAATTCAAGGTAATTGGTGTGCGTTTGATAATTGTTTTGACTCTTGTCTCCTCTAGAATCTAACCTCTAAGAATGCTGAGAGATGATAAAGTGAAAAAGCAAACACATGTCATCAATCTCTCCAGGCTATGCTATTTGCATTTATAAAGGCCAGCTGTATACTTACTGCTTTGTTTAATCATTTAATCATTGGCTTCATGTGGAAACTTCAACAATGTCAGTAAAATCTCCTACAGAGCATTCCATCCAAAAGTGGGAGAGGATCAGTCAGAGATTTACTGTCTTATGAAAGACAGGATTCTCTTAAACCCATGAATAGGGAGAGAAATACTAAGGATCCGAAGATTCTACTTGTGCCCAGATGAGGTGGGAAGGAGGAGAAGAGAGTCCATCTTCAACCAAAATTGTACATATGGTTCTGATGACTAGCTTATGCTGGTAGAAATCTTTGGGTTGTGCTAGTTCCCCAAACACTTCTGATAGCTCAGCCTTTAATAAACACAGCTGCTGCAAACACAGTCATTTCCAAGTAGCAGTCATAGTGATGATGTTGATGATAAAAAAAAAAGTGTAACTTATCAGTATGACTTTATTGCCTTAAGGATTAGACCACCATTAACAGCCTATTTGTGTAGACTTGATTATGACCTAACTCTTTCATCAAAGGAGAATTCTGGAAATCAGGAAAAGAACTCCACCATTGCAATAACTGCCCTTCTCATAGTCATTCTTCACATGTGCTGATATACTTTAAAATGTCCTATAAAAGACCAAAGCTTATTAGTGGTTACCAGGGGCAGGAGGGAGAGGGAAAGGCGGCAGCTAACAGTGATGAAAAAATCACATTGAATAAGGGTAGGGTTGCACAGCTGATTAGTTTAATTGTTGTCAATAAGTTGTACACCTGTAAAAAATTGAATTGGCAAAAGTTGTGTGACAGATATATTTACAACAATGACAAAAGAAAGAAAGAAAGAGAGTAGCTGCTGAGGCTGCTTATGTACAACCAAAAACCTCATGGAATTTGATTCCTTGGTTTGGAGGTCTAGGGTCATGGTTTCATGGGACATCCCAGTTAATTGCTCTAATAACATATTTAGTGCTTCTGTTCTACCTACTAGTTCATTGTGTAGTGCCTGGGGTCTTAAAACCTTGCAAATAGCAATCCAAGTCACAGCAATTGGACTGTATTTTCCTGGAGCAACAAAGGAACCAGGAGAGTCAGGAAAAGAAGGAGGATATGGAATGTGTGGCTAATTGCCTCCATGAACAACTGCCTCCTTTGCCATGAGACCAGAAGAACTGGATGGTGGCTGGCTACCACTACTGAACTTTTGATCAAAGATCCTATAGAAGAATCCTGATCCAAAGGGAGAAAATGTAGAACAGAATTTCAAATTTTTATGGACTCCAGATTTTCTGGAGCCATGGAGGCTGGACGAACTCCTAAAACTATTGCCCTGAGATAATCTTTAAGCCTTAAACCAAAAATATCCCCTGAAGTCTTAAAACCAAACACAAGTCTATCTTAGCTAGTAACAAATGTCTGCCTTGAGCATTATGCCCTTTTAAGAACTATCTGTATGGGATCAAACTGACAACAGCAACTTGAAAGATTAGATAGGAACCTTAGCGGGCAGAGAGTTTATGTTAATGAGGTAGGAACAACTCAGAAAAAGAGGGTGAGAATGGTTCACAACTCAAAGAATGTAATCCATGTCACTGAATTGTACATGTAGAAATGGTTGAATTGGTGTGTGTTTTGCTGTATATATTCTCAACAACAAGAACAAAATTAAAATTTGTTCTATACAAGTATCTAAAATTTTATTTTCTCCATGGGGCATTTCTACTCTGTCCTATAGGGTCACTATGAGTCAGAATGGACTCAATGGCAAGGGGTTTATATGGGGAAAAAGCTAGCAAAATGCATCATATAAAATGGACTAGACACCACTGCCTTAAGATATGCAGACAGCAGTTCTCCCTTCTTACTCTGGACTGCATCTGAAACTTCCACCTGTTTGGAGGGAATTTTACAATTTATGAGAAATGCAATTTGCAAAAATCTGGATACATTTAAAAAGCACATGCTCTTCAATCTATCTACTACACAACTAGGAATTTATTCTACATATGCACTGTACATGTTCACAAAGATGTATGTTCAACGATATTCATTGCAGCGTTGTCTGCAATAACAAAATATAGAAAACAAAAGAAAGCTGGTTAAATAAATGGGTGCATTCACCAACTACATGATATGCCACCGTATTTTAAATGAGGCAATTTTATATTAAGATTAAATTGGCCTTATAAAATGAATTGGGAAATGTTCTCTCTTTTCCTAATCTCTGGAAGAATTTATTTATTTAAGATTGGTGAAAATTGTGACTTTAAAAATGTGAAGAATTCACCTACAAGTCATATGGACTGGGGTTTTCTTTGTGGGGAGGTTTTAAAATAACGATTCAATTTATTTATAGATCTGGGATTATTCAGCATTTCTATTTCTTCTTGTGTCAGTTTGGGTAAATTGTGTTTTTCTAGGAATTTGACAATTTCCTCAAAATTTTCAAATGTATTGGCATTAATTTTAATAGCCTCTTATTAGCTTTTTATGGTCTATAGAATGTATAGTAATATACTCTTTTTTGTATATACATACATATACATATAGATACATATATATAATTTTTTTTATCTACCCCTTCCTCTCCCACTCATTCATTGCAGCTGCCCTAGTTCAGGACTTATGACATCTCACCTAGACTTTCCCAACATCCTTCTAATTCAGGGATGGTAAATGCCTAGTCTATGTCTGCTGGCACTTTCCCTTATACTCGTGACAGTCATCACTTCTTTATTACTGGAGGCTTTCCTGATAAGTACAGATGCAGTTTTAAAATTCTTCTCAAAGCAGCACTCCATAGAGACGGTATTAGAGTTGATAAGCGAACAAATTCATTTGTCAGCTCTTCTTTAGCCTTCTCTACCAGATGGTATACAGTTAGTACACATCGGGCCACCAGAGAGATATCCTTAAAGAGAAATCTGATTGTATCTCTTCTATGCTTAGAAATCTAGGAGAGCCTCTTCTTGCTTACAAAATAAAGTAGCAGCTCACGGGTTAAGGATATAAAGCCTTTCACAATCTGGCTTTAGTGGAAATTTTCAGACTTACACAAATACTTACGGAAGCACATTTACTCCATTTCCACAATATGAAGGCCATTCGTGTTTCCTTCATTCATGCTATAACTTCTTCCTAAAATTCCTTTTGCCATTCAGTATCTGCCTGATCGACTCCTACTTACTCATTCTTTCCCAGATTTCTTTGGGAAGAATTCGTTTATTCTTTCTCTGGGTCTCCGGAACACTGTTCTGAACTTTACTAGAGTATACAGCACTTTGCATTTGTTTATTTTTGTTTGCACATGTATCTGGTAGATCATTCTAGACAATAACTCTGTCCTTATTCAATGCAAAATGCCTAGCAGGTACTCAACTAACATATGCTCAAAAATACAATAGAGTGGTCAATCCTCCTATATTTTGAGAACAATGTTAGGAACAGTTGCTTATTTCCCTTCAGTCATTATTTCAATAAATAAATTTATTGAGTATCTACTATGTGTTAGTCCCTGCACTATATCCAGAGCAGAACTCTGTGGTTCCTTCCAAAGCATCGCACTGAATCTAAAGCAACAGGAACCAAATGAGAGCTACTTCAAGTAGATTTACATAGACTTTTCAACCTGTCACGCTCCCTTCCATGGGTGAAGGAACTGTAAATGAAGTATTTGGCTCTTGGAGAGTTATGGCACAATTCTTGGCTCGCTTGATAAATATTGATCTTGTATAAATTACTCGGGAGAGGCAGACGATGGTTCTCGGGGCAACACACACAACCCCCACCCTCCTTTTTGCAAAGACATAAATCATTTATGAACAGAGCTCCACATGCTCCATGAATAAGTCTCTTGGATTCCAAGATGACTGATACTCAAGTATTTTTCTCATTTGAGTGCAAACCTAAATTTAAGCAAGCAGTCAGACGACATGAAGTTACAATGCCCTTTTGTTCACTGTAAGGTGAGAGATGCATAATAGACTTTCAAGGGTAAACATTGCATGTCTCAAAATAAACTCCATTAAATGCCATTGCACATTTGTGCCTTTAATGAAGCGACGGCAGGGGGATAGCTCTTTAGAAACATCTCGTGTCATGTTCATCCAGTTTTAAGTTTTAGTAGCTAGTGGAAAGGGCAAGGTTAGTGTGTGCATGTATGTGGAATTGTGGAGAATTTGTTTTCTTTGACTACATTTGATTCAAGCCTTTGGTTTCATCTGGAAAGTTGTGAATAGCACAATAAGGGGGTCTGTGTGTGGTGAGGAGTCATTAAATAAAGACACAAAGGGCAGCAAACATTGGTTTTCTCAGATTCTTGTGGTAAGATTAATAATGGGTGTACTTAACCTCTGGGGACTTCATCACTGAAGGGACATGAGAGGATAAAGAGACAATAGTTTGTGGCCTCTTGGTAGGAGCTGAAGTTTGTCATTAGAACTCACACAAAGGGTCAAAATGCTAAAACTTCTTGGGAAAAGTAGAGGAATGTGACTTATGCTTTTTGGTGCCTTTATTATGTGATTTTCCATACCTTGAATGCTTTTATTTTTAAATCCATTTCTAACTTTTTCACATTCTGTGCGTTTTTGTCAGTTTCTTTCAAAATCTGAGTTGCGTATCTCCCGTGACACAAGAAATCCTATTTTTGTGAACTTACTGACAGAAAACCTTTAATAAGGGCTCAGAGACATATATACCAGGAAAAAAGAGAAACTACAAAACCACCAAATGCCCACAATAGGACGTTGGTTAAACAAATTATGGAATATTCCTGCAAAGGCCTAAAATGTAGCAGTCAAAAAAAGCAGAGGTAGATATGAATATATGAGATAGAAGGTTGTCCCTGCTGTAGAGAGAGGAAAAATAAGGCTGCAGAACAATATTTACAGGATGATTCTATTTAAAGCAACAAAACAAAAACATCATATCATGTACATATGTACAGAAATGGTTAATGATGATTATGTCTTGGGAAAGTAATTACAGCAAGAGGGGGCCGATCTTTCACTTGTTAAATTAAACATGTCTGAACTGGTTGAATTTATTATAATTTATTATAATGCAAGGGAGGTTTTGTTGTTATATTTTGTAATTGAAAAAAAAAGTTTTTTAAAGCTATGTGTCAGGTCCAAGCTCAAATGTTACATTATCCAGGATTAAATTTCTTCCATTTCTGCCACACTGTAGACTTTTGTACCAATTTTCCAAAACTTGCTGCATATCGCTGCAACCTTATGGAGGGGACATTGAATTTGGCATCAGAAGGCTTGAGTTAAAAACCAATTCTGCCACTTTCTAGCTGTAGTGTACCCTTGAAAAACCTTCTAAACCTAAATTTTTCTTTCTGTAAGATAAAAGAAAAAATGTTAACACCACAGGATCCTTGGGAATTGTAAATGAGGCAATACATATGACAAGCACTGTATATCTCACAAAACACTGTGAAATGAGAGGCATTAATATACTGGTTAAAGGCCCTGAGTGATGCCATCAGTTAAGTGCTTGACTACTAGCCAAAAGCTGGCAGTTCGAACCCACCCAGAGACACCTCAGAAGTCAGGCCTGGCAATCTGCTTCCAAAAGATCACAGCCTTGAAAATCCTATGGAGAAGTTCTACTCTGCATACATGTTCACCATGAGTCAGAATCAACTTAATGGCAACTAACAACAACAACAATACACTGGTTATTTGTGTGGCTTATCTTGTGTGTCCTATAACATCTTAATCTCCATGAGAACAAGGACTACCTGTTCAGTAATTCATTCAATAAGTATCGGTTGAACAACTCTTATGTGTCAGACACTGTGCAAAATATGACCCAGGGAAATAACATTGAACGAGAATGATGACATCTTCTCCCACATGGAACTTACAGTTAAGTGAGAAAATCACCCAAATATTTAATGGCCCAACAGTGTAGTAAGAGATTTAACAGGAGAATCAGGAAAGTTTTCCTGAAGAAAACACTGTCTCAACTGAGACCTGAAGGGTAAGTTTTCACAGGCAAGGAAGGTAGAGAGGAGTTGAAGAGTGTGTCAAGTCTTGAAAAGAGATGAGTGATAGCCTAGAGCATGGAGAACATGAAAGATGGTCGGCATGACTGGAATGAGATCTTGAACCTTCCTCACATACCTCCTTCCTTCTCCCAGAGTGTTGCTGAATCTCTGATAATCAGTGGGAGCTTACCGTATCATAGAAGGTTCAAATTTAAATGTCTTTCAAGCATTTCAAGGTCAGCAACCACTGGAGGATGGAAGGGTCTGAGACTCAGCCAGCATCATCTTAATACTTATGCAGAGACCCAGTGGATTCCAGGATACCTGAATCCACTTGACCTTCTTCAGAGAGAGAAGACATGGGACAGAAGGAATGTTCTAAAATAGGTAATTTGAGACTTGGAGAAGATGGAGGAGATGGAGGTGATAAAGGGGATAGGAGTTCAGGTTTTGTTTGTTTGGAGTCGAGGATATGCTAAGAACTGGTTAGATACATCAATTTAGCCATAACCCTGGTGTGAAGCCACCAAGCAATTCAGGAAAAGATTCAGAGTGAGGGTATGTATAGGCATATAGATCTCAGTTACCTAAAAATCGCGACGGTTCAGACCATGCATAGAGTTCTGGCATTAAGACAAATACTTGAAATTAAAAAGTTATACTGCATATGACTGAGTAACATAACACAAAGTCTAAGTATTATAGAATTTCAGGGCTCAAATAGGCTTTTGAAGTCACCTGGAAATCCTCCTCATTTTATGGAGGAAAAAACTGAGGTCCAGGGATGACAAACTCTTTAGTTATTTATCCATTCACACATCTACTAATTACCTAATGAGTGTCTGTTTCGTATGCCCAGCCCTACACACTGGGGCTAGAAAGATGGAAGCTGTTTTAACTCTGGATGTATGTTGCTTACCATCTAGTGGTATGCTAGGTAAATTATTTTGAGATATGATACAGTGCAGTGGGATCATCATAAATAAAAGCTGGAGGAAGGGACTCAGGAAGCTTTCACAGGAGGAAATAGCATTGAACTTGGCCATAAAGAATGCTCAGGGCTTTTGTAGAAATTGAAGGGAGAAGATACCACTGCACACAGAAGAATCAGGACACAAACAATAGAATAAACGTACTAAATCAAGACAGAAATTGGCAATAGAGCATTGACAATTTACCAACAACTAAAGTAACTGGGATGTTTATACCAAGGATGAGAGAGTAAGGGAATATGTAATAATTATCTTCAAGTATTTAAAGGGCTGACAGATTGAAAAAAAGAAGTAGAAATAATGGTTTTAAGATAGAAGATGAGCTGACTATACCTCTCACTTCTATATCTGATCCTTACAGACTAAAGATTATGTATCTAAAACATAAATAATTGTGTTTTATATATTTAAAAATAAATAAAATATGATTATATACACCTACTGCTGCCCATTGCCATCAACTAGATTCTAACTCATAGCGACCCTATAGGACAGAGTAGAACTGCCCCGTAGGCCTTCCAAGGAACAGCTGGTAGATTCAAACCGCCGACCTTTTGGTTAGCAGCAGTAGCTTGCCATAGCTCTTAACCACTGTGCCACCAGGGCTCCTTACACACATACATACAGATGTAAATTCAAAGATAAGAATTCAAACTGGGGATAAGGATTGGAATGTAAGAATTGGAACACTTGGAGGTCCAGAAACTAACAGAAAATGGATGAGACAAAATTGCAGAGAAAGCTGTAGCTCAGGACTCACGTAGAAGAGTATAATTGTAAAAGATAGGAACAGCAACAAGTATAGTCCAGAGGTGGTTTACCTCTGGTATCTCTGGTGAGAGCAAGAGGGTAGGCAGGTAAATTAACTGCTAACACACACACACACACACACACACACGCGCGCGCGCACCAGAAACAGAAGAGTCTGCCTTCAGAATGAGTATAATGAATGTGGGAGCTTGAGACAGAGAGATAGGGCAATTCCTAGGTTCTGGTGATGCAGGAGATCAGCAGGAGATCAGCCCTGAAGGCACCCGTGACAGCACCATGTGCCCCCCCAACTCCCGTTGAAAATTGGGTGGGGAGTGAGCCTTGGCAATAGCTTTCACACCTCCTCTTAAGCAAGCAGAAAGTTGAATTTGCAGTCTCAACTACAAAGACAAGCACAAAATTTAAAAACACCAGAATTCAAGAAAAGTCTATACCATAAAAAATAAACAATAAATTCAACAAACAGAACTTACACCTGAGGGAATAGAGTTAATAAAGTAATTAGAATAGGACTTGAGAAAACAGAATAGATATGTTCTATATCATTTCCAAGGGTAAGGCTAATGTCAATAAATGAAAGTAGCAGGGGGTTAGAACTAAGCACAATGTAAAGAAAGAACTCTTCAAATAATTATGTGTATCCAACAATGGACTTTGATAGAGCATACACAAGCTCTAGCCCTGACTGTATCCTACATTAAACAAACATTCAGTTAAAGGTATAGAAGGGTGCATTATCAAAACAGAAGCTTAGTCAGAAAACAGTTGAGCCAGGACACCACAATTAATTGGCCAGATACCACAAGACCAGGAACAAACAACCTATACTCACTGGGCCTGGCATATAGTAGCCCTACAACAATTATTTGTCAAATAAACTTAAGCACCACCAGGGCAAATACATGTCCATCTTGTTCACCAATAGAATGACAGGCATGATGTTCACTGAATTTTCATTCTAGCAGGGAAGACAGCTAGTAAATAAATACATGGTATAAATGTAGGTAGTGGTCATTTCTATGAAGAAAAAGAAAGATGGATAAGGAGATAAAGAACAATGTGTGGCCATTTCTGTTGTTGTTTTGTTTTGAAGGTGAGAGACAACTTTAGATAGGGTGACATTTAAGCAGAGACCTCAAAAAAGTGAGGCAGTATATTATTGCTGCATAACAAATTACCACAAAGCTTAGTAGCTTAAAAGAATAACATTTATTATCTCATAGTTTCTGTGTGTCCTGAATATGGGTATGTCTTGGCTGGGTCCTCTAGCCCAGTGTCTCTCCGCTAAATGCATTGCCATCAAGTTCATTCTGACTTATAGCGACCCTATAGGACAGAGTAGAACTGCCCCACAGGATTTCCAAGGCTGTAAATCTTTAAAGAAGTGGACTGCCACATCTTTCTCCCATGGAACTGCTGGTGGGTTTGAACCGCTAACCTTTTTGTTAGCAGGTAAGCACTTAAACCACTGTGCCAATAGGGCTCCTTGTCAGGGTCTATAACAAGACTTCAGTGAAGGTCTGCAGTCATCTCCAGGCTTGAGCGGGGAAGGATCTGCTTCCAATCTCACTCAGGAGGTGGTTGGCTGGATTCAGTATTTCACAGGCTGTTGGACTTACTGCCTCAGTTCCTCACTGGCTGTTGGCCAGAGGCCACTCTCAGTCCCTTGCTATGAGGATGCCTCCATAAAGCAGCCCACAACTGTCCAGCTTGCTTCATCAGGGCAGACAAGTAAGAAGAGCCAGAGAGGGGAAATGGGAAAGAACAAAAGTCACAGTCTTTTACAACCCAATCTTGAATGTGACATCCCATCTTTTTTTTAATATATTCTAGTCTCTAGGAACAAGTCACTAGATACAGCCCACATACAGGGGAAGTGCTTATACAGGGCATGCAGGAGTGGGAATCCTGGGTGCCATTTTAGAAACTGCCTACTATAGGCTGTGTGCCATATGAAGATCTTGGGGGAAAAACATTCATGATGGAGGGAAGAGCAAGTGCAAAGGCCATGGCATATCTGAGGAACAGCAAGAAGGCCAGTGTGGCTGGAAAGAAATAAGAAAAGAAGGAGGTGGAGTCTGAAAAGTAGGCAGGGGCTAGATCGCAGGTCATATGCAATGTTTTAGGCCCCAGTAGTTTGGATTTGAAGGAGCCCTGGTGGTGCAATGGTTAAGTGCTCAACTGCAAACTGAAAGGTTGGTAGTTTGAACCCACCAGTGACTCCGAGGGAGAAAAGACCTGATGATCTGCTCTCATTACAGCCTAAGAAACCCTACCGGGCAGTTCTACTCTTTCTTATAGGGTCACTGTGAGTCAGAATTGGCTCAATAGCACACAAGAACAACAAAAACAACAGTTTGAACTTATTCTGGGTGTAAAGAAAATCCCTTGAGGGGCTTGAGAAGAGGAACTTGAAATAACATTTTTTTTAATGAAATAATAGTGATGGCAAGTGGTATATTCTATTCGCTTGTTTGTTTTCATATCTAATGACCTTTCTGGAGGGATAAATCGGGCAATCCTATACTAATTGTTCCATATTATTTAAAAAAGTACTTTATTTTACTGGTTCTTAAAACCCAAAAGTCTGACAAGCTAGGGATCTGTAAGGTGTTGATTTGGAGCCATAGATATTTCTATGATTTCATTTCCCCTGTGATGTTAGGGAGCCCTGTTGGCACAGTGGTTAAGTGTTCGACTGCTAACCAAAGGGTCAGCAGTTCAAACCTACCAGCTACTCGAGAGAAAGATGTGGCAGTCTGCTTCCAGTAAGATTTACAGCCTTGCAAACCTTACTGGACAGTTCTACTTTGTCCTATAGGGTCACTATGTGTTGGAACCAACTTGATATCAGTGAGTTGGGTTTTGTTTGGGCAAGAAGGATTTGTTGATTTCTTTTATTCTTCTTCTTCTTCACTGCAGTCTATGGCACTTGTCCCACTTCAACCTCAAGCAAAAGTCAGGGAAAACAAGGAGTTGGGATGGGAAGCAATATGGCAAATTTGATCTTGACTGTGCAGAGCCATTGGGGAAGTTCTCCCATACCCCATAGATAATCAGGGAGGCAGGCTACTTCCTCCTGAAGAACAAACACACTTAGGTTGCTGATTCCTTCCCCCTAGTTATCTGGGTCAGCTAATCCCAGCACAGAGCTGCAAGCTGAGCTCTTCCCTGGCCAAGCTGTTCTGCTTTGTAATTCTCCCCCAGGCTACCTCACCCAATGATGTCAGACGGGGTGAGTGCCCCGCCAGCCCTCCCCTCTCACAAGATGATGTGCAAGGGGAAATGTGCGCTGTCTCTGCTCAGGAAACATCTGGCTGATCCGCTAGTCCTCCAGCGGGTCACTGGCTATTTTATAAGTTAGTGGAACTGAATAGGATGGGAAGACACGGAGCTTCAGCAATTACTCAACCTCACCGGCAAGTCACAAACTCAAATGAGATGTGAGGAAACGGCCTCCCTGGCAGGCTCTCCCCAGGGACCCAGCACCGTTGCTGCACAATCACATTTCCTAGCTTGTAATGGAAAACGAATGCTGTTTACAAGAGCTTAAAGTAGCTGGAATAGGAACGGGAGCCAAGCTGTGTCGTGGAGGGCGAAATCCTACGTGGAAGCTTTCAGCAGTCTGGTAATTATTCAATACCAGGCCTGAAATATAGGGTCCTAATGAAGAATCTTATTCACTTTTCCTTGGAAAATGAAACACCACATTCATGGGTAAGCAGAATCCATGACCACTTAAAAACAGATCCGATCCAGCCCCTCATATGTTTGACGTAAAACAAAAGTTGCTGTATGTCTTCCACCAAGCTCTAAGTACCGTTTTTGTCCTGCTTGTTTTCCATTGACTTTTTCTCAACTTATGAACCATTAGAGAGGAAGAGGGTAAAAGAGATAGGTGAAAATGAATTTGGTGTGCTGCTGACCCTCCACTCCAACCTCCATGTCAGTCCCTGGGGGAATGAGGTTTTCTTAATTTTCAGGATTCCAGCCTGCAAATGAAAAGGTCTTCTCTTCCAGCCCTGCTGTGCCCCTCCCCCAGTTAAATCAACAATGTCCTTCTGGTGTGTAGGCTTTTGGATGGAAGGCATAAGTCCTCCAAGGGTGTTGAATCAGAATGAAAAGGAAAAAAGAAAAAAAAAAGTAATAAAATAAAGCAAAAGAAAAATAAAATAATTCTACCTTTAAAAATGCTAAAAATGTGTTTGCTGTCAAAGTTCACTCTTGGTAAGAATTTGGTAGAAAATGATTACGTGGATTAAGTACACTTTTTTTTCTACCCATCTTTCTGGCATAGCGGTTAAGCTCAAGGAGTTGTTGCTCCACCATTCATTCATTCCTTCGATGGATAGTTTTGAATTTTTTTGTGTTCTACGTGTTAAATATATAGCTGGGAACAAGACAAAGTTCCACACTCTCTTGGAGCTTATGCAAATGAAAAAACAACAAATACAGTAAATAGTGAGGACTATGTGCCATGCAGACAGGGTAATGAATTAGGGAGTGACTGGGTGGTTACCTCCACTATGAGGATTCTCGAAGGAGGCGATGTTTAAACAGTCATCTGCATGACTTGAAGACTTCTGGCTTCTGTGAATCACGGAGAGGGGCATTCTGGGCAGAGGAAATAACTGATACAATGGCTGTGCTGCAGGAACAAGCTTGGCACACTGAAGGAACAGAAGGATGACCAATGAGGCTGGAATGTGAGGGTGAAGGTGAAAAGGAAGATAGGCTGGAACATGTAAACCCAAAAAAAAAAAAAAAAAAACCAAACCACTTGCCATTGAGTAGATTCCAACTCATGATGACCCCATGTGTGCAGAATAGGGTTTCTGTGAACTTTTCAAAGCTATGAACTTTTGGAAGCAGATCGCCAGGCCTTTCTTTCTTCCGAGGCATGTTTGGGTGGGTTCGAGCTGCCAATCTCTCAGTTAGTAGTCAATCACTTAACAACTACTGGTCTGCACCACCCAGGGGCATGTAGGACTTTGTAAATCATGGTAGGGAACTTGGAGTTTATTCTAATTGTTATGGGAAGTTATGGAGAGTTTTAGGCAAGGTAGTTAGTTGCATGATCCAATTTTATTTTTAAAAACATCACTCTCACTGTGGGTGGAGAAGTAGTTGTAGCTGTGCACAGTGGAACCACAGAGATGAGCAAGAAACAAGAAGAGCATGGACCTAGCTGGCAGCAGCAGGGATGAAAACAAGTGGTTATATTTGGAGTATGTTTTGGAGCTATAACAACGCTACCTGCCGATGGATTCGATTTGGGGTGGTTGACTGGTGAGTTTATCTTGGGCAAGTTATTCAACCTTTCTCAATTTCATTTCCATCATCTGTAAAATGGAGATGAGGACCACCCATCTCACAGTTCTGTGGTGAGGATGAAATGATCCAATGCATGTGAAGTGCTTAGCCAGTGCCTGGCATATAGTAAATGGTCAATGCATGTTAGTCATGATCAGCTATTATCCCAGTTACACATGTCTATCTGGCTTCCACTCTCCTGCCTCCTTACCTTGCTGTAGGCTATTCCCTTTGCCTGTGAAGGAACTCCTTCCTCCTCAAATTTTGTCAAATGTCTCATCAAATCCAAGGCTCATTACAAATCCATTCTCTCCAAGATGTTCATTAGATTTGGAAAACCTAGTTCATGATGGTGCTGAATAAATGAAATCCAGCACCCTCAGACTGGAGCAATGACCCCTTAGATGTCACCATCTTTGACAGGCTTGCTGAGATCCTATTGTTCAGAGAAGAAAAAAATGAACTTTATGAAGCTCCTACTGTATGCCAGGCACTGAATTGGGAGATTTTCTTACAACCCAGTCTTTGGTGAGATAGGAAATATCAACCCAACATATAGATGAGGATCATGAGGCTTACGGAGGCTAAATAACATGCCTAAATATAACTTAGTCAGTTAAGTGGTAGAGTGGGAACTCAAAGTCAGGCTTCTACGAACCCAGATCCCATGCTCTCCTCTCTCCTGTTGGTCTGCTTTGGACCCTGATGTGCTCTTTTAATAGTGAGATGAGTAGTCAACATTGCATAATTCCATGCCTGCATCCCTTCATTCAAAGGGTGCCTCCACCTGTAATGCCCTTCTCCCCAGGCCTATACTGAAATCCTACCTGACCCTTAGAGATCAAGGGACCAGCTATAAACCTCTAATCACCTCATCAAATGGGATACTTACCCTTTAAGCTATTCATTAGTAAATATAGGCTAAGCTGTTAAAAATAAGTAGATAGATAGATAGGTGGATAGATGGATGGATGGATGGACAGATAGACAGATGTTGTGGCTTAAATAAGAGAGAAGTTTATTTCTTTTCAACAGGCGAGGGGAGGTAGGAATGTTTTACCATCCTTAACCGTAGACTGACATCTCTGAATCTAAGGCAATTGTTCCAGTTCTCGTCGTTTCCTAGCCATAGGCGAAAGAACCAGGTGGGTCCATACCATTTCCTTTTAAGATCGTGAACTGGACATGGCAGATGTTATTTATGCCTATATGACACTGGCCAGAATTTACTCACATGGCCACACTGCACTACAAGAGAAGCTGGGAGTCCAGGCACTCCACCAAAAGTCACTTATTTTGGGATGATTAGTCCTTTGCCACAGGCTCCTAAAGCACTCTCATTTTTCCTCTGGTATCGTGGTGATCACATTCTTTCTCGTTACATAAACACTTGTGTGCATATTTCGTCTCCCCTGCAGACTGAAAATTCCTTAATGGAAGAATCTGTGCTTTTGTACCTTTATGTCCTTCACTGCCTCACATACGGCCTGGCATATACTGTTGTCAAAGGACGTCAGCAGTCACTCTCATATCATGCTGCTTAGTCATGGTTCCATTATTATATTTTATGAAATGGACTGCATATTAAAAAAAACAAAAAGGCAGTTGCCATCAGGTCTATTCCAACTCATGGCAACCACATGAGTTTCACAGTAGAACTGTACTCCATAGGGTTTTCAATGGCTGATTTTTTGGAAGTAGATCTCCAGTCTTTCTTCTGAGGTGCCTCTGAGTGGATTCAAACCACCAACTTTTGGTTAGTAGCCAAGCACTTAACTGTTTGTGTTATCTAGGGACTCCTCGGAGTACATATTATGTATATGCAAATAGATACACATGCAATTATTAACGATACAAATAATTTTTCTGAAGCCTTCCTGTCTTGTTGGTTCATTCTCTGACCCCTCAAACTTCGTTAGTGCCCTCAGATTTACAACCTCAAGCCCCCTTTACTTGGCGTTTCTTCACACTCATCCCCTTCAATAGCTTGTTCACTGTGTTTTCTTCACTGGGCCATAAGCTCCTGGAGGGCAGGGACAAAGTCTGTCTCACTCACTTGCCCCAGGAACCACTGTGCCTAGCACCTTGCTAGATGGACACCAGACTCTCCTATGCTTTTAAAGATAATTCCCTGAGCCAATTGGGTGGCGCTACCAGAAATGTGAGAAACAAATGGGTTCTTCCTGCTTTGTCTCTTCCAAATCCAGCTGGGGAGCAGGAGGTTTGAAGGGTAGGCATTATAGATGGGGACTCTGGGCTAGGAATCCCAGCCAGGGAGTCAGGCCAGGATGCTTGTGAAATAGGAACATTTTCAAGGGAAGTGACCCTCTGCTGGAACTCCTGAGTTCCAAGGTGGCCATTAACTTTAAATTGTTATACAGTGTGAATAATTTGCCTGTGGAAAAAATTTCGCACCGCTTGTGCTACTTTTGCCATTAAATTTCAACTGAAATTGGGACTAATCTCAGCTGGGCCCAGTCCAGACTGCACCATTTCTGCAACATTACAATATAACCTTCCCAGAGATCACATTACAGCCACACAATAAATAGACAAGCCTATAAAATGGACAATAACACCAGTGACGAGTGCACACCTCAGAACAATCAACTATATGATACCTAAAAAGCAGCATTTGCCCAAAAGCAAAGTTCAGAAGGATGGTAGGGGCAGCAAAGCTGGGTGAATGGACATGGAGAACCCAGGGCGAAAGGGGGAGAGTGCTGACACATTCAGGGATTTGCAACTAATGTCACGAAATAAACTGGTATAAACTTGAAATGGAAACTAATTTGTTCTCTAAACTTTCACCTCAACAACAATAAAATGTTCAAAAAAAGAAACAAAACAAAGCAGTAGTTAACAAATCTTACTGCATATTAGTATATATAGGGATCTGTCATAATACATTTTAAGTCAATATGCCAGAGATGGGGCATATAAGTATTTTTTAAAAATACTTCAGGTGATTTTTTTTAGAGCATTTCTTGACCAGAATTAGAGATTCCCCCCACACACTGAAGAGCATTCATGAGCAGAGACCCTAACATGCCCATACATAAAGCCATAAACCCACTGCCACTGAGTCAAATTCCAACTCATAGAGACCCTATAGGACAGAGCAGAACTTCACCATAGGGTTTCCAAGGAGTGGCTGGGAGATTCGAATTGCCGACCTTTTGGTTAGCAGCCGTAGCTCTTAACCACTGCTCCACCAGGGCTCCATATACACACATATATATACATATATGTATATATATATGCATACATGTGAAAACTGGGCAATGAATAAGGAAGACTGAAGAAGAATTGACGCCTTTGAACTATGGTTTTGGTGAAGAATATTGAATATACCATGGACTGCCAAAAGAATGAACAAATGTGTCTTGGAAGAAGTATAGCCAGAACGCTCCTGAGAAGCAAGGATGACAAGACTTCATCTCACATACTTTGGACATGTTATCAAGAGGGACCAGTCCCTAGAGAAGGACATCATGCTTGGTAAAGTGGCGGTGAGAGAAAAAGAGGAAGACCCTCAACGAGATGGACTGACACACTGGCCGCAACAATGAGCTCAAGCACAGCAACGATTGTGAGGATGACACAGAGCCGGGGAGTGTTTCGTTCTATTGTACGTAGGGTTGCTATGAGTTGGAACCAATTTGACAGCACCTAACAACAACAACAACGTGCAAAGTCCCCAGGTGAAAAAAAATGCTTAGTGTGTGCTGTGTCCACCAATTTTGTAGTAGAGAAATGGAAACTACTTTGTTGTTGCTGCAGTTAAGAAAAGGTGGATCTCAAAACTGGACAAGAGTGTGACAGATGGAGCAGCCACACCGGCATAACTACCCCTTTACAAAGAGAAGAGCCTAGTACTTTGAGGGAAGGGCCAATGGGAACCCCCAAAACATGACTTGAGTGGAATAATCTGACTTGAATTGTTGGGGAATGAGTCTCCACATTTGGAACGGTTTAGTCTTCTAGGTTAGTGTCATTTGGTCCATCTTCTCTGAATCATTTACTCACTCCTTTAGCTAACACTCGAGTGCCTACTACATATTACCCTGGTTGTTGTTAGTTGCTGTTGAGTTGATTCTGACTCATGGTGGCCCCATGTGTGCAGAGTAGAACTGCCCCGTAGGGTTTCCAAGGCTGTGATTTTTATGGAAGCAGACTGCCAAATCTTTGTCATGAGAAGCAGCTGGTGGGTCTGAACCGCCAACCTTTTGGTTAGGAGCCAAATGCTTAACCACTGTACCACCAGGGCTCCTTTGAGAGAGACAGGCATGGAAAAAATAAGTAAAGCAAAATGTTAGAGGTATGACAATACATTTACTTTCAAATTCCAAAGAATACATCGAGCCCTGCAGAAAGACAAACCCTGAAGAATCGGGTGCAACCCCTGAAGTACCAGTTCTACAGTTTTTGTACCTCTGGCATCTACTACTGGCTCAGGGAGGGGTTCAGTTTCCCACCTGACCTTACACCACAATGCTATTAGAGAACAGTCATCTACTCCAAATTAGCAAGCATAAATGCCAAAAAGTCACAACTCTACTAAATATAACAAACTTTATGATCTTTTTTTCCTAGATGCCATACCTAGAAATGCAGTCTTCTTAGGAGCCCTGGGGTTCTTAGCAAATTATTGAATCTTGTTTAAAGATATGGTTTGCATGACACCATTTTGTGTAGATTCTTGGTTCAAAGAGTATAACCTCTTTCAGTGCTTGTGTTCCAAAAAAGTGAGTCTACACATGAAATTTCAGTTTAACCATCACACGAGGCATTTAGATTTAATCTAAAATTAAATACCAGCTACTTCACAGATAATAATATTTTAAGGATAAATTGATGAGGTATTTACTTATTTGCATAATTCTATCCATAATGACTGCAATGACTGGGGCAGGGATAGACAGACGGTTTAAAGAAAATCATAGGATGATGCAGAACCTACCAGAAAAAAAAAAAAAAACTATCTTTTTTTGCTTGGCACGAATCTGGGAAGATGCAGGCTGACCTACTGCCATCAAATGCAGATCAAGATCAAAGATAACTTGAGGAAGAACAGAGTTGAATCCAAAATCATTGTTTGAGCACCTGTATCAATCCCTACCTGAGGCAGTGCTAAACCTGGCCTTCCATGTATGTGAGCTCAAAAAAAATTAAGTCCGCTTGAGTTACGTTGGATATCACTTGCAATCAGAAGAGAACTAACTGATTCATTCTCACAAAAGGAACAAAGGTAAGTAAGTAGGAAGCTGTACACCCAGCAAGTATAAGTCGCTCTGTATTTATTCTGTATGGATTACCCTTTCCTTCCCAGAGAGAAAACATACAGTCTGAGATATCCCCGTATGATAAACTCCCTCCTTCTGGCTTTACAACTGGAGTTTCTATGCCCATTAATTGAGGTTTGGTAACTTCACACGCTGGTTAAAATTCTTCCCTGAGATCATCAAGGCTGTGCCTTTGGCCACAGAATACTTTTCCCTATCAAAATTCAGGAGAAAATATAGGAAACTGAAATTCCTTTTGGTGGCGTTTAAGAGACAGGCAACTTAGGCAGATTTCCTGAGAAAAAGGTGTGGAGTCAACCAAGCCACTCATTAAATTTTCCCTGGCTGTGAGCTATTATCCCTTCAACATGTCCAAATATTCCAGAAGGGAAATTCATCTTATTGCATATAAAGCCACTTTATCGTGATGCTATGCACAAAGCATCTTTCACTAGCTTTTGTGAGCTGCCAGAACCATCTTGATGTCTCCATTTCCAGTCAAGCGCAGAGCTAGAAACGTATGGGCAGCCTTTACCCAACGGCATACAAGAAAGAGAAAAACCTAGGCATGGATGATGAGGAAAAAATGGTTATCACACTATGTGCTCAGTCAGGCCTGCAATGTGTTTCAAAATGGTTTGATACCATAATAGGGACACGTAGGAAGAGGAGAGACTGACTGGATTATCACTTCACATCCCAACCTAATCAAGTCAACAAAGCCTAAGGCAAATAGACATCAGCAAGTGTCCTCACTGAAAGTCAGCTCTGGATGGAATGCAACTTCCAGCAGCCACTCCAGACTTGTAAGAAATCACATTCTGGGAAGGAACCAGCTTTCCAGGGAGCGGTCATTCTTGCTGTTTTGTTGTCTGTCCTCCACCCACCCATCCCCCAAAAATGGTACAATAGAATGATTGTGTTCCATATTGAGGACTTCCCTTTTTAAAAATAAACAAGCAAAGGTTTCCCTAATCCTACCCATAGTCAGTAGCAGTCCTGGGGTGGGGAGAGTGGGAAAGGAAGCTGGCAGGAGCGAGGCTCCCACCCTTAGGCAAACAAGTTCAGGGATGACGTGCTGTAGAGTGTGCAGGCCTCTGAAGACAAACAGAAAGCTGAACATCGTGGGTCGTGGCACTTCCAGAGACATCCTTCCATGGACAGACACGTGATTCCCCATTCCTTTTCTTAGGTTTTCTTGAGGTATCTGTGACAGGCTTTCGCCATGTCCTTCAGGAAGTTAGGAACTCCATTCTGCAAAGGAAAAGAGACTCTGTCATTGGTGTCATAGCTGCTCACTCATGACACCTTTCGATGTAGCAAGAGGGAGACAAAGATGGCTTTGGGAAGAATAAAAGACAAGAAGACACTTGACTGTATTTCAACAGAATGTTGTCATGGATAAGAAATGACAAAAGGTAAGATGCAAGGCTTTAGGGGAAACTAGATAGCAGGGACCACTGTTTCAAGGCCCTGCCTTATACTTTGCATCTGCTAGTACAAAGCTAAGAAACTTCTGAGATGCCATGTCTTGAAAAGAAAAAGAAAACACAGGAAATGGGATTGAGCTGAGTTGTTGGATTCTCCTAAGGAAATAAGAGAAAAGCCTTGTTTCACCAATGGTAAGGATTTGGGAGGAGGGAGATAGGATATGTTATTACTTAGTTAGTGTTGGGTATCGTACAATACTTTTCCCAAGCACTGTCTGATATACTCCTATTCCATGCAGTAGGTAATATCCATCCCCGTTTTTAAGAAGGAAGAAATTGAATGGCTTCCCTAGATTACACAGACAGCTAGAAGCACAGCCAGGATTCAAAATCACATCTGTTGGACTCCAAAGCCCACATGCGTTTTTACTCTCCTAAGGAATCTGTTGCACCCTCCTGCCAGTAGGTAGGACATGTAGCAGTACCAGTTGCAGTGAAGTCAGTTCTGACTCATGGCAAACCCACGGAAGCCCCAGTGGCACAGTGGTTAAGAGCTCAGCTGCTAACCAAAAAGTCGACAGTTCGAATCCACCAGCTGCTTCCTGGAAACCCTGTGGGTGAGCTCTACCCTGTCCTAGAGGGTCGCTATGAGTCGGAATCGACTTGACGGCAATAGGTTGTTTTTTTAGGGGGTACAACCCCATGTGTGTCGGTAGAACTGTGCTCCATAGGGTTTTCAATCGCTGATTTTTTAGAAATAGATCCTTAGGCCCAGAGGCACCGCTGAGTGGACTCAAACCTCCAATCTCTCAGTTAGCTCAGCCTCCAATCTCTCAGTCGGAAGCCGAGTGTGTTAACTGTTTGCACCATGCAGGCACTTGTACAAAAACAAAACCAAACCCAAGCCTGCTGACGTTGAGGTGATTCTGACTCACGGTGACCCCATGTGTTATCGAGCAGAACTGCTCCATAGGGTTTTTTTGGGCTGCAGTCTTTATGGGAGCAGATCACTAGGCCTTTCTTCTGGGGTGCCGCTGGGTGGGTTTGAACCACCACCAACCTTTAGGTTAGTAGATAACAAAAACTGTTCATAGCAGCCAGGAACCTAAATGAGCCCATGATGTCAAGTTGCTAGGCAGTCTCTAGTGATTCAGGTTACCATGCCAGTTCCCTTCCCTGACTGGAAGAAAAAAAAAAAAGCACCTGGAGGCCTCCCCCAGGCTTGGACACATGTCTGGCTGTCTCCCAAGCAAGGTCAGTCTGTCTATCTCCTCCATAAGCAGGCACAAGGTTCAAAGGTAACTATTGTCCTACGACGAGCTGACATATTGTCCAGAGGATCCAAAGAGTGATCCTAGGGGAGGTCTCTGGGCACTAGCAGGGAGGGGCTGGCACTCCAAGCTAAGGACTCTTTGTCTCCTGTCCCAGCCTCCATCCTGTTGGCAGCCCCAGCTCCAGCCATAGTCACTCAACCAAGCTGCTTCATAAAAAGAGCCTCATTCC
This sequence comes from Trichechus manatus latirostris, assembly GCF_000243295.1. Lineage (NCBI taxonomy): Eukaryota > Metazoa > Chordata > Mammalia > Sirenia > Trichechidae > Trichechus > Trichechus manatus. The sequence continues at coordinate 7,456,973 of NW_004443990.1, forward strand.
GCCTGAGACAAAGTGTCTCTTCAGCCTGACAGCTACATGGGCTAAGTCAACATTTGTCAAACCCACTCCTCCCCCTCCTGTCTCTTGGGATCTTACCTTGGCAGCCCAGTTAATGAGCCAGGACGGAATCTGGCCACCTGGGTTATCAAAGTAATACATGAAAACTAGAGGGGGAAAGAAAGGACAATTCAGAAGGAGGGGGAAAAGAAAAAATGTTTGAAAACTATAGCAACAAAACATTGCAAACTTCATATCTTCATATGCAAGCCCAGAAAGTATGAAGGGAACCAATAAAAAACCAAACTTGTTCCCGTCGAGTCAATTCCAACTCATAGCGACACTATAGGACAGAATGAAACTGCCCCATAGTCTCCAAGGAGCGCCTGGTGAATTTGAACTGCCAGTCTTTTGGTTAGCAGCTGAGCTCTTAACCACTACGCCACCAGGGTTTCCAGTATGGAGGGAGGTAGGACACAATTCAGGTGGACTTTCCTCCTCCAACTCATAGGGTATTTATAGGTAAATATTTTTGAATACATAGCCACATTATGCTACAATTTATAAAACACCTGGCACTAGACACTTTGGTAATGGGCTCATTTATACTTTTCATAACAACCATAAGGAGTTGGTAAAATTAACCCCATTTTATAAATGACAAAACTGAGACTCAGAAAAGGTAGGTGGCTGGAGAAACCCTGAGAGTATGGCCCCTGGACACCCTTTTAGCTCAGTAATGAAGTCACTCACGAGCTTCACCCTTCAGCCAAAGATTAGACAGGTTCATAAAAAAAAACAAGGCTAAAGAGGCACACCAGCCCAGGGGCAAGGACGAGAAGGCAGGAAGGGACAGGAAAGCTGGTAATAGGGAACCCAAGGTTGAGAAGAGGAGAGCGTTGACATGTCATGGGGTTGGCAACCAGTGTCAGAAAACAATATGTGTACTAATTGTTTAATGAGAAGCTAGTTCATTCTGTAAACTTTCATCTAAAGTACAATAATATAAAGAAAGAAAAAAAGAAAAAAGAAAAGTTAGGTGGTAGGGCCAAGGTGACAGATCTAAGAAGCATCGGAACTAGGTTTGGATTTTACCTGAGACCCAAGGCCATGCGCCTGCCAGTGTAGCAGGTGGCCTCATGCCCCACGCCTGCCCATGGCCCTTGGAGGCTGGAATTCAAGGTAGGCAGGTGCTGAGTCTGTCAGACGTGCTAAATGGGAGCTGCTTTCCTTGAGACAGAACTGTCAGCCCAGCCTATCCCCAAGATTAGCCTACAGTGAATTTCTAAACCCTCTGGTTTGCTTACGAAATTCTGATTTCACCTGTGCAATGCAAGCGTGAGTAAAGAATTGACTGAGCCAGATTTAAACACCCACCTCGCACACTGGCCAAGTTCCTGGGAGGGAAACGAGTCCCTCCCCAGGTGTTGATTCCTTGTCTGATTTGCACCCGTGCCATTCTCTGACTTCCCGGGGCCTCCCATAAGCACTGGTGCATTTTATACCGTCCCAATCAGCCTTCATCTGGGTGGCCCTGGCTGAGTGCACCAAGATGCACCCTGATCTTTACCTTTGCTCCCCTTCTTGCCATCGCTCTCAATCGCCAGGCTCTGCTTGTACTGCTTCACCCGGATCACACCCGGTTTCTCGGCAAACTGAGGCATGGAAGTGCTCTGGGCCAGGATCACATAGATCTTCTGCCCTTCCATCTCCAGCTCTTGCCGCTGCCGGAGGTAGACATACTGCACCGCCAGTCAAGGCACGACATTTCAGACATGCAAAGAAAGCCTTACAGACCGGAAGCAAAGGGAGGAGATTCTGTACCTCCCACCTGGCAGCTGCTCCCTGGTACTGCTACTTCCCTCACCTGCCCTGTCTCCCTACTTGCACTGCACCTAGAATTCTCATTTGAGGATATGGTTACCTACCTGTGAATGGTTCCTTGGAGCTTTTAATTATGCAGGGAAACCAGTCCTTTTTTCTCCAAGGAGACGCTCTGAGAGGGCAGAGGATTGGTCACTCATCAGCTGTGTGATCCTGGGTAACTTACTCAACCTTTGTGAGGCGTGGTTTCCCTCTCTAGGAAAAGGGAGTAACATTACCCACCATGCAGGCTTGTTGGGGGCATTGGACACAATGACTGGAGCAGAATAAGCACTCGATAAATGGTGGAGCCATTCCTCTTGGTCCTGCCCTCATCCCAAAGCCCTAATCACTCACCTCTATGTATAAAAGATGGTCAATCAATGTCACAACTCGTGATCAAAGGAGGACACATAAACATTTGTATATGTAGCAGGCAGATGTCCTCTCTGGGTTAACACTGGTTCACCAAGAATAAGAAAGACATTTCATCTTGATAAACATTCAAAGAACAACATGTCTAGGGAAGATATATTAAATCCTAAAAACACAGTAAGAATCATTACTTATTCAGCCCTGACTACAATAAACATGATGGGCTCTACATATAGCATCAGTTTTGATCCCTACAAACAGCCTGTCAGGTCAGTATAAGTATCCCCATCTTACAGATGACAAAATTGAGGCTCAGAAAGGTTTTAAAAACCTGCCCAAGTTCCCACAGTCCAATTCTAGCAATGGAGCCTAAATTTGAAGCCAGATCTGGTTCTAAAGCGTAGCTAGAATGTCATAGTCGGACAAGGCTCAACTCTTTGATGTGTTCACCAAGTTGGGTGCTGCCAAGTCAATTCCGACTCATGGTGACCCTGTGTAACAGAGTACAACTGCCCCATCGGGTCTTCTAGGCTTTATTCTTTACGGGAGCAGATCGCCAGGTCTTTCTCCATGGCATCTACCCCTAGGTAGGTTTGAACAGCCAAGCTTTTGGTTAGCCACCGAACATTTACCTGTTGTGCCATCAGGGGTCCTTAATGTGTTCGTTACACTTTCAAATAATAGCATTTTGGGTGGCACACTAGAAGGAATTAAAAGCCTAAAACAATCAAAAAGTCACTCTAAGTATGACACAGACTTACTATAACACAGTTACAATCACAGCCCCATGCCACCTCAGTGTACCTAAAACACCCAGTTGGCCCATCCCTCACTCAAGCACCTGCAGGGCTGCATGGACATTGGACTGCCTATTGTCCCTGCTCTCCTGCATACTCAGGGCCAAAATCTTAAATGAGTCGGGAAGACGTGCTGCTGCGGTGGCTCTGGCTTGCCTCTCTTTCAAACCTCCCACATCTTCTTTGCAGCAAATTCTGACCCACTCTATCCCACAATTTGCTCAGCTCAACTGACAGACATCACCTAACACTCCAGTGTCCACAGGCAACAGTCAACGGGGGATCACTGTGGGGTCGGTTGAGATGGGATGGCATGGGGGATGGAGAGAGCTGGCTGTGCAGGGGCCTGAGTTCTGGTCCCTGCTCTGCCACTAACCACTTATATACCTCTGTTATTTCACCTCTCTGGGTTCCCACTTCCTCCTCTGTAGACTGAGGGAGCTGTACTAAGCACTCTTTAAAGCTTCTTCCAAGTCCCAAAGTCTGTGGCTCAGCAATGTCAAGCCCCGTGACCACAATCACAGATGCTCCATGTGATCAGGCCCAGGAATCATACTCCGACGTCTCCAAAAGCCACAATAAGAAGCAAGGACTTTAGCAGATGCTTCTGCAGGGATGGATCAAAGACAATGCCGTCTGTGCCTTCTAGAAAATTAGCTCTATCACCCTGCATCCAGTGATGGCTGAGGTGCACAGAAACTCTTAAGACATCAAGGAATGGTGTGCTTGTTGAAAGGATACATCTCTGTTGGACATGGGAAAAGGGTACTTCACTTCCCAGTAGACCACAGTCTCTCCATTGCATTCTTTTTCATAGACTTCTAAAGGAGAACAAAAGAAGTTAATGCACCTGGAAACCTCTTTGGTTTCAATTAACAACCAGCTTAGGTATGATAAACTCGTATGGTATTTTAAACCACTAGCTCGTAGGCATAAACTTCTAGAAAAAGTCGGGCCAATTCATTACCTTCTCGAAAGCTTGTTACCCAGGGACAGAGTCAAGTGGATAGAAAAACACAGGGAAAAAAACAAAAAACAAAAAACCAGACTAACAACACTTGCCATCTTATATCACAAACAAGATTCTCAGATAGAATGCAAAGAAAGAAAATCAGACATCAAAACATAAACCTTCAGAAGTTTTAAAATCAAGGTTACCACCAGATGTCACTAGAGTATCAACAGTTTTGCTTTCAAGGCTTTTCTTCCCCCTTTAGATTTCTTGACACATTACAGCTAGCCTGGGGTCTTAGTGGGTCACCCCACCCAGCACCTTTAGGTGTGAGATGCAGGTTCCTCAGAGGGCGGTGTCCTTCCTAAACTGCCTGTGGCTATGCCCAAGTTTCTTGCTTCTCTCCTATTTCTTTACATTATTCCACGGCTATCAGCTGCTTTTGAGTAGACTCCAACACGTGGCAACCTCATGTGCTTCAGAGTAGAGCTGTGCTCCATCAGGTTTTCATGGCTCTGACCTTTTGGAAGTAGATTGCCAGGCCTTCCTTCTGAGGTGGCTCTGGGTAGATTCGAACCGCCAACCTTTCCTTAGTAGCTGAGTGTTTGCATCACCCAGGGACTCCCGTTCCTCGGCCAGGGTCCAAATTTCCTTAATACTCCATGCTGCTCTTGTGTACAAAGAGCAGCAGACTCTTAGGGAGAGATCAAAACACCAAACCCACTGCTGTCGAGTGGATTCTAACTCACAGTGACCCTATGGGACAGAGTAGAACTGCCCCATAGGGTTCCCAAGGCTGTAACTGTTAGGGAAGCAGACTGTCACATCTTTCTCCCAAGGAGCGGCTGGTGGTTCAAACAGCTGACCTTTCTGTTAGCAGCAGAGAGCTTCAGCGCTGCGTCACCAGGGAGCGATAGCAAAGGAATTTAATGATGGGCACACCCTGTACCCCTAGGCTGTGCCTCAAGCAGACAGTAAGCTTCTATCTAACCATTTAGAGAAGGGGTCAAGCCTGGGATGCTGAAGTAACCAAGGGAGCCCCTTGAGGAGATACTGAGGGGGGAAATAATAATAAATGGTTTAATTTAGCATTTGAAAGAAAATCTATTAGAAGCAGACAGTGGATTAAAGAGTCTGCCAGCCTATTAGTGCTCTAGGAGGCTGAAGAAAGAAAGCCCTTGAAAGGAAGGGAAGGAGCGGATATCTGTAGCTTATGCCTGCTCAGCACGGATCCCCTCTTCTAGGGCCAGCATCTTAAGTTCCTTCAGTCAATCACCCTTCCCTACTTCTTGACTATATGGTTCAAGCCGACTGACTCTGCCCTGATTTCAGGGCTGGGAAAGTGAGCAAGGCAGCCATGCGATGGTGCATCTAGGCAAGGGCTCAGCTTGTCACTCTAGCCAAGTTTATACTGAAAAGCGATGTGGTAAAGGCTCTCTGGGAGCTCACAGAATACCCAGGAGGGCCAGAGAGACTCTGGTTTGATTCCCTGCCACTGCACCTCATGTGCAGCCACCACTCGTCTGTCAGTGGAGGCTTACACGTTGTTATGATGCTCAACAAGTTTCAGCGGAGCTTCCAGACTAATACAGACTAGGAAGAAAGGCCTAGCAATCTACTTCCGAAAATCGGCCAATGAAAATCCTATGGGTCACAAAGGTCTGATTCACAACCAACATGGGGATGGGACAGGATGGGGCAGCATTTAGTTCCATTGTCCATGGGGTTGCCATAAGTCAGGGGCTGACTCAACAGCAGCTAACAACATAGCAACAGCAAATAAAAAAAATCCATGACGAATGTCCATTAGAAATAAGCATATGATCCAAACTGAGCCAACGAGAGCCAAGCCGGGACTGGGGCTGCACCCCCTGGGAAAGTAGAATTCTCGCTCCCCTGCGGTTATTTAAACAGTAGACTGTAAGTTTGGATCTTCTGGTGCCATCTTTGCTGTGGCATAAGGATCTGCCGGGGAATTAAGTCAGCGCAGAAAACAGAATCTAGAGTAGAAAAAGGAGGATTCCTGATGAAATTTTTTAAGTTCCAGATGCAGCTGTCCAGGAAGCCAGAAACTCATGGACTTTTCAATACTGGGAACCAATAAACTCCTTTTTATTTTCTTAAGCTGGCATTAATTAGCTTTTTGTTACTTACAACAAAGAGTCTTGATTAAAGCAAGGACCTTTCAGAAGCTATGTGCCCCTTTGCTAGCTCTATCGTTCTATCCCACCAAGACTGAAATGGCAGAGACCACTCTCAGCTCTCAGCTGCAGGAGGGTCCCCTATTTAATGCCTTCATAACTCCCCATCTCTTACAGGGTAAAATCTAGAACCTATCGTCTGGTGGCCATGCCAGACCCTTGGGATCTGGCCCCTCCCCTTGCCCTCCCTCTAGATTCTGCTACCCTAATGAACCAAGCAACACCAAACCATCGCTCACAGTTTTTGAATATATCAGGCTGTTTCATTGTTTTCTGACTTACTAACGCCGTTCCCTTGACCCGCAATGCCCTTTAACCACTCACCCCCGCACCCTCTCACAACCTCACGTAGATGCATTCTTGTCTGCTAAGAAAACTTTGGCTCAGCTTTCAAAACAAAGCTTAGACACTACCTCCTCCAAGAAGCCTTCCATGTCCACCTAGATATATGGGATGATAACACAACTTAACAGTGAGAGCAAAGTCTCCATCAGAGCAAACTAGACAGCAGATCGGAAAATATGCAAGGAGCAAGTCCTAGGAATGGCAAAGGTACATTTCAGCTTAGCATTTAAGACTTTGGGACATGAATTAAAAATTAAACAAATATAATAGATATTAAACCCACTCTTTCGCATTGGCTAGAATAAACAAGAAATGATTCTACTTTCAATTGATTAAAAAAAAAAAAAAAAGGATAGGTATCACTTACCTTTAAGGAGTCCTCCTGGTGGCACAATGGTTAAGTGCTTGCCTGCTAACCAAAAGTCGTCGGTTTAAACCCACTAGTGACGCCGTGGGGGAAAAGACCTGTTGATCTGCTCGTATGAAGATTATAGCCTAGGAAACCCTATGGGGCATTTCTACTCTGTCATAAAGTGTCACTATGAGTTGGAATCGACTCAACAGCACACAACAACAACAATCACTTACCTTTAACATACTGGTCCCACTGTTTTCTGTAGTCTAAGTCCAGGTAGACATCTGCAAGCAGAGCTGGTGGACAATCCTCCAGGATACCGAAGACTTTATACTCATAAAGCCCAGTCTGCTGGAGAAACAGAACGAGTAGAAACGATCAGTTCCCAAGTTGAGAGAAAGCTGGATTCTATAAGCATATGGAAAACAGCTGAGGATGGGGTTCACACAACACCAAACATTTAATGAGCACCCTATTCTGGGGTGCTAGTGACACTAATGGTGAAGAAGTAGATAAGGCCCCTCCTCTCATGGATCCTATATTCAGCGGCAGGGATAGACTGTTGGGATTGGCCTTAGTGATGGTTTAAATAGAATATGACAAGGGTTATGTGATAAAAGGTGTTGCAGGGGGTGTCCATATAATCAGATGGTCAGGAGAGACCTCTATGAGGTTAACATTTATCAGAACATCCTGTCTGAAATTTAAGAAGGAGTCAGCCATGAGAATGAGGAGAACCCACTCCTGGTGGGGGAAAAGTCCTCAGGTTGATGGGTTGGCATACTCAAAGAAGAGAAAGTCAGGGGGTGTGGAGTACTACAGTGGGGGAGAAAATGGTAGGAACTGACATCAGAGAGGTAGCTAGGGCCAGATCCCAAAGGAATTTGTAAACCAAGGTAAGGGGTAGGGATAATATTATCATGGCTATGGAAAATCAAGGGATGACTTTAAACAGGTAATGACCAAATTCGATTAACATTTTAAAACAATCATTATTGTTTCTTGGTAGAAAATAGATCATAAGGGAACAAGAAGATCAATTAGAGGACCATTGCAATAGTCCAGGTAAAAGATGATAGTGATTTCAACAGGGGAATAACAACAGTGATGGAGAGAAGTCAATGGTTTGAGGATTTATTTTGGAGGTAAAGTCAACAGGAATTGCTGACAGATTGGCTGTGGGGTAAGGGAAAGCAAAAACTCAGGGTCTGGTGAGAGACTCCTAGAACCTTTGCTTGAACAACTGAGTAGATGGGAGCTCCATTTTCTAAGATGGAGAAGACCTGGGGAGGAGATGACTTACATGGACTAAGGGAATAATCAAGAGTTTTATTTCGGACAAGTTGAGTTAGAGATGCTTATTAGACAGCTAAGTGGGGATGTCATGTAGGCAGCTGGAGTTCTGAGGAGACGCTATCATTTTAGGTATTCACGGAGCATAATGAAATCCAACCCATTATAATATCGAAACAGACAATTTTCCAACTGCTACTTTTTGATTACATATAAAGGACTGAAAAGGAAAAGAAACACCTGCTTCAAATCACATTTCTTGATTCCAAGGTATAACAAGAGGGTTCCCTTGTTTTCATGTTAAGTCATATTCTTTTCTGCAAGAGGTCTGGGCTGCAGTTGGCCCCACTACACATTTCACTTTCTATACAATGACAACTTACACTTCCTGACCCTTGCCCTAACACATGCTACCCATGCATCCACACACGCACGTACATAAAGATTAATCAACAGGCTTTGGAAGAGAGATAATTAACTCCTTGCTCAGGAATATTGGGGTCCCATTTTCAATATGCAATGAGTGAAAAGGATAAGATAATTATCTCCCCAATGTTACATGATTTAGCTTTGGTTATCTGGATAAATTAAGACAAAACTGTTTCCCTAAACGGGTTCCCTTCCCCTCCTGAGTGAGGTTACACCCCTAGTGACCTCAGTCACCCACGTATCACAGAAAAGAAAAACAGAAACTTTTTAGGAAGAGAAAAATAGAACAACCATGATTTGCGTGGATACAGAAGAATGAACTATTGTGACAACTTCCTTTAAACACTCACTGAGAAATACCAGAACTCCACAAGAACAAAATGCATGGTAACACCTTTCCTAGTCTATCAATAAAATGTCCTTTTAAAGTACTAAACAGTCCCAGCCCAAATTTCTGGAACAAAGCATTTTCTTACCCATTATTTCTTTTAAAAAAATCATCTCAGCAAACATACTCATTTTTTTAAACATTGTTTTTTTATAATTATAAACGTAATCCATATTCATTATAGGAAAATGCCAAAAAGAATAAAGAAAATAAAACAGTATGTTTAACCCCATAACCCACAAATAACTGCTGATAATATTTGACATATTTCCTATAAATACATAAAACCTCTGCATTACAAAATGGGTATAATATGGTATAACCAAAGCCAAATAAAACCTGTTGTCGTCAAATTGATTCCAACTCCTGACGATCCCATGTGTAAAACTGCACTCTATAGGGTTTTCAATGGCTGTAATCTGATGGAAGTAGATTGTCAGGCCTTTCTTGGTGGATTCGAACAGCCAGCCTTTCATTTAGTAGACAAGCGCAAACCATTTGTGGCACCCAAGGACCTCATTAACCAAAAAACCAAGTCAATTCCGACTCATAGCGACCCTATAGGACAGAGTAGAACTGCCCCATAGGGTTTCCAGGGAGCAGCTGGTGGATCTGAACTTCCAACCTTTTGCTTAGCAGCTGAACGTTTAACCACTGCAGGTATAAACTGCTTTATATTCTTATTTTTTTAACTTGATATTATACTGAGGGTATGGAGCGATCACACTGAATTTAATCGTTCTCCAAAGATATTTTTATTTCCAAATGTTTTTACAAATATAAATATTGCTGGAGCAATCATCCTTGTAGAGAACACTTGGCCCATACTTCTAATCTTTTTCATTAGGAAAGCTTGCTTAAAAATGAATTTTAAGGTAAACGCATTAACATTTTAAGGGTCTGCATACCCTTTATTGGAGCCTTGGTGGCGCAGTGGTTAAGAGTTCAGCAGCTAACCAAAGAGGTCGGCGGTTCAAATCCACCAGCCACTCCTTAGAAACCTTATGGGGCAGTTCTACTCTGTCCTCTAGGGTTGCTATGAGTCAGAATCGACTCGACGGCAACAGGTATACCCTTTGTTTAAGAAAGTTTGTCCCAATGCCATACTCTTATCAGTTAGCATTACACCCATTTTTATATGAGACTAAAGCTGAGAGAGGCTAAATTACTCACTTAAGTCCTACAGCTAGAACATGAGACAGCCAGGAAGAGAAGGCCTATCTCCTCTGCTCCCCACAATGTCTCCTTATTTAGCTCTATTCTCTGCACTTTTTCTCCGTTGTTTTCAAACCATAAGCTAATGATAAAGAGGACTCATCACATAGCCTCTAGTCTAAAAGAGGTCATGACTTGCCAAGAGTGAGCTGATGATGCTGTTGGTGGTACAGCCTGGATGGGAACCCGTGACTTTCGGTCCCCAAGCCAGTGCTCCTGCCCCAGACCACCCAAGATGGACCACCCACTGAGATTTTCCCGAGTCCCTAGGCCTAGTGTGTTTGCCCAGTGTGGCTTCTGGAGGGTTCAGACAGGACAAGGGGAAAGGCAGGGTTGGAGAATGGATAAACATTACCTCTTTCAATGGACTAGGCATTATGCTAAGTCTTCCTATATATTTCCCAAAGAGTCCACTCAAAAACCCTCTAGCCAGGCAATGTCATATGGTGGTTACAACAAGGGCTAGGAGTGACAGCCCGAGTAGTGTCTAGGCTCTCCCACCCACCAGCCTCAGTTTCCTCAGCCACAAAATGGGTCCAGTAAGAGTTTCTATGCAATGGACTTACTATGAGGATTAAATTAGATAATCCATCTAAAGACTTTATACCATGGTGTCTGGCACAGAACAAGTACTGAACATTAGATCTCATTTTTGTTAATAAGGTAGGTATGGTAATCTCCTTTTTATATATTTAAGAAACCAAGGCTCAGAGAGGCTCAGTAACTTACCCAGTGTCACAAAGTGAGTAAGCGGGAACATCTAGATTTGAATCTAGACCAACCTGGTTTCAAAAACTGTGTTCTTTTAACTTGTCTTGCTGGAAGGTAAGTTAAAAGATAAGACTCAGCAGTTTCATTCATTTAACTCTTTCTCTATTTTATAACAAGCAGGACTAAGGGCCACCCTTAATGAAGGTTAATTCAAGGAATTCAGAACGGTAACATAAGGCACATTTTTTTAGAAAAGTAACCTCTATGGGTAAGAAGCCCAGGTGGCACAATGGTTAAGCACTCGGCTGCTAACTGAAATGTCGGCAGTTCAAACCCAGTAGCCACTCCATGGAAGAAAAGGTCTGGTGATCTCCTCCAGTAAAGATACAGCCTAGCAAACCCTATGGGGTGGTTCTTCTCTGTCATATAGGGTCACTATGAGTTGGAGTCAACTCCACGGCACACAACAACAGCAGCCTCTATGGAGCACTGCTCTGAACTGGGCACTGTGCTCACAATAATCCTGTGAAGTAAGCATCATTAGCTCTACTTTTTAAAGGAAGAAATGAGGCTGGGGTTGCAACTTGCTACTGACATCACTACTTTTTGAGATGTCTGTTATTCTGGCTAATTTGTCTAAACATCAAGTTGCTATATTTCTTACCAACAGTGATTCAAATGCATGCAAAAGCAAACAACAAAAAAACCCTGCAATTTCTTTTCAATTGCCTTCATAAGGTTAAAGTGCTCTGAGAAAATTATTGCTGATAGTATAATGATTTGCTCTAAGCAGAATAAACGGAGAAAGAGCGAACATGTTTACAGCAGAGAAATGTCAAAATGTCATAATGTTTGCATTTGGCATTTGCAATTCCCACATAGGAGTAACTCCCTGTAGCCCCGCCTGACCTGGAGAAAAGCACCACTCCTTTCCTTCAATTTACGGTGTTTATCTGCGTTTATGTCACTAACTACAAGGCAGCCTTGATAAATCACAGTCTTTAATTCTGTGAATATACCCTTGAGCATGCATTGAATTCTCTTTGCCTTTCACAGAAGAGCTAATTTCCACTCCTCAGGAGGACAGGAAGGCTCCCTAGTCCTCATCAGTGGAAGCTGTCCAACGTGCCCCTCTGTGGCAAGTAAAAGACTCAGGCAGTAAGAAAAGCTAGCATTTTTCACCAAAGAGAATTAATCCTAATGGCAGAAGTCAAACCGGCAGCTGTCACTGGCAAGTGGATCCAAGATTGTACTGAAGAAAGACAGTTGATTAAATCTCTCTAAGAAAACATGGTAGTTTAATCCCTAAGGATTGTAGATAGCTAGGTTAAAAAAAAACAAAAAACAAAAAACTTAAGTGCTGTCAATTCTGACTCATGGCGACCCCATGTGTGTCAAAATAGAACTGTGCTCCATACAGTTTTCAACGGCTGATTCTCTGGAAGTAGATCACCAGGACTTTCTTCCAAGGCACCTCTGGGTGGACTCAAACCTCCAACCTTTTGGTTAGCAGCAGAGTATATAACCATTTGCACTACCTAGGGGCTAAAAGAACTTCAAGATCCCATAAGTTCTTAATAGTAGTTGCTACATAAGGTCAGAAACGTCTTTTGCATTGATATTTCAGAGATAAAATTAAGAGGCATCCCCAAGGGACTGCTCAACTGTATTCTCCCAGCAACCCCAGGGAAACCTTGACTCCCATCCCTTCCTTGGTTTCTCAGCCAACCACTTTCAACATATCTTTGATTTATTTGCCACAATATGGCATACTCCAGTCCCCTTTTCTTTGCATTCCATTATTTTGAACCAAGTCCTCTCCTAGCCTCATGCCTGAACCACCATCAATTTACTGGACATTATCTTTCATATTTTTATCATGAGCCCTGAGGAGTGAGAGACAGCTATGGGCTACATGGTAGCCTTGAACTGAATCTAGAAAGCTGGGTTTGGTTTCCATACATAAAAGAGCATGGAACAAAGATTACTCAGGAAGGGAAAGGGCCACAAAAGCATAAGCAAAAATGTGCAGGGGTATTTGGGTACTGTCTTAGTTATCTAGTGCTGCTGTAACAGAAATAACACAAGTGGATGGCTTTAACAAAGAGACAAATTTATTCCCTCACAGTCTAGGAGGCTAGAAGTCCGAATTCAGAGCGCCAACTCCAGGGAAGGCTTTCTCTCTCTGTCGGCTCTGGAGAAAGTTTCTTGTCATCAATCTTCCCGTGGTCTAGGAAATTCTCAGCCCATGGACCCCAGGTCCAAAGGACACTCTCTGCTCCTAGCTCTTCTTGCTTGGTGGTAATGAGGTCCCCATCCTCTCTGCTTGATTCTTTTATATCTCAAAAGATATTACCTCAAGATACAGCCTAATCCCATAGATTGAGTCCTGCCTCATTAACACAACTATCTCTAATCCTGCATCATTAACATCATAGAGGTTAGGATTTACAACACACAGGATAATTACATCAGATCACAAAATGATGGACAACCACACAATACTGGGAATCATGACCTAGCCAAGTTAACACACATTTCTGGGGGACACAATTCAATCCATAACAGGCACCCACCACTGAGTGAAGTTTAGCCAGAGTAGACACTCTGAGAGGCAGCATGGTTGGATGCTAAACATATAGGTGGGAAAAAACAGAAGTTAGTTCTTTCTTTTGATGGTGGAGAGCTACTGATGGTTTAAAAGCAAAAAAAGAGACATGGAAAAAGCAATGTCCTAGAAAATCTATTCTAGTGAAAGTAAAAAGCCTGAGTTGATCACAAAGTCAGGTATATTCTTTCTGCTATTTCTCACTGCAAACGTACGGTATTTTGACTAGTATGTGTTGATTGGGAAAGAACCCTGGTGGCACAGTGGTTAAGTGCTCAGCTGCTAACCAAAAGGTTGAATGGTTTGAACTCACCAGCTGCTCTGTGGGAGAAAGATGTGGCAGTCTCCTTCCATAAAGATTACGGCCTTGGAAACCCTATGGGGTAGTTCTACTCTGTCTACAGGGTCACTATGAGTTAGAATCGACTCCATGGCAGTGGGTTTGGCTTGTTTGTGTGTGTGTGTGTGTGTCTGTGTGTGTGTGTGCATGTGTGTGTGTGTGTGTGTTTTAATTAGGTATTTATTTCTAGGAAAATTATTAATAGGAAAATCATTAATGGGAAAAATATGCTTTGAATTCCAAACAATATTGTCCAGAGCACCTACCACTATGCCTGGAATACGGCAGGTGAACAATAAATGTTAATAAATGTTCACTTAATCTGAAAAATGAAGAGGAATTTCAGCTTCAGTTCTGACATGTAAAGATCTGAGAAGTCATCACTCCTCTCCTTACAACAAGAAAAAAGCTGAACAAACTGAAAATTAACTTTTCTTGGGCCCAGGCAAACCACCACTCCAAAATCTAGAGAGACTGGTGAATCCACAGCAGAAGTCACCGGAGCCATCAAGTAGCAGGAACATTTACATGGTAATTTTGACAAATTGCTGGAGGCTGAGTGTGGACTAGCATGAGAGTGATACATTCCTGGGGACCAGCAGTCTTAGGAAGGGCACCATACTTTTGTGGGTATTACTTCTAGGAACCCATCATGTTCTCATAATAAAGAGACAAGAGAGGTCCCGTGGTGGCTCCAGCCAAGCAAGAACCATCCTCCACTTGGTGTTACCCCTGATTCATCCTCTGGTTCACCCCAGATGTCAGCATGATATTCTGTCTAAGGGAGGGGAAGAGTAATCATTGTGAAATACGCCCAGAGATCCAGGGTGTTCTCCATAACAAAGGTCTACTTTCCAGGGCAAAAGACATTACCAGAGCCTTATTCCATCTCGGGGAGAGGTATTTCCCTGACTCCACCTCCCTCTAGCCTACCTGTTTTACCTAAGGGGAGGAAAAATAAAAAAAAAAGCTAAGAAAGGCCAGGGACACAGGTCTACTAAAAGACTCAGATTTAATCAGAAGATAATAGAACTCTTCCCCTCCTGCACACCTTACCACCACAACACAAACCAATAGGGCTCCAGCAAAACAGTGGATTATAGCTGAAATAGCTGCAAGACCCAGATTCTGCCTAAGGAGGAGTTCTAAAGGAAGACAAAAGACAACAGGGGAGAGACAAAAACAAGGACACTAAAGGAATGCAGAGCCTTTGGAACCTAAGGCTCAACTCCTAGCCAGATTAATATAAAACCTCACACTAAAGGTCTGCTTACTTCAGTTCTTATTACCCATTATATCATGTTCAGCTTTCAACAAAAAATCATAAGGCATGCTAAAAAGCAAGAAATAAAACAATCTGAATAGACAAAGCAAGCATCAGATTCAGACACAATATGACACAGATTAATATGTTAAGAGCTCTAATGGAAAAAGTAGATGCAAGAATAGATAGATTATGTAAGCAGAGAGATGGAAATTAAGAAAGAATCAAAAGGAAATGCTGGGAATGAAAAACACTGTAACAGAAATGAAGGATTCCTTTGATGAACTCATCAGCTGACTAGACATGGCCAAGGAAAGACTTAGTGAGCTTGAAGATACGTCAATAGAAACTTCCCAAATTGACATAAAATGAGAAGAAGAAAAAAAAGGAATGAAAAAAAGAGAGAGAGAACAGAATATCCAAGAACTCTGAGACAATTTCAAAAGGTGTAACATGTGCATAATTGGAATACCAGAAGGAGAAGAAAGAAAGAATGGAGCAAAGGAAATATCTGAAGTAATAACGGCCAAGAATTTTCCAAAATTAATGACAGATACCAAACCACAGAACCAGGAAGCTCAGAGAACACCAAACAAGATAAACACCAAAAGAATATATACCTCAGCACATCATATTTAAATTTCAGAAAACCAAAGAAATAGAAAAAATCTTGAAAGAAGCCAAAGGGAAAAAATATATATTACCTACAGAGGAACAAGGATAAGAATTATGTCAGACTTCTCATTAGAAACTATACAAGCAAGAAGCAAGTGAAAATATTTAATGCTGAAAGAAAAACAAAAAACACCAGCCTATAATGTTATATCCAGCAAAATTATCCTTCAAAGGAGAAAAAGAAAGAAAAGTCTTTTCAGACAAACAAATGCTGAGGGAATCCATCACCACCAGACCTGCCTTGCAATATATGTTAAACGAAGTTCTTTAGAAAGACGGAAGATGATATAGGAAACTCAGATCTACACAATATGAAAAATGCTTATTTTACTGTCTTAAAGTTCTTTGAGGAAATGGACTTTGTCTTATTCTTCATGGTATCACCAGGGTCTAGCACAATGCTGGGCACACAATAGGTCCTCAAATATTGCTTGAATAAGAACATGAATAAATGTTTGGAGTTTACTCTTCACTAGGGTGTATTCAGATAAATCAAAAGTAGCTATAGAAAGCTATATCCTATGTCTATCCTAAGCTAAATGCATTCCCCACAGCATGGCAAGACAAGGCAATTATGTGTATCTCTAGGTTTTTCTGTGTCTTAAAAACACACTAAAAGTTCCAGGCTAAAGTGCAAAGATTCATACTTGCATGGCTTCTCTCCCTTTCTTACAGAATATTTTCATTTGTGTAATTTCCCCCAAAGGGTAAAATCACCACCCAAAACAATGTCTCTGAAGCAAACTATCCCCATTGGAAAGCTCACTAGAATTCTCCTTCCTCCCATAGGTGGTGACTCTGATGTCAACAGCAAATTGGAAGACCAAGCAAGAACCATCCTCTATTTGGTGTTGCCACTGAATTGCCCCTTGGTTCACCCCAGGTGTTGATAACATAGTATTATGTCCAAGGATTCAGAATGTTCACATCCTTCCCTATCAGTCACCTCTCCTCTCACATGGTTGCCAAGGCAGAATAAAACTCACAGTTCCACTTTATCAATAGCCACACCAGCACCCTGTAATCCTCAAGGCAGGGATCTGGTAAAAGACTAGGTGAGGGCACAAAGCTTGGCTTATACCTGGCTGAAGTAGGTCATTCTACTCACCCTTTCCTTCCCTCCCATCAAATCTAAACCTTGGGACCAGCATTCTCATACTGCCTCATACCCACATTCTCATTCTAAGAGAGATGAGAGGAGAGGGAGAACTGAGGTTCCAACATATCTATCCAGTTGGAAAGAAGGAAGAGACTTGGTTTGGCCTCAGACTGCGGAAAGTAGAAGAATGTCACATGTAAGCATTCAGCTTTAGGGCATGGTGACCCTGCCCACTAGTAAGTTATGGCTTAATAAGTGTCCTATCAGTCAGGATGGTAACCACTACTCCCTTGCAAAAGAGGCAGAAGGGTGGGAGGAGGGGGCAGAATAGTCCTGCAATTTTGGTGTAAAAGAGGCTCATGTTGCAATTGGATTATGATCCCACCTAGGGGAACAGTAGTGGAAGCTTCTCATCTGTTGAGGTCAAAGTGCTCTGGTGTGAGTTAAATCTGTGCTTCTCTCTTAAAAGTCAAACTTTCTCTCAGCCCAGCCTGGCTAAGTGCAGTTCTTCCAGTAATGCCAGGTCTTGAATATTTTAGCAGGTCAACAGCATAGGAAAGAACAGTGCCTAGGAAAGCACAGTCTGCTCCTCATCAAATCCTTTGATTAAAAGACCTATTAAAGGGCAAAAATACAAATTAGGCAGGCTCTTCTCACACTGCCAGACATTTAGATTTTAAAAGTTTAAAAGTCAAACCATCTGCCAGATCTTTCAGGCCTACATTTACTTTGACTAAATTGAAGATTTAAACCTTTGCACACCAGTTTCTGCACTGTGTCAGGGTTTCTATTGACATGCTAATGCAGCCCAGAGCTCCTCTGAGCCCTGATGTGCAGATGAGCATGCAGATCATGGGAAAAGCTGTTCCAAGTGACCTTGACCCTTCTCTGCCAGAGACTCCTCAGCCTTGCTTGAGGGACCACATTAACTCCAATGTGGCCACTAACTTAAAAATCAGAGATTAAGTCTCAAAATGGACATTGCATTTGTCTTAAGCTACATTTGTATTTTTTCACTCTTCCAGTTTCCATTGCTTCACATCTTCTGCTGCCCCTTACTTTACCTTCAATGTCAAAATTCTCTGGAGCACCTGGAGTGAAGCACCATGCTAGATGACCCCCATACATCAGTGGTTCTCAAAGTATGGACCAGTAGTTTCAGCATCACCTGACAACTTGTTAGAAATGCAAACTCTCACGCCCCACACTAAAACCAATACCAAACCCCTTTGCTGTCAAGTCCATTCCGACTCATAGTGACCCTATAGGACAGAGTAGAACTGGTGGATTCACACTGTCAACCTTTTGTTTGGTAGCTGAGCTCTTAACTACTGTGCCACCAGGGCTACCAGACCCACCAAAATGGGAACTCTGAGCTGGGGCCAGTGCTCTGAATTTTAACAGGCCCTGCAGGTGATTATGATGCATGTACAAGTTTGAGAACCACTCTGTCATATATCATTTCATTCAATCCTCTAACAATCCTGGAAGGTATCTTTGTTTTGCTAAAGAGGAAACTGAGATTTTAAAATGAGAAAGTAATTGACCAATATCATCTGGCGAGTAAGTGGGGCCTGGCCTCTGACCATGCTCCAACCTCATCCCCAAACCCCTCTGTTCTCTCCACTCTGGTCCTGTTGGCCTTCTGGCTCTTTTTGGAAAACAAGGCATGCCGACGCCTGGTCAGGAACTCAGCATTTGTTGTTCCTTCTACCTTGGTGGTTTTCCACCCAGTTTGCACGTTAAAATCTCCCGGAAAGTTTAAAAAAATAATTTTTTTAATGCTTTATTATGGAGCATTTCAAACATACACAAAAGTAGAGAGAACAGAATAATCAACACACATGTTAATTAGAGGACAGCTTTTAATAAAGACCACCCAAGCCCTACCCAATATCAATTAAATCTGTGTCTCTGGGGCAGGACTTGGTGATCTGTTTTTATAGCTGCCTGGGTGATTCAAATGCACCTGAACTTAGTATATTTCTCCTCAAATGTTTATTTGCATGGCTCAGTCTTTCACGTATTGCCACTCCCTTATCTAACAAGTATTTTTAAGGAGCTTGACCCCAAATCACATCCCCCCTGGTCACCCCTGCCATGCCATGACCCCCTATTCCTTTATCCCATTTAATTTTTTCATGGCATTTTTCACTGAATAGCTCAGTATAAATTTGTGGGTTTATTCATATCAATCAATGAATAATATGGTTCATGGTCTAAGAAGGCAGCAGCTTTGTCTTCCTTCACCAATTTATGCCTAATGCCTGTGACAGTAGTAGCAGCTGAGAGGCATTCAGTGAATATCTGCTGAATGAATAAATAAATGAGAGTGGGCAGAGTTGGGATTTTAACCCAGGACTATCTGATTCCAAAATCTACACTCTTCCCACACTACCAGTAGTATGGTGGACTAGTTTTGAAAGAAAATGTATTTCTTGACTTGAAGCAGACTCTGTATTTGGTTCTAAGTTTATCAAAGTAGAGTGGTTCATGTCTAGCTACTAGTTATGAGGTCTTGGGGGCTCACTTAAGGATTCTAAGTCTTATCTCCACCTATAAAATAGGAAGATAAGCCTGTCCCTGTCTATCTTCCAAAGCTGTTCAGAGGGATAAACGAAAACTTACATATGAAAGCATCCTGTGATGTGAAGCACCACACAGAGGTAAGTCCTTACCATTACAACACGGAGAGGGAAGAAAAGGAAAAGAGAGGAAGAAAGCAGAGTAGGCAAATAAAGAAGGAAAAAGATGTGAACAGGAAAGACGATGGTGTTGGATGAAATAGTTTTGAGGAAACTTTCTACATCTAAAATTCTGCAATTTAATAGAAAAAAAAGAAAAGAAAAGAAGATATCAAAAGTGGCCATTTATCCAAGCACCAAATTCAGAATCATGTGTCTATTTTTAAAAGCCACTACTTTATTTTGTTTTTTTTTTAAACGTAATTTGTTACAATGAAAACTATGTCAAGTCCCTCTACACCTTTATACTATTTCAGTCTTTTCAAAAACTGTATAATAGTGACTTTGTTGCAGCATCATTTAGCTCATGATCATATTTTTCTTTTCTCTACCCTTCTTTCAAGACCTGTTTAATAGGGACCTCAAGGAGCCACGCGGCCTTGGCCTCTGGTTGACAACATCTGATGTTGAGTGTGGAAGACAAAGTGAAGGGTCACCAACAACCATCTTAGGCACCACACAGTTGCAAGCGTACTGGTCCTTAAAGGTCCATTAGTCTAACCAATGCTTAGAACTTCTTCCCAACTCAGCCACCAGAATCTTCAGGGGAGCAACTCTATCTTAGATCCATGGCATTGCATCTGACCCATAGTAGGCCCTCAGTAAAGGCTTAATGAATCATATCAACAAATGGTCTCTGGCCTCTTTTAAATGTTTCCAATATTGAGGAACTCATTCTCCTAAAATAGTCCATTCCACATCTGGGAAGCTTTATCAGAAAATGAGGGTGCATGGTCTTGGGGAACATCTAGCTCAATTGGCCTAACACAGTTTATAAAGAATGTTCTACATTCTACCTTGGTGAATAGCGTCTGGGGTCTTAAAAGCCTGTGAGCAGCCATCTAAGATACTCCACTGGTCTCACCCCTTCGGGAGCATGGGAGAATGAAGAGAACAGGATACAAGGAAAAGATTAGTCCAAGATTAGTACCAAGGCCTCCACCAGACTAAGTCCAGTACAGCTAGATGGTGCCTGGCTACCACCACTGACTGCTCTGACCGGGATCACAACAGAGGGTTCTGGACAGAGCCGGAGAAGGATGTAGAACAAAATTCTAACACACACAAAAAAAGACAGATTTACTGGCCTAAAGGAGACTAGAGAAACCCCGAGAGTATGGCCCCCAGTGGTAAAGTTACTCCCGAGGTTCACCGTTCAGCCAGGGATTGGACAGCCCCATAAAACAAAACAGGACTGATGAGGCACAGCAGTCCAGGGATAGGACTAATGAGGTACAGCAGTCCAGGGACAGGATTAATGAGGCACAGCAGTCCCGGGACAAGGGCTAGAAGGCAGAAGGGGACAGGAAAGCTAGGAATAGGGAACCCAAGGTTGAGTAAGGACAGTGTTGATGTGTTGTGAGGTTGTTAACCATTGTCATAGGGCAACATGTGTACTAACTGTTTAATGAGAAACTATTTTGTTCTGCAAACCTTCATCTAAAGTAAGAATAGCAGCACAACTGGAAGAGCATAGTCGATGTCACTGAACGGTGCATGTAGAAATTTTTGAAATGGTGTATCTTCGGCTATGTATATTTTCACCAAAAAAAAAGGTCCAGAAGGGAGAGGGTTGACATGTCGTGGAGTTGTTAACCAATGTCATAAAACAATATGTGTACTACTGTTTAATGAGAAACTATTCGTTCTGTAAACCTTCACCTGAAGTACAGTAAAGAAAAAAAAAAAGAAAGAAAAAGAAAATGAGGGTGTATGGTGTAAGGGGAATAATAGGGGCTACCCAGGCAGCGGTACTTGAGTTTACACCCTGCCTCACCATTTCTTAGCCATATGCCTTGCAGGTGCCACTTACTTTCCCTGAACCTCAGTTTCCTCATCTGTACAAGTGGAAAGATGGCTGGCTTGTTGTGAATATTAAATGAGACAGTATATCTAAAACAACCAACACACCATCCGGCACATACTGAGCACTCAATAATAGCAGGCATTATTATGTTGAGTAGAAATCTGTCTAGTTCTTCTTATAGCCCTTGGGGTCACAAAGAACAAGTCTAAGAAAAAGTTTAACCTATTTCCATGAACCTGCCCTGAAAATATTTAGCAATTTTGTTATCAAGTCCCTGCTGGGTTAGAGACAGATCAACTACATGGGACAAACTACATTTTATCACATTTATTTAAAGCAGTCTGGCCATCTAAATATTTAGATATATCCAGTTATATGGATGTCATACATTTGAGTAAATACATAGCTGGAGTTTTATTTTAAAAGAGGATTCTACTATTTAAGAAGAGGATTCTATTATTTAAGAACAGAATTTTATGCTTGCAATTTGCCGTTCAAGGCACAATTGGTCTCTATTTGCCTGGAACAACAGAGGAAGAAGGAGAGTCAGGAACAGGAGGAGGATATGGAAGGTGTGATTAATTGCCTCCATGAACAACTGCCTCCTTTGCCATGAGACCAGAAGAAATGGATGGTGCCAGGCTACCGTTACTGAAATTTTTGATCAAACATTCCACAGAAGAATCCTGATCAAGAGGGGAAATTTAGAACAGAATTTCAAATTCTCCTAGACTCCAGACTTCCTGGAGCCATGAAGGTCAGACGAACCCCTGAAACTATTGCCCTGAGATAATCTTTAAACCTTAACCCTTTGGTGACCCAATTATTTCCTGCTTTGAATTTTTTGTTGATACCGTGTGTTTTCATTAATGGAAGCATGCTGAATCATTGAGTGTGTCTGAATTTTTGGTAGGTAGTATGGATTTTTTTTTTTTTTTTTTTGTTCCCTCCCACAAGCTTACCCTAAGTGTTTAGTGGTACATATGAAGTACCACTAATTATACCTCAGCGTTCCCACCACGGTCCATTAGTACCTATGTGTAACAAATACAAATTTTCAAAATTTCCATTTTTCCTACCATAATTCAGACACCTCATACAATACCCTGTAAAAACAGTTATTTGCAGCACATGTCCATTTCTTTGGTTTCAAACAACCACAAAATATGCACAATCAGTGATAAGCAGCTTCCCAGTAAACCCCAGAGGCTGAAAAAGTTCATGGTCACTATATTTACCACTGGGCACAAAGGGGTTAAACCAAAAAACATTCCCTGAAATCTTCTTAAAACCAAACAGTAGTTTAGCTTAACTAGTAAAAAAAAAAAAAAAGTCTGCCTTGGAGCATCATGCTCTTTTAAGAACTATCTATACAGGAATCAAACTGACAACATCAACTTGAAAGATTAGATAGGAACCTTAGGGGGCAGTGAGTTTATGTTAATGAGGGAGGAACAACTCAGAAAAGGAGGGTAAGAATGGTTACACACCTCAAAGAACATAATCAATGTCATTAAACAGTACATGTAGAAAAGAACAGAATTTTATTTCACTAGCTTTCTCTACTGCTGCTATGGAAAACACAGTCCATTATTTTACTTCCTTAGTACCTATGTAGAAACTGTTCTCTAAGCCAAGATGACCAAAAAAACCCCAGAAATGCCAGAAACAGGTGCTGCTCACTCATATTCTCATAAAAGGGTTGTAAAAAGAGATGAAAAGTAAAGGCTGCGATGGGACTTAACTCCATAAACATTCAGAGGGGAAAAGCTTTACGAGGAGGAGCTTGGCCTGATACAGAATTAACAAAAAGACATTTAACTGAAGCAGGATAACACAAGTAAGGAGGCTATGGAAGAAAATTAGCTCAAAAGCAAAAAAGGAAACAACGTGAAGTCTAGGGAGTGGGGAACGCTATTCTAGAAGATTTGAAGCAATGCCAACTCAAGCTTACATGAGAAATCACAACCAGAAAGAAGCAGCAGGTAGATGAGGATACAAAAAAAAAAAAAAACCCATTGCCATGGAGTCAATTCCAACTCATAGCGACACTATAGTGACCGGGGAGATATAAAATGATAGCGAATTGAACTATTTTTGAGCAACTACCAGGTGCAAAGCATCCCAGAAAATAGTGAGGAGAAATGGTGCAGAGAAAGGAAGACTTGACTTAACATAGGTGGATTTGGGTTCCAGCCCTGGCTCTGAGGCTGACTGGCATTGTGTTTCCCTTTCTGGGCCTGTCTCCACCTAATAAAACAGGGGGTTACCCTGGGAATCTCTACGGTTCTTTCCAGTTCTGGCTTTCTATGAGTCTGTGACAGCAGGAAAGATGAGGAAGTGTGAGCTCCACGAGGGCAAAGATCTCATCTGTTTTCCTGTTCACCAATGATTCCTGAGTCTCCAGCCTGGCACGTGTTATACACTCAATAAACCTGCTGTATTCACTCAGAAATAAAAAAATGAATGAGCACAGTGCTGCCCTTGGGAAGCATGCCATCTGTCTTAGTTGTCTAGTGCTGCTACAATAGAAATACCACAAGTAGGTGGCTTTAACAAACAGAAATTTATTTTCTCAGAGTTTAGGAGGCTAGAAGTCTGAATTCAGGGTGCCAGCTCTAGGGGGAGGCTTTAGCACTCTGTTGGCTCTGGGGAAAGGTCCTTGTTCCTTGGTTCCCTGGTGATCTTCATGTCGTATGGTATCTATCTTCCCCATCTCTGCTCACTTAATCTACACTAACACTTCTTCATTAACACAACAAAGAAAACCCATTCCCAAATGGGATTAAGGTCACCACTATGAGTCAATTGATTTGATGGCACACAACATATGGGTTAAGATTTACAACACATTTTTGGGGAGGAAACCTGGTGGCACAGTGGTTAAGAGTTAGGGCTGCTAACCAAAGGTTGGCAGTTTGAGTCCACCAGCCACTCCTTGGAAACCCTATGGGGTAGTTCTACTCTGTACTAGAGGGTCGCTATGAGTCGGAGTTGCCTCAACGGCAATAGGTTTGGTTTAATATTTTTAGGGAACACAATTCAATCCATAACACCATCTAAGAGAGAGCATTTGACCTTGAAAATAGAATCTGTGACTAATGACTTTATCTGTTCATTATGCAAAGAGCGTGACTAGTATTGCTGCTTTCTCAGTGATACATCAGGACTTTGTCAGGCAGTGAATGTTGTAGGAGGCACAAAAGTAAAAAAGCATAGGTCCAATCTAGAAGAGGTAGAGTGGCCTGCTTTGACTGAAGGACAAGAGGGGTACGGATGAGCCATGGGAGATAAAGCTAGTTATGTGAGTTTGGGCCAAAATGGCTCAGCCAAGCCTACCCGGCAGCACTTGTCTTCTATTCAGAAAGGCAAGGCAGGATCGTGTTTAAGAGCATAGGTTTGGAGGCAGATATCTGGGTTCCAATCCCAGTGTGAATCAGCAGCCGACTTAACCTCTCCATGCCTTTGTTTCCATACAGCTTAACCAAAAATGAAAAAAACAAACAAACAGTTACCATCAAGTCGATTCTGACTCATGGCAACCTCATGTGTATCAGAGTACAACTGTGCTCCATAACGTTTTCAATGGCTGGGTTTTTGGAAGTAGATAGCCAGGCCTTTCTTCTCAGGTGCCCTGGGTGGACTCAAACCGCCAACTTTTATCATAAGGGTGATTCAATGATTGAACTAGCTAATCCTTACAAAGCACCTAAACAGTGCCTGGACTATAAGAAAGCATGCATAAGTATCAGCTATTAATATTGTTATTATTATTAATTTTGCAATTATTAGTGCCACTGAAAGGGTAGTGATAGGATCAGAGCTTCTCTTCCAGGTGCTTGATTGGGCTGTGATGTGTAGGATGCAGGGGAAGATGCAGACAGGTGGAAGGCCAAGAGACTAGTTAAGAGGTCACTGCAATTCTAGGTGAGAGGGGCTGAGCACCCAAAGCAGGAAAGAAAGGCAACAGGAAAGGGAAATGGGCCAAAGACAAATATATCTGAGCAGCTGAATCGATCAAACTTGGCAAAGGCTTTGATGTGACTGGTACAGAAAATAGAATAGTCAAGAGAGACAATAAAAGGAGTTTGTCCGAAAAATGTCCATTTTCCCACCAAAGGGTCTGTTGAAATTACACTAGGAAATTAATCCTGCCTGCCCTAGGCTGAAAGAGCCCTGGTGGTGCAATGGTTAAGCGCTTGCCTGCTTAACAAACCCACCCAGAGGCTCCGTGGGAGAAAGACCTGGCAATCTGCTCCCATAAAGATTACAGCCTAGGAAAACCTATGAAGCAGTTCTACTGTGTCACATGGAGTCACTATGAGTCGAAATTGACTCGATTGCACCTAACAACAACAGAACTAGACTGTGAGCTTCTTATTCAAGTTGTTATACCCAATGGTCCTGGTACACAGCAGACATTCAGTGTTTGTTGAGTGAATAATTGCCAGCATTACCAAAACACATATGCAGCAGAGGATTCCAGTTACTGGGACTGTGGAACATGCTACTTTGAACATTTACAAATCAGTAGAGCAGACCCTTTTATAATATAGAGCATAATAGATATCGAAAGTTGGCGAGCTGTCATATTTGCTTTTTTCTGTATAAAGCTGTTACATTTTGATGGGCATCAATAGTCATCTGAGAACAATCAATGAAAATACAAAATGACTCCTTGAAAGTCTTCACATTCCCTAAAGATTTAAGTGAAGATATAAACAGGGCCACCACCAGGCTGATAATAATCATTAGCAGATTAATGTTCCTGAAATGGCTGAGACCTAGAGCAGAACTCCATATTGTGAGTATAGTATGGGATGGTTCTTCCCCAAATTCAGCTAAATATCAGGTCAGTGGATGTCCACCAAAATGAGGTAACTGAGGGTAGGGGGAGGGAGGCTGCCTCCAAAAGAAAATATGTATGTCTTTAGAGAGAAACGTCTTCCACCTTCATAGTATCAATATTCTTCATTTATTTGAAACAGAGTTCCTCAACCTCAGCACGACTGTAAGTTTGGGCTGGGTGTTTTTTGTTGTGGGGGCTTCCTGTACATCGGAGAGCTTTACACAGCTCCCAAAGAGTTTCACACACACTGACGAATTTGATTTGAACCTCTCAACGCCCCTGAGGATGCAGAATAGGATTTTCATTCCTGTTTCACATATGAGCAAATTCTTGGCAAATGTTTGATGTTTTAAAATATGAAATATTATATCTTATGCTAACTAAAAGTGCAATTAGGAGCCCTGGTGGTGCAGGGTTAAGCGTTCAGCTGCTAGCCGAAAGGTCTGCAGTTCAAACCCACCAGTGGCTCCACAGGAAAAAGATGTGGCAGTCTGCTTCCATAAAGATTACAGCCTTGGAAACACGATGGGGACAGTTCTACTCCATCCCGCAGGGTCCCTATGAGTCGGAATAGACTCTACAGGCATACAACCACAAAGTGCAAATGCTTTAAAATGCAACCACATAGCATCCTATCTCTGCCATTAACTTTAGAGAATTGCTTCATCCCTCCGGGCCTATTTCGTCCATCCATGAAACGTGGGTTTGAGCCAGGTGAGCATTAGGACTCCTCCCTGCTCTAATACTGTAATGCTCTGGTCCTATGCGGGAAACTTCGATTTCATTTATGTTACATGAGGGTGACTTTTAACCTACTTGCCATGCAGCTACTATCACACAAAGCAATGGGTGACAGGTCTCAGGGGCAACGTGTTCCACCTGGATGGCACCTGGGTCCCAAAGGCATCCAGTAATGCCTTGAGACTTGCTTAGTAACCAACTCCAGGGCCCTGGGTGGTGCAAATAATTTAACACACTCAGCTGCTAACAGAAAGGTTGGAGATCCAGTCCATCCAGAGGTGCCTCAGAAGAAAGGCCTGGCAATCTACTTCCAGAAAATCAGCCATTGAAAACCCTATGGAGCACAGTTCTACTCTGACACACATGGGGTCACGGTGAGTCACAATCCACTTGAAAGCAACTAGTAATTCCTCCTAACCCTTTAGTTAATCTCTCTGCATGAAACTGCAAACCACAGTTAATAAGTACAATTTACAAGAAAGGCGCGGCAGTGAAAGAAGCCACAGTCACTAAAACGACTGCAGATCACATAGGTCCCTTCTGGGCAATTCCCCACACTAGCCACGCTGCACATCCAGTCCCCGAGAGCCCTGTTTTCCATCTATATCTAAGTGCTAGAATACTGCCCACCCCTACCCCCACTGGCATCCACTCAGGAGGCGAGATTCATGTCTCTTGCAAGTAGGTCACTTCGTGCATCGACCTAGAAATCAGCAGACCCACGTTTAAACTCCTATCACTCACTTCTAACAAACCACTTCCTCCATGGGCCTCCCACACAGGCTGAACTTGAATGACCTCCCAACTTCTTTGATCTGCACAAAACAAAGTCAGCCTGAGGCACTGCCCCAGAGCTGGCGCGAGGAGCCTGCGCTCCTCCCAGAGCTGCTCTCAACGCTCCAGCAAACCCGCCCCGGTCCTTTCCGCGGCTGCAGCCCCGTCCTCCCAGCTGGGTAGTTGGTCCCGGCGGGCTCCAGCCCCCGCTCTCCTCCAGCGGGCCGGCCGCTACCTGGTCCAACAGCCGGTAGATGCTAATGCCCAAGGTCTCCACCAGCAGCTGCCAGTCGGCCCCGGCGAGCGCGGGCTGCTGCAGTTCTGCGCAGGCCTCCCGGAACTGCTCCTCCGAGAAGCCACCCGCCGCCGGTTCCATTCTTCCGCAACTGTGGCTCCTCTGCTTGGACAGAAGGCCGCGGACAGCGTTGGTGAGGGTTGGGGGCGGGTCCAGAGGGTGGCCCC
>NW_004443990.1:7485838-7487131 GCF_000243295.1 Trichechus manatus latirostris
GTAGGTAAATTCTGGCAAAGGTTGGTAGACTTAGGAGGAGGGGTAGGCAGAGAGAAGTGCTTAAAAATCTTCCCAGAGGTTAGTTGCTAGAACTCTAATAAAATTTCTCTTCTTTTCGTTATGCCTTTAAAAGCATATTTTGAGAAGGGGTCCTTGGGATC
The DNA here is from genome assembly GCF_000243295.1 of Trichechus manatus latirostris. Taxonomy (NCBI): domain Eukaryota; kingdom Metazoa; phylum Chordata; class Mammalia; order Sirenia; family Trichechidae; genus Trichechus; species Trichechus manatus. The sequence goes on from NW_004443990.1 coordinate 7,486,000, forward strand.
CATCAGACCACCAAAGGGGTCCATGAGGCAAAAGCGGTTAAGAAATCTAATCCAGGCCATGGTATCCAAGAAGGAGAAGGAGGAGTTCTCATATTGGATCTACAAGGTAATTTTGCCACCCTGGAAGATGGAAAATGATCTGAAAGGGATCATTGTATCAGCCCAAGATTTCTGCAGCTTGCACAGAGTAGATCTTTGTGCAACTCAAAGATATTTTTGTTCCTTTGAAGTCCTTTAGGTATTACTCTATTTCCCATGAGCAGATCATACGTGGCTTTGACTAAAGTAGGTAGTTTAAACATCAAAATGACATAACAGATCCACCTGGGTGCCAATAAACTGTGAAAATCCATGTTTCCTGATCTGTAAAACTGGGTAAGAATTGTGCTACCAGTCAGGGTTGAGAAGGGGATTAAATAAAATAACAGACATAGAACGTTTTTGCATAGTGCCTTTTTTAAAGTAAATATCCAATAGAAATTTCCAGTTGTTTTACATTACTATACTGAAATGTTCTCCTTCTGTACTTAAAGCACTGAAGTCGATGGCACACTCCGTGTTTATACCAATTTGCAAGGAGAGAAATAAGATCACATTTTGCAGGATCTTAAACACAACATGTATAAGTTACTCTATTCAATTCAGTGTTGGTTCTAGTATGTTTTATGCGGCTGGAGGTATGTTTTTCTAAACCAAATGTACAGGTGGTTATAGTCATACTTTTCTACTGTTTTTAAAATGCCTTTTAAGTTATAGGTCCTTTGTCAAAAGTGTATTTTATTTAAACTAAAATTCAATTGCTTAAAAAAACAATTGCATCTAAAGACTATACTTTCAGGTATCATTTCTATACAGGCATACCTCATTTTATTGTGCTTCACAGATACTGCATTTTTTACAAATTGTAGGTGTGTGGCAACCCTGCATCGAGCAAGTCTATCGGCACCATTTTTCCAACAGCATGTGCTCACTTCGTGTCTCTGTGTCACATTTTTGTAATTCTCACGATGTTTCAAACTTTTTCATTACTATTATATATGTTATGATGATCTGTAATCAGAGATATTTAATATTACTATTGTAATTGTTTTGGGGCACCACGGACTGAGCCGTATAAGACCACGAACTTAAT
>NW_004443990.1:7505119-7508005 GCF_000243295.1 Trichechus manatus latirostris
CCAAGCCCCCTGGCAACCCTAAAAGTGTATGTGTCTGAAACTTTTTGACTCGTTTGTATAGACTTTTACAATTTGTAAGTCCTTTGTAGCCTATGTGTTTGGGGGGATGAAATGGTTAACGGGAAAGCCCAGGCCAGCTGCGACTTGAGAAGGGCTAAGGGTGGCACACAGAGTATCAGTGTCTACATTTCCACGCAACGAGCGTCCTTCTCAGATGAACTCAGTCTGGAAACGAATTCTTAAAAGGAGGGAGAAAGAAATTTAAACCATCCCATCAGAGCAGTTTGAGGACAGAGAGGCAACAGTGAAGGAAGACCCAGAGAGTAAAAGGAAGTCATAAAATAGACAAATGGCGAGAGAGAGAAGCCATTCGGGAAGGTAATAAATAACTGGTCAGGCATTCCATAGAGCATGTTATTGGAAACAACCTCCTTTACGTAGAGGGGATGAGACTCCCTATTGTTGTTACTATTAGGTACCAATGTGTCAGTCCAGACTCATAGCAACCCTGTATACAACAGAACGAAACACTGCCTGGTCCTGCGCCATCCTCACAACGGTTGCTATGCTTGAACCCATTATTGCAGCCACTGTGTTAATGCATCTCGTCAAGGGTCTTCTTCTCTTTTGCCGACCCTCTACCAAGCATGATGTCCTTCTCCAGGACTGATCCCTCCTGATAACCTGAGACAAAGTCTTGCCATCGTCACTTCTAAGGAGCATTCTGGCTGTACTTCTTCCAATACAGATTTGTTCCTTCTTCTGGCAGTCCATGGTATGTTCAATATTCTTCGCCAACACCAAAATTCAAAGGCATCAATTCTTCTTTGATCTTCTTTATTCATTGTCCAGCTTTCACATGCATACGAGGCCATTGAAAATACCATGGCTTTGGTCAGGCACATCTTAGACCTCAAAGTGACATCTTTGCTTTTCAACACCGTAAAGAGGTCTTTTGCAGCAGATTTGTCCAATGCAATGTGTCATTTGATTTCTTGATTGCTGCTTCCATGGGTATTGATTGTGGATCCAAGTAAAATGAAATCTTGACAGCTTCAATCCTTTCTCCATTTATCATGATGTTGCTTATTGGTCCAGTTGTGAGGATTTTTGTTTTCTTTATATTGAGGTATAATCCATACTGAAGGCTGTGGTCTTTGATCTTCATCAGTAAGTGCTTCAAGTCCTCTTCACTTTCAGCAAGCAAGGTTGTGTCATCTGCATATCACAGGTTATTAATGAGTCTTCCTCCAATCCTGATGCCCCATTGTTCTTCATATAGTCCAGCTTCTCAGATTTTTGTTCAGCATACAGATGGAATAATTATGTGTAAAGATACAACCCTGGTGCACACCTTTCCTGATTTTAAACTACTCGGTATCCCTCTGTTCTGTTCCAACAACTGCCTCTTGGTCTATGTCCAGTTTCCTCATGAGTACAATTAAGTGTTCTGGGATTCCCATTCTTCACAGTGTTATCCATAATTTGTTAGGATCCACACAGTCGAATGCCTTTGCATAGTCAATAAAACACAGGTAAACATCTTTCTGGTATTCCGCTTTCTGCCAAGATCCATCTGACATCAGCAGTGATGTCCCTCCTTCCAAGCGCTCTTCCAAATCAGGCTTGGACTTCTGGCAGTTCCCTGTTGATGTACTGCTGCAACCATTTTTGAATTATCTTCAGCAAGAGTTTACTTGCGTGTGATATTAATGATTGTTGATATTAATGATACTGTTTGATAATTTCTGCATTCTGTTGGATCATCTTTCTTTGGAACGGGCACAAATATGGATCTCCTCCAGTCGCTTGGCCAGGTAGCTGTCTTCCAAATTTCCTTTCATGGACAAGTGAGCAACTCAAGCATTGCATCTGTTTGTTGAAACATCTTAATTGGTATTCTGTCAATTCCTGGAGGCTTGTTTTCCCACAATGCCTTCAGTGCAGCTTGGTCTTCTTCATTCAGTGTCGTTGGTTCTTAATCATATGCTACCTCCTGAAATAATTGAACATCGACCAATTCTTTTTGGTACAGTGACTCTTTGCATTCCTTCCATCTTCTTTTGATGCTTCCTGCATCTTTCAGTATTTTGACCATAGAATCTTTCAATATTGCAACTTTAGGCTTGAATTTTTTTCTTTTGTTATTTCAGCTTGAAAAATGCTGAGCCTGCTCTTCCTTTTTGGCTTTCTAACTCCAGGTCTTTGCACAATTCATTATAATACTTAACTTTGTCTTCTGGAACTTCTGTCCTTTGAAATCTTCTGTTCAGCCCATTCACTTTATCATTTCTTCCATTTGCTTTAGCTGCTGTATGTTCAAGAGCAAGTTTCAGAATCTTTTGACATCCATTTTGGTCTTTTCTTTCTCTCGTGTCTTTTTAATGACATTTTGCTTTCTTCGTGTATGATGTCCTTGATGTTATCATACAACTTGTCTGGTGTTTGGTCATTAGTATTCAATGTGTCAAATCTATTCTTGAGATAGTCTCTAAACTCAGGTGGGATAGACTCACGGTCATATTTTGGCTCTTGTGGTCTTGTTTTAATTTTCTTCAGCTTCACCTTGAACTTGCATATGAACAATTGATGGTCTCTTCAGAAGTCGGCCTCTGCCCTTTTTCTGACTGATGATATTGAGCTTCTCCATTGTCTCTTTCTGCAGATGTAGTCAATTTGATTCCTGTGTATTCCATCCAGCAAGGTCCACATGTATAGTCGCCATTTATGCTGTTGAAAAAAGGTATTTGCAATGAATAAATAAGTCATTGGTCTTGCAAAATTCTATCATGATCTTCAGTGCCGTTTCTATCACCAAAGCCATATTTTCCAACTACCAATCCTTCTTCTTTGTTTCCAACTTTCATATCCCAATCACCAGTAATT
>NW_004443990.1:7508767-7511106 GCF_000243295.1 Trichechus manatus latirostris
AATTTTAGACAGAGGGGAGCCTATAGATTTATCCTTTTCTCTGCTATAAATTTATAAGTTATGGGGGCTTGTGGCATTGATGGATGTCATGCAGAAGCACAGATGCTCCTTTCTGGACTCAGTGACCTGGAAGGGGAAAGGAACCTAGGAAATCCCGGCTCCATGTGACGAGATTACACCCTCTTGGCAGCCTCCGGGAAGCCTGACTATGTCTACAAAACCTGTCAGAGTTCTCTATCCAAAAGCCTTGTTGGTACAGTGATACCTGCTTCTTGTTCCCAGAGACACTCACCCTTGGGCTTTCCTATCGGTCTCCCCTAGAATTGGCTGCTTCTGTGTCCTGTTACATAAAACTGTGAACCGAAGTCCCTGACTTACGTCATGTCAGTCCCAGCAGGGTGAGTCTCCACAAGTGTGAGTCCTAGCCCTTACTTCTGTGCTTTCAGATTCAGTTTGCATTTTCGATTGTATTGTTCCTTTCCTTGGACAGCCCACATTCCTTATTGCATTGGCTTTGGGGGAGCGAGAGTGGAAATGAGTGTGTGAACACTGAAAGCCTAGCATTTCTGTTTGGGAATGAAGAAAACCTTCTCTGCACTGTAGTCCATCTCTGAGGTCAACAGCTTTGCTGACAGATGCTGAAGCAGGCAGGTTTTTTTTTTGTTTGTTTTTTTTTACAAAAAGCCTTCCTACAGCTCTCCTGGTAGTTTTGGGAACTGGTGTTCGCTATTTCCCCAAGTTGCCTTGTCTGAGTTCTCTGATATTATGAGCATAAACAGAATTTAAGAAGAAGAAGAAAAGGAAAGAATAGTAAAGGATCTTCAGACAGCACCGTGATATCTGACAGATGGGACTCTGAGAGTTTGAGTGACCTGCCCACGGTCACCGAGAAGATTCAAACCCAAGTTTCCTGAATCTCAATTCATGGCTGTTTTGATTGCACAACAAGAGTGGAGAGTCAGAAAAAAGTTGATTTTGTTGTGAAAGTGATCCAAAACCTCACCCTGTGACTCTAGAAAAAAAAGATCATGTCATATTTGTGTTATAAAGAAAGTTTTCCAAACTAAGTTTAACTTAGAAAATAAATAGCAAGAAATAAGTCAGGGGAAAGAGGTTCCCCTGAGACTAATTATTAAGTCCATCAGATTGGAAGCGACTCAGAATTATCTGCGACAGATTTACCGATTTGTACCACTTGACCAGCACAAGTGACCAATTGGAGTTCAAAACGGACTCTATGCCCGTTAACGTGCACAAATAAAAGCAACATCGTGTTCTCATCTGGGGCCATGCACTGTCTTGGGATCACTGGTTTTACTGAGTTTTATGTTGCTTTTACAAAGACAATAATGCCTGTTTCCTGTAGAGTTTATTTAAGTAAACAAGAAGGAGACAGCAAGGTACCGTCTCCTGTGCAAAGCAAGATTTTAAAAGCTTTATCTAAAGAAAGAAAGCAAAAGATCTGTTCTCTACATTGTTCCATAAGATAAGTTTATAAGATAAACAGTTCTATTTAGAGCTCAGTTCAGGGGAGCAAATGGTTCTGTTTTTCATTACCCACCCATGTCGTGGACAACAAAGACTTTTTAAGTGGATTTTAAAAAAAAGAAAAAAGAAAAAGCTTCCAAACAGTTTCTTGAGCTGGTCCAATTCTCAATAAGTGTACCACTACAGAGTTTCTGGGGGAGGCCACTGTGTGGTTTTCCTGGCAGAGCAATCGTTATAAAACCCAAGAGTTTATTTGGGGGTGAGTATACACTCCATGGAGCCCTGGTGGTGCAGTGGTTAAGAGCTCGGCTGCTAACCAAAAGGCTGGCAGTTTGAATCCACCAGGCGCTCCTTGGAAACCCTATGGGGCTGTTCCACTCCGTCCTACAGGGTCACTGTGAGTCAGAATTGACCTGACAGCAATGGGTTTGGTCATTGGGTTTTTTTTTATTATAGACTCCTTAAGGAAGCCCTGCTGCCACAGCGGTTAAGGCAGGCGATTCAAAACCACCAGCAGCTCCACAGGAGAAAGATATGGCAATCTACTTCCATAGAGATTTACAGACTTGGAAACCTGATGGGGTTGCTGTGAGTCAGAATTGACTAGATGGCAGTGAGTTTATAGGCTCCTTAAGCCAGCTTGGTGGCACAGTGGTTTAAGTGCTTCACTGCTAACTGAGAGGTCAGTGGTTTGAACTCACCAAAATTCCATGAGAGGAAGACGTGGCAGTCTGCTTTTCTAAAGATTACAGCCTTGGATGAAAACACATCATACCAAAACCTTTGGGACACAGCAAAGGCAGTCCTCAGAGGACAATTTACAGCAATAGATGCACATATCAAAAAAGAAG
>NW_004443990.1:7511206-7527635 GCF_000243295.1 Trichechus manatus latirostris
CTCCACAGGAGAAACAACCTGGCGGTTTTCTCCCTAGGAAACCCTGTGGAGCAGTTCTACTCTGTCCTATAGGGTCACTATGAGTCATAATCAGCTCAGTGGCATACAACAACATAGGCTCCTTCTGAGCTACCAAAAGTGTGTACAGTATCTAAACGTGGAAACAATATTCCATATGGATTAGGAGAGTAAGCTTTGGAGTCAAACAGGGTTTCATTCTAGTCCTGGATTACACTGTTTTCCAAATGAGTGGTCCTGGGCAAATCCTTTCATTTATATAATGGGGCTATTGCTAGCATCTACTCCTTGAATTATTTGTGAGTATTAAATAAAATAATAAATATATAAAGGGTGTATAGCATAAAGTATGTGCTCAGTAAATGTTTGTGCTTATTATTGGGTGGAGCTTCCAACCCTTCCAGCCTATCTCCCTTGATAACCTACCCACATGAAATTAATTGTCAAGTTTTGCAGATTCTACCCCTTGTGGGCAGACCTACATGGTACCTGCCATCCAAAGAATACTGAAAAAAAAGTCAATAATTATTCAATTATAAATTATGAAATAATTACAAAGAATAATTCATGTGCTTGGCAATAAATATATGGATACTTTGAAAGGATCTATTTGAATAATTGCCTAAATTTTCAAGTTTTACATTTACATGTAAATATAAAAATATTTACATTTCATTGCAGACTCATTCTTTTATTTATTTGTTCATTTGTTTGGCAAAGGCAGAGGACACACAACTGATACTATTTCTGAGGAGCTTATGGGAGATATCCCAGCCAACAGGACTATGGTAACCCTCCTGTACTGGATCTGAAGGTTTGCTGACATTACATGTGGTCTGAAATATTACATTTGTAGAGAAGCCGGTAGTAGGCTTGAACTGCTGTTTTTCCAAAAAGCATCAACTCATGTTACAACATAAAATTAGTTCTTAGTAAGACAAAGGCTGTTTCTCCAGGTGTGAAGTGGGGAGATTGGACCCTTCTACATGAACCCTTCTGCGTGAATAGTACCTTGGAGATGTGACCAATTGAGGAGAAAACATTTTCATTGCCAGAAAATATTTGTTGGGGACATTTTTTTTTCATCTCAGGCTCTGTACAAAGAGAATTGCATAGTTGTGGTTTTTGTTTTCAAAGAGTTTAAAATTGAACATACAATAAACATATATTTTGCATATCACAAGTATAACTAGAAGCTTAAATTGGAATTCTTAAAATATTTCTTTCCTTGTTTTATGCAAAAAATTAGCCATCTCAAATCATGTGTATATATCATGTGTGTATGTCAACGATGGTTTATGTATGGAATGAAGTGAATTATAAATTCATTCGTAATTTTAGTGGAAAATTCATTTCTGGGCCTATGACAGCATTACTCCACGGTTCAGACAGTACGTCTCAGATCAGGAGTTAGGTAGTAATGTCAGCCTTCCCTGGCATTTGTCTCTCCCCTGGAAAAGTGAACTGCTATGCTAACAAGATTAAGTTCATCATTCCCCTGCCCTCACCCCATACCTGCTCCTTATGCTGCCCTCTCTATCTCTACTGACAGTATCAGCAAGCTATTAATTACTTAAACATTAAAACCATTCCAACGAATCTCCCTTGATAACCTCCCAGCATGAAATTGTCAAGTTTTGCAGATTCTACCCCTTGTGGGAACTTCCCACCTGTCCACATTTCCCAGTATCAGGTCCTCTTACCTGGATAATCACGGGACCTTTTTTCTGATGTCCCAATTGCACTCTTCCTCTTCCCCGTTTTGACTTTTCACAGTACATTCCAGCACTCTGCTACCAGAATACTGTTTACATGGGTAACACCTACTATGCCATCTCCTGTTCAAAAACCACATTGCCCTCAAATAAAGTCCACAGTCCACATTGAGATATTGAAGAATCCATTGCCATCAAGTCGATTTTGACTTATAGTCACCCTATAGGACAGAGTAGAACTTCCGCAAAGAGTTTCCAAGGAGCGGCTCATGGATTCTAACTGCCAATCTTTTGGTTAGCAGCTGAGCTCATAACCACTGTACCACCAGGGCGCCTAGGTATCGAAGGGTCCTCAATAATCTGACCATAACCTATTTCCAGTCTTATTTTGAATGCTATCTGCCTGCCCCATGTTTCCTAAACTTCAGCCAAACAGGTTACTCAAAGGTCTCTATTCCTTCCACCTAGAATCATATTCCCTCCTTCCCAATCTATGATATCAAATGCTCCATCTGCCATGAAGCTTTCGTCCACCTAGGTCAGAACTGATTTAATCTTCCCTGGGCCTCCCATGTTGTTGTTGTTAGGTGCTGTTGAGTCAGTTCCAATTCATAGCAACCCTATGAACAACAGAACAAAACACTGCTCAGTCCTGCACCATCCTCACAATCGTTGTGCTGTTTGAGCCCATTGTGGCAGCCACTGTGTCAGTCCATCTCATTGAGGATCTTCCTCTTTTTCCCTGATGCTCTACCTTACCAATCATGATGCCCTTCTCCAAGAACTGGTCTATCCTGATAACATCTCCAAAGTACAAAAGATGAAGTCTCATCATCCTTGTTTCTAATGAGCATTCTGGCTGTACCTCTTCCAAGACAGATTTGTTTGTTCTTCTGGCAGTCCATGGTATATTCAATATTCTTCACCAACCCCATAATTCAAAGGCATTAATTCTTCTTTGGTCTTCCTTATTCATTGTCCAGCTTTCACATGCATATGAGATGACTGAAAATACCATGGCTTGAGTCAAGCACAACTTAGTCCTCAAAATGACATATTTGATTTTTAACATTTTAAAGAGGTCTTTCGCAGCAGATTTGCCCATGCAATACACTTTGTGATTTCTTGACTGCTGCTTCCATGGACATTGATTGTGGATCCGAGTAAAATGAAATCCTTGCCAACTTCAATCTTTTCTCCGTTTATCATAATGTTGCTTACTGGTCCAATTGTGAGGATTTTTGTTTTCCTTATGTTGAGATGTAATCCATATTGAAGGTTGTAGTCTTTGATCTTAATCAGTAAATGCATCAGGTCCTCTTCACTTTTAGCAAGGAAGGTTGTGTCATCTGCATATCGAAGGTTGTTAATGAGTCTTCCTCATTATAAGTACGGTGAAAGGATACAACCCTGACACACAATTTCCTGATTTTAAACCACTCAGTATTCCCCTGTTCTGTTTGAACGACTGCCTCTTGGTTTATGTACATGTTCTGCATGAGGACAATTAAGTGTTCTGGAATTCCCATTCTTCACAATGTTATCCATAATTTGTTATGATCCATACAGTCAAATGCCTTTACACAGTCAATAAAACACAGGTAAATATCTTTCTGGTAGTCTCTGCTTTCTGCCAAGATCCACCTGATATCGGCAATGATATCCCTTGTTCTATGTCTCCTTCTGAATCTGGCTTGAATTTCTGACAGTTCCCTGTCGATGTATCACTGAAACCATTTTTGAATTATCTTCAGCAAAATTTTACTTGCCTGTGACATCACTGATATTGTTCGATGACTTCTACATTCTACTGGATTAGTTTCTTTGGAAGGGGCACAAATATGGATCTCTTCCAGTCAGTTGGCCAGGTAGCTCTCTTCCAAATTTCCTGGCATAGACTAGTGAGCACCTTTGATGCTGCATCCATTTGTTGAAACATCTCAATTAGTATTCAGTCAATTCATGGAGCCTTCAATGCAGCTTGGACTTCTTGCTTCCATACCATCAGTTCTTGATCGCATGCTACCTCCTGAAATGGCTGAACATTGACCAATTCTTTTCGGTACAATGACTCTGTGTATTCCTTCCATCTTCTTTTGAGTTTCCCTGTGTTGTTCAATATTTTGCCCATAAACCTGCTGCAAGGGAGTCGATTCTGACTCACAGCGACCCTAAAGGACAGAGTAGAACTGCACTTTAGGATTTCCAAGGAGCGGCTGGTAGATTGGAACTGCCAACATTTTGGTTAGCAGCTGATTTCTTAACCACTGTGCCATCAGAGCTCTGCCAACACCAAACTTTTTGCTGTGGAGTAGATTCAGGACTCTACTCATAGTGACCCTATAGGACAGAGTAGAACTGCCCCATAGAGTTTCCAAGGTTATAATCTTTATGGAAACTGACTGCTGCATCTTTCTTCCAGTGAGCAGTTGATGGGTTTGGACCACCAGCCTTTTGTTTAGCAGTCTAGGACTTTAACCACTTTGCCACCAGGACTCCTTTTTTGCCCATAAAACCAAAAAACCAACCCCATTGCCCTAGAGTCGACAGAGACTCATAGCGACCCGATAAGACAGAGTAGAACTGACCCATAGGATTTCCAAGGAGCAGCTGGTAGATTCAAACTGCTGACCTTTTGGTTAGCAGCCAATCTCTTAACCACTGCACCACCAGGTTGCCCATAGAGTCCTTCAATATTGTAACACAAGGCTTGAAATTTTTCTTCAGTTCTTTTAGCTTGAGAAATGCTGAGCGTGTTCTTCCCTTTTCGTTTTCCAGCTCCAAGTCTTTGCACATTTCTTTGTAATACTTTGTCTTCTCCAGCTGCCCTTGGATATCTTCTGTTCAGCTCCTTTACGTGATCATTTCTTCCTTTCAATTTAGCTACTCTATGTTCAAAAGTAAGTTTTAGAGTCTCTTCTGACATCCATTTTGTTCTTTTCTTTCTTTCCTGTCTTTTTAATGACGTTTTGTTTTCCTCATGTATAATGTCTTTGATGTCATCCCACAACTCATCTGATCTTCTGTCATTAGCGTTTGATGTGTCAAATCTATTCTTGAGATGGTCTCTATATTCAGGTGGGATATACTCAAGGTCATATTTTGTCTCTCATGGACTTGTTTTAATTTTCTTCAGCTTCAACTTGAACTTGCGTATGGGCAATTGATGGTCTGTTCCACAGTCAGTCCCTGGCCTTGTTCTGACTAATGATATTGAGCTTCTCCATCATCTCTTTACATAGATACAGTCAACTTGATTCCGGTGTATTTATCAGTGAGTTCCACGTGTATAGTCACTGTTAATGTTGTTGAAAAAAGGTATTTGCAATGAATAAGTCCTTGATCTTACAAAATTCTATCATGTGATCTCCAGTGTAATTTCTATCACCAAGGACGTATTTTCCAACTACCGATCATTCTTCGTTTCCAGCTTTCACATTCCAACCACCGCGTAACTATCAATGCCTCTTGATTTCATATTTGATCAATTTCAGACTGCAGAAGTTACTAAAAATTTTAGTTACTTCATCTCTGGCGTTAGTGGTTGGTGCGTAAATTTGAATAATAGTCTTATTAACTGCTCTTCCTTGTAGGCATACAGATATTACCCTATCATTGACAGTGTTGTACTTTAGGCTAGATCTTGAAATCTTCTTTTTGATGGTGAATGCAACACCACTCCTTTTCAATTTGTCATTCTTAGCATAGTAGACCATATGATTTTCCCATTCAAAATGGCCAATACCAGTTCCGTTCAGCCCACTAATGACTAGAATATCAATCTTTCTGTGTTCCTATTCATTTTCTATGAACTCCAGTTTTCCTAGATTCACACTTTGTACATTCCATGTTCTTATTATTAATGGATGTTTGCAGCTGTTTCTTCTCATTTTGAGCCTTGCTACATCAATCAGCAAATGAAGGTCCTGGAAGCTTTACTCCATCCACATCATTAAGGTCAACTCTACTTTGAGAGGCAACTCTTCCCCAGTTGTATTTTGGGTGCCTTCCAACCTGAGTGGGTCATCTTCCAGCACCATATCAGACAATGTTCCATTGCTATTTATAAGGTTTTCATTGGCCAATGTTTTTAGAAGTAGATCTCCAGTTCCTTCTTCCTAGTCAGTTTTAGTCTGGAAGCTCTGCTGAAACCTGTCCACCATTGGTGACCCTGCTGGTATTTGATCACTTTCCAAAAGTTCACGATTTCAGAAAATAAATGCAGACACTTCCTTAAAAGAAGCATGGGGAAGGAGAAAAACTGGCCAGTTTCCCAACTCTGACTGAGTCCAGTTGGGCTGGATGAAGACCAAGATCAAAGAGCCAGGAGAAACTGGCATCTTTGAGGCTGCAGGAAATTAGCCGACTCAACCACACCAAACAAAAGCAAACTGAAAGTGAATATGGGCGAGTAACTTGAATGATGCCTTTGAATTATGGTGTTGGCGAGGAATATTGAATATGCCATGGAATGCCAGAAGAACGAACAAGTCTGTCTTGGAAGAAGTATAGCCAGAACATTCCTTAAAAGTGCAGATGACCAGACTTTGTCTTGTGTACTTTGGAGATGTTATCAAGAAGGACCACTCCTTGGAGAAGGACATCACTGGTGGCATCGCTTCCAGTATCACAGAAACACACAAGCAAGCACAGTAGGACAAACTGACAGGCGAGTGGTGGCTTCCAAAGAACAGCATACATAAATATAAAAGATTGTGCAAATACATGGGACATATTAGGATCATAAGAGTTTCAGCATATATCCTGATTTTGAAACAAGAAAGTCAATTCTTCTAATCTGAGGCCAGAATAACCATTAGTTCTTTAAGTGAAAAATGATTTGCTCAACCTTCCCTAAGACCCAACTGTGTCATCTGATGTCAGTTGCTCTGTTTTTATATATTTATGTGATCTTTCATAATCACTCAGAGCAAAATGGATAAGAGGATGTAAACCAGGGTGTGCATCTAAAACATGAGTGTTTTCCTTTCCATATACATTTGGGTTTTATGAGGTTCTGGTAACTGGAAATAGACCAGATAATGGTAAAATATATATTTATATCTAAGGTACTATCAGATCTCCCTATTTAATGTCCAAACCTCAAAGAAAAGTGCCTTGGAAAATAAAAAGCAATAATAACATGACCTGTTATCCAAAATGAACACAAAAGCATAGATCACTTTCCACAAGTTCATGATTTCAGAAAATAAATGCAGACACTCCCTTAAAAGAAGCATGGGGAAGGAGAAAAACTGGCCAGTTTCCCAAGTCTGACTGAGTCCAGTTGGGCTGAATGAAGACCAAGATCAAAGAGCCAGGAGGAACTGGCATCTTTGGGGCTGCAGGAAAGTAGCCAACTCAACCACACCAAACAAAAGCAAACTGAAAGTAAATATGAGCGAGTAACTTGAATGATGCCTTTGAATTATGGTGTTGGCAAGGAATATTGAATATGCCATGGAATGCCAGAAGAACGAACAAGTCTGTCTTGGAAGAAGTATAGCCAGAGCACTCCTTAAAAGTGCAGATGACCAGACTTCTTCTTGTGTACTTTGGAGATGTTATCAGGAGGGACCACTCCTTGGAGAAGGACAATATGCTTGGTAAGGTAGAGGGTAAGGGAAAAAGAAGAAGACCTTTGACAAGATGGATCCACACAGTGGCTGCCACAATGGACTCAAACACAGCAACGATTGTGAGGATTCTGTTGTGCATAGGGTCGCTGTGAGTCGGAACCAACTTGATGGCACCTAACTACAACAACTACTATCAAATGCACATAGGGATGCTCTTCACAAGATGCAAAGCTTTTGTGTTCCCAAAGGAGAAATGGCCGGGCTTTCAACAGCGTATAATCAATGACAAAATCAAAATGTTTTCCTTTCCAACCTATAGCCTAAATAAACCTTTAGGTCCTACTGAAAGGAATTGGGCAAAAGTCTCCTCTTTGTCATGGTATTTGTCATCCTCTCTGTCTTCCTTACTTCTCATCCTTACCCCTCAAATTACTTTGTCTCTGATCTCGTTTCTAAGTAAAATGAGAGTTTTTCAAAGTTGGGGGAATTCTCTGCAGAGCAGCAAGTGTGCCTAGCTCCACTGTTTCTGGTCCCTTTGGTGGAAGGTTGTCTCAGTTTCCACAGATGTGATTTTCCAGTATACCATCATTCCCTTGAAGAGCACTGATAAGACCACTATCCTGACTTCAGGGAGAAGGGCTACACAGGTACCAAATTCTGCCATTTTCACAGTCAGTTCTTAACCAACCAATTGCTCTCTAGTCCATTCCAACTCATGGTGACCTCATGTGTGTCAGAGTAGAACTATGCTCCATAGGGTTTTCTGTTGTTGATTTGTGACTTAGGAGACCCCATGTGTTACAGAGTAGTATTGCTCCATAGGATTTTCTTAGCTGTAATTTTTATGGAAAGGAGCCCTAGTAGCACAGTGGTTAAGGGCTTGCTGCTAACCAAAAGGTGGGTGGTTCGAACCCACCAGCTCCTCCACGGAAGAAAGATGTGGCAGTCTGCTTCTATGAAGATTTCAGTCTTGGAAACCCAGTGGGGCAGTTCTACTCTGTCCTACTGGGTTTGGATTTTGGTTAATCTTTACAGATGCAAATTGCCAGACCTGTTTCTTCCCAGGTGCCACTGGGTGGGTTTGAACCGCCAACTGTTTGGTTACCAGCTGAGTGCTAACTGTGCAACCCAATGGCTGATTTTTCAGAAGCGGATGGCCAGTGTCTTTTTCTGAGGTGCCTCTGGGGGGACTAGACCCTCCAATCTTTCAGTTAACAGCTGAGCGCTTAACCATTTGCACTACCCAAGAATTCTAATCAATCCTTATCTTCCTTTTTTTCCTCTTATTACTTGCATACTAACAGAGAAGTAGATTACCATCCTGCTCCCACCCCAACACACTCCCCAACCCCACACCATCACAGACTTGTAGAACAAAGATTAAAGACTACCTCCCTATCCCCCCGATTTACAATGTTATAGATGGATAATATCAGAATGAGGTCTCCGGGTAGAAAAAACCATGAAAATGAAAGCCTGGTTAAGAATATAAAGACAGAAAAACAAAGGAGGATAGTGCTTTTCAAATTTTATTCCCTTTAAAAAATACATATGTATTACATTCTCATAGAGAAAAACGTAGAGCAAAATACAGCCGCATTTAAGGGATTTCCTTTCACCATATTTTCTCCGGTCCCTTAATTGTTTTAAGCCTTGCTGAGTACTTTGCTCACGGTCCCTAGTGCCTTGATTTGCATCCTCCTCTCTGGGTAGCTGGTGGCCGGGCTGGCAGCTGTCTCAGTCGGATTCTGGCTGGGAAAGGTAAGGATCTGTACTTCGCTGTTTGAAAGACTGAGAGAGAAATGTTGACTGGCTAAGCGGGGGTGGGGTATAGATTTAATTCCTGCATTAGGAGTTTTCAGAAAAGTTCCCCAAACTTAAAGGAGTCTCTTAAAGCCAAGTGCTTTAAAAGGAAGCAAAGCTATTAGCTATTTCTTCTCCGTTAGGAGAGAATCTGCAGAAAGCTGGTTGCTTTGTGGATGAGGTTTTGCATTTAAGGGCAGGTGTCCCTTGAAGGATCCCCAGGGATGTCTAATATGTTAAAGACATTATCAGGAGGAAAAAACATTCAAAGACATCGGGCATTGATCACTAGGAATTCCTTCTGAATTTCAATTTGAAGAGGTAAAGTCAGTTAAAGCTGCATGTCAGTGGGTATAAAACTCAAAAAAAAAAAAAAAATCCCGTTGGCTTGGAATGGATTCCGAATAGTACTGCCCCGTAGGGTTTCTAAGGAGCCCCTGTCTGGATTCAAACTGCCAACCTTTTAGTTAGCAGCCAATCTCTTAACCATTACGCCACCAGGGTTTCCTCAGTGGGTATAGTGATCCCAAAACCCATGGCTATTGAGTCAATTCTGGCTCATAGCAACCCTGTAAGACAGAGTAGAACTGCCCATAGGGTTTCCAAGGCTGTAAATCTTTACAGAAGCAGACTGCCATATCTTTATCCCGCAGAGTGGCTGGTAGGTGCTAACCGCTGACCTTTAGGTGAGCAGTCCGGTGCTTAACCACTGTGCCACCAGGGCTCCGTGGTATAGTGACAGGTATCTATTTTTCTGGTACAGTTTCTGGATTATCCCAACGCTTTTTACTTTTTTGAATTTATTTCTAATCAATCGTCTGCTCATAGTCTAGAGACATGTATCTGTGTATCTAGGCAGATTCTCAAACGCTATGAAAGAAAAACGGGGGGAAACGAGGACCCTGAGAACGCTGGGGAAAGCTTTGTAAGGCGCCCGGGTGGTGCACGCGGTTTGTCATTGGCGACTAACCCAAAGGTGAATGGTTGGAACCCACCCAGAGGCTCCACGGAAAAATAGGCCTTGTGAACTGCTTCCTAAAGATTACAGCCAAGAAAACCCTGTGGAGCAGGTCTACTCTGCACATATAAAAAACCCATTGCCGTCGAGTCAATTTCAACCATAACGACCCTATAGGACAGAGTAGAACTGCCCCGT
Source organism: Trichechus manatus latirostris (assembly GCF_000243295.1). Lineage (NCBI taxonomy): Eukaryota > Metazoa > Chordata > Mammalia > Sirenia > Trichechidae > Trichechus > Trichechus manatus. The sequence continues at coordinate 7,521,478 of NW_004443990.1, forward strand.
AGAGTTTCCGGGGAGCGCCTGGTGGATTCAAACTGCAGACCTTTTGGTTAGCAGCGGTAGCGGTTAACCACTAGGCCACAAGGGTTTCCATAAATCAGGGGTCTACAACGTCCCTCATTCAGCCAAGCGCACACCATACAGAAAAGTGCCTCTTGCCTCCCTCGGGACAAAAGTTGATTCATGTAACTCTGGCTTTGGTAATAGGGAAACGTACATACTCTTCAACAGGATAAGGTGATATACAGAATTTGAGTGGGATCATGACGTTTCATTTTGGGAAAAATGGCCCATGCCCAGGAAGCAGAGCAGAATTGCTTCCAAAGGCCACAGCTCGGGGTGGAGGACTGCTGCTCCTTCAAGGAGCCTCTCAAGGCCCTCCAGTTTATGCCGTCAGTGGCCCCCAACATAACCATCTTCCCAGGACAATGTTGGCAAATGCTGAAATATCCTGGTTCTGAGTATCCCGGATCTTCAACCCCAAGTGACAGCACTCCTCAGGGATGGACGGCTCTTTAGTTCTCACATTTGAAACGTGAGGATCATGGCGGCTGAGGTTCTCCAGACACCCACCACCCTCAGCAGCTGGGATTCCCAAACTTTCAACTTCATTTTTCAGATTGAAGAAGCCCTCTGTATGCCTTCCACTCAAGAAAAAGGACTTCTGTTCCCTCTCCCTTTGTGACAAAATCATCAGCGTATTATCACTAGACAAGGTTGGAAAGAGTGGATTATTGCAGAACAGAGGGGAGATGTCTGAGAACATTGAGCCTACCACCAGCGATCAGAGAAATCTAACAATATGAGAGGGAGAAAAACAATCAGCTCCTCCAATACTTAATTTGGATTCATAGATTTGCTGCATTAATTAAAAGGGATTACTACAACTTGTACAGATTTTAAAAGCGGGGGGAGGGGTGAGTTTTAGCTACAAACTTGTAACCAGTAACTAACTGCTGTTGAGTCCCTTCCAACTCATGGCGACGTCGGAAGCATGGGGAGGAACTTAGAATAGTGTCCCAGTATTATCTTCATTTTTTTCTCAAAAAGATTATTAATGTCTTTATGCACTTCAGGTACTTTAAAATTTCATTATGTGTGTATTTGTGCATTTCAAGTACTTTAGAATTTCAACCAGCTTGTCTGTTAGAAGCGTAAACCTATAAGGCCATTGTGGGTGGTAGGGAATGGAACTTCAGCTTTACTGTTTGAGAGTGTGATGTGTCACATCATGTATGTTAGAAAGTTTGAAATACCTCTCTCCTCAAAGGAGCAGCAGGATCAGCATCACCTGGGAGCTTGTGACAGGCCTACTGGACCAGAATCTACATTTAACAAGCTCCCCAGGCGATTCCTGTGCCCATTGGAGACTGGAGTTCAAACCTAGGGTTTCTCTCTTGCTGTATGATCTTTGTCAGGTTACTTAACCTCTCTGAGCTTCCATTCCCTTCTTTATAAACCAGTGAGAATTAATGTTGATGCACGTGCAGTGCTTAGTATTGTACCATGCCCATAGTAGGTACTCTGTAAATGGTAGCGATGATGATGATGATTCCAGCATTGCCAAAGTTACTCACTTCCTAACACAAGTAGCAAGCAATCGTTTTTAAACGAAGATGACTGGTTTTCGCCCTTCACGGCAAACATTCGCATCTCCCACACTCATTCCTAAACAAAGTAACATCAAACCCTGGGTTTTTAAGCTTCAGATGACCATCACACAAACATAAATAAAGAATACTGGGAAAACCGAGGAACATGGATTTTTTGCTGGCTTAGAGGCTGCGTTCCACTGCCTGATGACTTCACAGCTGTTCCTGCTGCCCTGGAGTGTGTCTGTCCGTCAGCTCGGTCCCCTCAGCTGGGTCTGCAGCGCTGACTCGGAGATTTTCTTCTGAAAATGCCTGATGGGCGGGAGGAAGATCTGTAGGTTGGCTGGGGAAAAATGAGTAATACAAAGCAGTCTGCTTAGTCAATGCTGCAAGAAAAAGAAAAGTAAAAGCTGGGTCCCATCTCTGCAGACACTAGAATGATCCTGACTTATCATGTCACCGAGCAGAGCTAGGGAAGCCAAAACTCGACATCTGCTGGCAAGGGAAAGTACGAAGGGGGAAAAAAAATGACAGGGAGGGACAAACCGGAGGGGGAGGGAATAAATAGAGAGAGGGAGGAGAAGACAAGCGTCATTTAGAAACAGAGGTAGGGTGGAAGAAGACAGCGCTCCAGGATCCAAAACCAAAGCATAAAGTATTTTTCTCTTTTCTTTTCCCCAGAGGAGATCCCTATCCTGTCATTTTATTGGCAGAAGCGCTGTTGCAGGCTTTTTTCCCAGCGGTTTTTTCCCTGCTAAGTCAAGTGGTTTCCTTGGTAATGGATTGCCTCTCTGAGGTACGCGTAAGTAGTGCGGGGACCGAAGCTTCGCTTTCAGGTTAGACCAAGTCTTAGTTTTGGGGTGAAGATTCTTTTTCAGACATAACCTCCAACAGGCTTTTATTGGCCTCGCAAAGTATTTAGGGTATCATTCAACAGCAATGATTAAAAATTCTGTGCAAACGGGCAGTTCTAATATTTAGTTTCCTTGCACAGGGAGTGGTATTTTGACCTCCCCGAGCAGGGAAGAACCAGTGTGGTTTGATTGGGGGTTAAATTTGTTTTGCAGTGGATGTTTAATATGTTTGAAGTATTAATCTAATGAAATGGTCTCGTGTATCTTTCTTTAAACTGTCTCGGTAACTACAAGCGCTCAGCGTGTTTAGCAGCTAGATCGTGTCTGGAGGGCAGACGAGAGTGATCTGTATGTGTGAGGGGCAGGTAAGAGCATTTGCTGATTTCTCACAGACAGCGTTTCAGCCAGGTGCTTTTGATTGAGAGCCTCAAGTTTTATGGTAAAATTTTCAGGTTCCAAATACTTGGAAAGGAGCATCACAGCAAGTTTTGTGCACGAGGGTGTGGGGAGGGGAGAATGAATTGGTCAAATTTTACTGAAAATGTAGCATGCTTATTTTTTGGTACCCAGAACATCAGAATTCTTTATTGAGTTTAATAGAAAATTTATGAATTGGCAGCTAATACTCAAGCTAATAAAATCTTAACGTAAGAAGGCACAAAATTATATCCTACTGAACTCTTGCATCTTTTCTTCTTTTTCCCTTTCGAAATGAATCAGAATGTTGCCCCATTTCAGATCACAAATCCTAGCCTTGTTGTTACTGAATGTCTGCTGAACTGCTCACTTGCTCCTTTAGGGGGATAAAAAGATCCCAGGGTACATGTTAGCCCGTGTTTAATAGCGACACAATAAAGACACTAGCTGTCAGTTAATGGAGAAGAACGTCATTGGTACACTGGCTGCTCGTCTTGACATTGATTTCATGGGCAGTGAATGGGTGAAAGTTGGGAAAGAATGTAGGTTATGCACGGCAACATTGGCAGAGTCTAAGTTGCTAGGAGATGTGGAGCTAACTATCCAAAGTATTGTTTATAGCATGTTCTCCTCTTGAACGAGGCTGTCTTTGGATTGGGATTCAAGCTCTTCTGTGTGTTTAGCAGAAAGAGAAGCATTAGACAAAGTGGAAGAGCTTGTAAAACATTTGCAGACCGCAAGGGTATATTCAACATTGTAAAGTACTTCCTGGTTTTTATATCTTCCCTTTATGTTTATCAGCTTATCTTGCTTTTTGCCCAATGCAAAAAGAATGCAACCAATTAGAAGATAAATAAATAAAAGCTGATTTTCACATGCATCCATGCCTTTTGGAAGAGAACATATTGGTGTTTCCCCAGCCCATGGGGTCGCCATGAGCCAGGGTCGATTCCATAGCAGTTAGTTTAGGAGTCCCTGGGTGGTGCAAATGGTTGACATACTCTGCTGCTAACGGAAAAGTTGGAATCCTCCCAAAGGCACCTCAGAAGAAAGGCCTGGTGTTCCAGTTCCAAAAAATCAGTCATTAAAAACCCTATAGAGCACAGTTCTACTCTGACACACATGGGATTGTCATGATTCGGAGTCGACACAAAGGTAAGCGTTTTTACTTCTCCCTGCAGTGTTTACCCTGATGCACTTGGCTGATATCTCTGCCTTCTTCTCTGCAGCTTTCAGCCTGGTGAGGCCCTCCAGATCTAGTCTCTGAATCCAGCTAGGAAACTGCTGTGAAAAATGACTGAGGAGCCCATAAAGGAGATCCTGGGAACCCCAAAGCCTCCCAAGCCAGTGGCAATGGAGAAAAGCCCCAACAGTGAAGTGGTGGTCACCGCGGTCCCCTTGGTCAGTGAGATTCAGCTGATGGCCACTACGGGGGGTGCTGAGCTCTCCTGCTACCGCTGTATCATCCCCTTCGCCGTAGTGGTCCTCATCGCGGGCATGGTGGTCACCGCTGTGGCTTACAGCTTCAATTCTCACGGCTCCATCATCTCCATCTTTGGCCTGGTCCTCCTGTCGTTTGGACTTTTTTTGTTAGCCTCCAGTGCCTTGTGCTGGAAGGTGAGACAGAGGAGCAAGAAAGCCAAGAGACGGGAGAGTCAGACGGCTCTCGTGGCAAATCAGAGAAGCTTGTTTGCTTAAGATAAGTGAGACCACATGGAATGTGTGGGCTGACCAACCTGCTCTAACTCTGGCAGCCAATTCACCCGAACCAGCCTGTGAGAGAATGGACTTGGCACTGGAGTGGACTAGCAGAATGGGGTTTGGGTTGGGAGGTTGGGAGATCAAGGGGGTTCTCCCTTCTGTAGATTGACTTGTGTCTACTTTAATGACAAACTTAATCCTAAGGGCTGTTTTTAAGACTGAAAAGTTAGCTTTCTCTCGACACTGAACATTTGTGGGGAGTGGGGGCATGGGAGATGCACAGCATTAGGCAACATTTGGTTAACCTTGGAAAGTGGCCAAGAAAAGATAATCATCAGACAGTCTTGACACACCAGAGACCTGCCTCCAAAAAAAAATAACCCGTACCCTTAAGAAGTTGTATCATCAGAAGGTCTAAATTGCCTTGGACTTTACATCCTTCTACAAAATTCTGTGATAATTGTTTTTTTCAGTAAGTCGATTCTCTGGTGTTTGTTTTTATGTTTCGCTTTCAGTAACTCATCACTGGTGGTACTTTTCCTGGAAGAATAAACTAATATTTTTTTATATTTTAACCTTGGACAGTTTTAGATTATTGTAATGATGTGTCAGAAGTAAAAAGAAAAGTGAAATGTATAGCTAAACGGTATAGCTACTAGATAACATGGGGGGGGGGTTAAATTAATGTTAAAATAATCCAATGTAGCACTTTTGGTGATTTTTATATAAAAGTTTAATGTATATTTCATTCAAAATAATAAAATACTCATTGCTGCTGAAACTTCTTAAGTGGTTGTTTTGTTATCATTATTAGTTATTATTGTTATTATTATTGTTTTTTGTAGTTCTAAATTTCCCATCTTTCCTTACCTCATTAGTAGCGTCTTAGCTATATTGCTATCAGATGGGCATGCTGCTTCTTCCTAGCTTAACTGGAAGATTTTTATTTCCTTTTGTCATATCATTTTTTTCAGGACTTCTGAAGAATAGAATAGTACATTCTAAAGGATTTCTGTGCCATTACAATTAGGAAAGCAGTGCCTGGGGTCAGGAATTTGTGCTAGGTTGTTACACATGTACCGTATTATGATTTATTGAATCAGCCATTAACCGTTTGCTTAACACGTTTTCGAGCACCAACTATATGCCAGGCATTGTGTAGATTCGCAGACTACTTAACTCAGTGTTAATGGAGTGAAAATTAGGCTACTGCTTGAATTCTTTGAATGTTAAACTATCCTACAGCTGGAACTCTACCCCATAACTCCAGCCAGAGATATCCCTCGTCCATGTAATTTAAATCACATTAAGCTAGAGCCTGAGGATAGTTAGACAGGAAGGCTTTCTTAAAAGTTCGGGGGAAAATGCCTAGTATAGGAAATCCACTGAAAGATGCTCTATTCAGGAATCTAATTAAAAGTGGCAGGAGCCCTCTAGCACTTTTGGTGAGTGGAGACACCTTCATGGTCTTATTTCTCCTGGCATTGAAGGTTAGATGGTGATAATCTACAGTTGTTGGTTACGGTAGGGTAGACCATCATTATCTTAAACATGTACAGATCCACACACCTTTCAACCAACTGCGAGAAGTATATGG
>NW_004443990.1:7528152-7548047 GCF_000243295.1 Trichechus manatus latirostris
CCATCCTTTCCACCTTCATCTCAATATATCCAAATCCTTCTTCTTATTAGAGCCCAGCTCAAATGCTACCTCTTCTAGGAAGCCCTCTCTTTTATCTGAAAGCAACATTTCCCTCAGGGGTCTCTATTTAATTTCTGATGTCACCTTTCCTTTTCTACCAGATTGGCATAAATGTTTTATCAGCCTTCTAAAGCTCCTGGAATGTGTGAGATGTGTCTTATCTTTTTTATCCCTCATGATGCTTAGTAGAATGCCTTCTCTTAGGTACTCAGTGAGGGTTTGCTAAATGAACAAAAAAGAGAGAGAGAGAGAGAGAAATGAAAAGAATAACCAGGAAGTGAATGGTTTATTCAGAATTACCATCCATTTATTCTAATCTTTTAAAACAAAATAGTTTTATATTTCAAATCTCTCAAAATAGGTCACACTACTTCACCCTGCCTCTGCTGTAAGCACTGGGTCAAGATGAATATTTAGCATCTTTGTTTGTCTTTAGGTCCCTGGGTGGAGCAAATGGTTTGCACTTGACTACTAACCTAAAGGTTGATGGTTTGAACCTACCCAGCGGTGCCACGGAAGAAAGACATGGCAATCTGTGTCTGTAAAGGTTACAACCAAGAAAACCCTATGAAGCAGTTCCACTCTGTAACCCATGGGGTTGCCATGAGTCAGAATCAACTGGAGGGCAATGGGTTTGTTGGTTTGGTCGGTTGGCTGGCTGGTTTGTATGTCTTTAGTCACAAACCTGAACATCCTAGCCCTTCAAAACTCTTAAAAAGTAAATTCGTAAAAAAAAAAAAAAAAAAAGTAAATTTGTAAATTACTTCAGGCCAGCAGGGGGCCTCATGCCGCAACCTGAGTCTCAAAAGAAAGGCCATGGAATGACATAAATTGTAATGACTGAAATGGGATCATATTTGGAGAAGCAAACTCTCTCCCAGATGTGAGAAGTTGGAGATCTTCCATCTTGCCCACCCCTACCCACCTCCTTAAGCTACTTTACAAAGGCTACCTCAGGCTCCTCCTATAAGGGAAGAACCTGCCCTGTCTAGGAAGCCTCCAGGCACGTTAAAACATCTACACCCCTGCAAAGCCGTAAGGAGCAGAGACACCCTTCGCACTTTGAGAACCAACTCCCACGAGGAAAAAAACCCAGATATGAAGCACAATCTTACAATTATCTCATATCGTAAGTTTTTATTAGACAGGAGCTGTCTTTAAAAATGATTGTATTAAAAAACCAAAACCAAACCCATTGCCGTTGAGTCGATTCCAACTCATAGCGACCCTATAGGACAGAGTAGAACTGCCCCATAGGGTTTCCAAGGAGCGGCTGGTGCATTTGAACTGCTGATCTTTTTGTTAGCAGTGGAACACTTAGCCACTGCTCCACCAGGGCTCCATATAGAGATAAGCAGGTGTTAAATGTATGCATATACATGAAGCATGCATATATGTATTAAAAAGGCATCCTGGCCCCACCCAGAGGATCAAAAGCTACCTCTATCACCTGGTGGGATTCCCTCTAAACCCCACGTACCCCAGGGTGCACAGGAACAACTTTTACTACCACCCTGTGCAGCAGGTCTTTGGCCCAGGTGAGAAGTACAATTGCCAGGTGGCTCTGCTCTTCCCACCACACCATCCTGGTTGATTTAAGGAAGTCAGTCAAGGAAGACAGGTGAACGGTAAAAGCAGCTAAGGCCAGAAGCAAGTCTAAAAGAAAAAACTAAATTCGTTGCTGTGGAGTCAATTCCAACTCATAGTGACCATAGAGGACAGAGTAGATCTGCCCCCATAGAGTTCCCAAGGAGCAACTGGCAGATTTGAACTGCTGACCTTTTGGTTAGCAGCCATAGCACTTAACCACTATGCCACCAGGGTTTCTGAAGTAAGCTCAGGACAGACAAATCACAAACCCTCAACCGTACCTCCTTCCACCACCACCACCTCTAAGAGAGAAGGAGCCAGAAGAAGAAGAGGAAGAGGAGGAGCAGGAGAAGGAGGTGGGAGGAAGGTAGGAGATATCCTTGTCTCCTGGGCAGTATAATGATTTTGAATTTACAAGATCTGGTTATGAATCCCAGCTTTATTTTTAGAGTAGCCAGGTGATCTTGAGAAATTAATCCTCATCTTTAAAATACAGTTACTTTTTCAGATGGAAACACTTAGTAAACTATGAAGTACTGTATAATTGAAAAATTGCCATTTATAACGTTATCTAATGTTGACATCAGCTTACTTAACAACCCAACCTATAATTAGGCAGCAAACAGCCTCTGTTTTGATTCACTAGCTTTAATATCAGGCACTTTGTGTAACCTTGACATTATCCACAAAGGCTTCCTAGGTCCAAAATAATCTGGAAAAAGCACCTGTTACACGGATGAATAATAATTGACATTTTCTTTATATATATATATATTTAATTTTCAAAGTGTTTTCATTTACATTTGAGTTATTATAAAGGTATTTTTAATATGTGTTATAGATTGACTTGTGTCCCCCCAAAATGGGTGTCAACTTGGCTAGGCAATGATTCCCAGTATTGTGTTTGTCCAATATTTTGTCATCTAATGTGATTTTCCTATGCGCTGTAAATCCTACCTCTGTGATATTAATGAGGTGGGATTAGCAGCAGTTATGTTAATGAGGCAGGACTCTATCTACAAGATTAGGTTGGGTTTTAAGCCAATCTCTTTTAAGCTATAAAAGAAAGAAGCAAACAGAGAGACACGGGAACCTCATACCCCCAAGAAACAAGAGCCAGAAGAACAGTGTGTCCTTCGGACCCAGGGTCCCTGCACTGAGAAGCCCCTAGACCAGAGAAAGATTGATAACAAGGACCTTCCCCCAGAGCCGGCTTAGAAAGCTTTTCCCTGGAGCTGGCCCCCTAAATTCAGACTTCTAGCCTTCTAGACTGAGAGAATAAATTTCTCTTAAAGCCATCCACTTGTGGTATTTCTATTATAGCAGCACTAGATAACTAAGACAATATGGAAATTTAATTATGTTTCCTTAACAAAAATGAGATATCAAGACAGTATAAATTTCTTTTATTGCCCCATTGACCTCCCTACTTTCAAGTCAGTCTTGTCCTAGGCTACCCCACAGAGAGGGAGGCTACAGCAGAAATCTTTACAGAAACAAAAGAAGTAAATCCCTGGTACCCCGCTTTGGAGCTCCCAAGAGTCAGCATCCCAATGATTTAAAGCTTATCTAAGGAATTTTCAAGGGTTAAAAAAAAATTTAACTGTGGTAAAATACACATAACATAAAATTAGCCATTTTAGCCATTTTTAAGTGTACAGATTCAGTTATGTTAATTACATTCACAATGTTGTGGAACTACATCACTGTCTATTTCGTAAACTTTTTCATTACCTGAAACAGAGACTCAATATCCATTAAGGAATACTTCCATTCTCCCCTTTCCCCAGCCCTTGGTAGTCACTAATCTACTTTTGTCTCTATGCCGTTTCCTTTTCTAGATATTTCATATAGGTGGGATCATACAACTTTTGTACTTTTGTGTCTGACATTTCACTCAGGATAATGTTTTCAGGGTTGGTTCATCCGTGTTGTAGCATGTATCAGAACTTCGTTTCTCTTTACGGCTGAATAATATTCTATAGTATGTGGCGTAGTGGTTAAAGAGTTCAACTGCTAACCAAAAGGTTGGCCATTCGAATCCACCAGCTGCTCCTTGGAAACCCTGTGGGGCAGTTCTACTCTGTCCTGTAGGGTTGCTATGAGTCAAAATTGACTCAGCAGCAATGGGTTTAGTATGGATATACCACATTTTGTTTATCCATTCATCCGTTGATGGACACATGGGTTGTTTCCACCTTTTGGCCATCGAGAATAATGCCGCAAAGAACATTGGTATACTTTACACTTGATTTTCAAGTTGCTCCTGACTTTAGTACCTAATCCTGTGTATAACAGGACTCAACTATACCTGACATTAGCTGATATTCTCCACCATACTCTGAGGTTAGGAATGCAAATACCCACACTGCTCAGCAGATGAGGAAGCTACTTTTTTTTTCAGAGAGGTTAAGTGACTTGCTTAAGCAAGGTCTCACAGCAAATGAGTCCTAGCGCCAGGACTAGTAACAGATGTTACTGTTATCCAGTTTTATACTTAACCATAACCAATATTATTTCCAAATGTCTCTTTAGGAGAGGGTTCTAACAGTACTTTCAAAAACGTTTTACTCAAGTATAATATACATACAGGAAAGTGTATAGTACAATGAATTTTCACAAACAAGCTGTGGAACTAGCACCCAGATGAAGAAACAGAATATTACCAGCATCCAAAGCCACTTCCAGTTACCATCCCTCCAGGGGAAACCACCCTCCTGACCTCTAACACATAAAGTAGCTTTGCTTGGTTTTTACCCCACACAAATGGAAACTTACAGTGTGTTTTCTTTGTGCCTGGCTTCTTTTGTGCGATATTATGTTTGTAAGGTACATCTATATTATTTCATGTAGTTAAAAATGGTTCATTCTCATGGCTGTACAGAAATCCATTGTGTGAACATACTATCATTTATTTATCTTTTCTACTCTGGATAGGCATTTGGATAGTTTCAAGTTTCTAACTATTAAAAAGAGTATTGTAGTAGCCGGCCTCCAAGATGGCCCCCAGTGATCCCTGCATCCTGGTGTTCTTACCCTGGTAAAATCCCTGCCCACATTGTACTAGGTTCGATTTGTGTGACCCATAGAATATGGCAGAAGAGACGGTATGTCACTTCCAAGAGTAGGGTATAAAAGACTCTGGTTGGGTTTGTTTAAACAAAGAAAAAACATGTAGAACACATGATGAATTGATAGTGTTTACATAATTGTGGTGTTACTTGGAAGAAAAGGAGACAGTTTGTAGATACTTCCATATTGTTTGAAATATTTTAATGAGCAATAATTAATTTACAAGATTACTGAATGAGAGGGGAAGATAAAGTGTTACTTGGAGAGACATTAAAAATAAAAATAAAGAGCTCGTAAGTGATTCTGATATACAGCAAGGTATGGGAAATGCTGATTTTGGCAAGCTTCCCTCTGAGACTGGGGTCTTCTCCATTTATTCATTTGTTCATTCACTCACTTGTCTGATATTTTCAGAGCACATAGAATGTGCCAAGTGCATATAGGTATTGGAAATTCAAGATGAAAAAGCCATGTTTTGCGACTGAATTAAGTTACCTAAGGTAGTTCAAACACAAATCTATAAAAACAGTAAAAACCTATAAGGTCCTTTTCCCAATCTGTGTACTAAGCATGTTTGGATTCCAGCACCTCTGGAATTGAGATAAAATGGGAACAAAATGCTCACAGTAGTTTGGAACACATACCTATAAGGGTCTTGAGCGTAAAAATAATGGAAGTGCAATCTGCTCTTTACCAATTTCTACTTTCTTACAAAAACCAAACCAGTTGTGGTCAAGTCAATTGCAATTCATGGTGACCCCATGTGCTGCAGAGTAGAACTGTGCTCCATAGGGTTTTCAAAGCTATGACCTTTCAAAAACAGATCACCAGACCTTTCTTCCAAGGTGCCTCTGGGTGGGTTCGAACTGCCAACCTTTTGGTTAATAGTTGAGTGCTTAGTTGAGCCACCCAGGGACTCCCCTTCCTTTCAAAGTTAATCACAAAATTGTATAGGCCATAGCCTGATGTGTGAATTTTGGTCTCATTGATACAACACTGGTAAATTAATAAATCAATAATTGAGAATCTTCATCAGCCAGCCTCTCAGGAGGCAGTTACAGCCTAAAAATACCCTTTGCCTAGGAACCCTGAAGAATAGTGAGATCAGGGGAGATTAGCCAAGCAGAGGAAGCTGAAAAAGGCTTTTATGTTGTTTTTACATGGAATGGATCATCCAGCGTTGAGTCACAGTGAATCTGACACCCACTGCTCACAGGGTTTCAGGCATTCTCACTGGGAAGTGTAGGCCGTGTCCAAAAAAAATAGAATTACACTTTTGCTCTATCTCAGCCTCCTATCGAGAAAAGCAAACACAGAAGATTTTCCATTTCAAGTTCAAATACAGAATGGATTGCTTCTTGTTTTGCTTGACTGGAGTGGTTAATGAGGGTTCAGAGACTGGCAACCTGCCAGTCATAAATCAGCTGTGATCATATTGTTACATGAACCCAGCAAAAAAATAGAAAACGGGAAAGGAGAAAAGCCAGAAAAATCTTCTGGGGAAGTTTGGAGAAGGTGTGACGATGATCGTTGGTATTTCAAGTGTTCAGTGCACGTTGCCTTTCTGAATCCAGTGGCTAGACCAGAGAGAGAAGGGACATTTGGAGACAGGATTTGTGTGGCTATGCTCCCTGCAGCTAGACTCGATAATAAAAGGGCTTGCATCAGAGGAAGGCTGACAACACATTTTAGCACTTTCACAGTTCTAACTTCATCACGGCAGGAAGCTTTCCTGCTACTGGAGCACAGATTGCGTCACTAGGAACATCTGACTCGAGGATCTAGTGTCAATCACTTTGCTTAAGGTCATTAAAAAATACTAAGGTGTCCCCTTACAACATAAAGGCTTTGCCCGAGTGACAATTAAGAGGAAACACATAGCATGCTAAATAATTGAACAGGTGGATTAAAGAAATGTCTTTCCTGTGCAAAATGAGAAAGGTGATTGGCAGTTCATCTAGGCTGTTTGGCCCATCTTCCTCCACCGCCCAGGATTCTAACCAGTTGGATTGCTCTTTTTCTTGCCTTTGCCTCTCTTGGTTATTCAAGGCATCTCTTTGGCCTCATGGAATCAGAGAAGATTTAGAGAAAAGGCAACACCTCGGGAGAAGTTCCTGAGAGCAGTTTTTAAGGGACGCCTACCAGTAACCGATGTTGCAGGGAATCATCCATGGAGTGGAATAATATTTTGGACTTGGTTTGTGCAGGGCAAGCTGCCCTGCAGATCAAATGGCATCCCGTCTGCTCGTTTGATTTAAGAAATGATCCGTTTGACTTGCTAGTGCCAAAACACCTGTAGAGCACAACCTGAGTATCACTTTTTCGCACAGCATCTCGCATTTGGGTTTTTATTTTGGTTTCCTCCGAGACTGACAATAGAGTTGAAGTCTCCAAACCGGGAACAAAGAGTGCCTAATTTACGGGGTCATTCATCGCAGTCCATGTAGTTTTGCCTACTGATGCTCTGGGGAATATTCAGCACCAGAGAGTTCTTGTTTCTCTCAACTGATAATTGCCCACCAATAGATGATTTAGGAGAAAGAAAGAGAGGGAAGGTAGTGAAGAAGAAAGACAGAAAAAGAACAAATACAGGGACTTTTGCAAACAGGTTGCCATCCTAGTTTCTATTTGCAGCCCAGCAGCAATATTTGAAGTCCCCAGTGAAAATAAAACCCCTGAGCTTGGAAGTCCAGCTACCATGGCATGTTCTTAAATGGCTACAAAAAGAGTCTGGGCATTCAAGATTCCTAGGCCACTCTATGGATAATCCTTGAGATTCACCAAGTTGACAGACCCCCCTGTTTAGCCAAGCTAGGACAAGGAAAGACGAGGAGTAAGTTGGGATGATAAGGAAGGCAGGGGGCGCAGATGACTCCACCAAGTGATGCCCATACTCTCAAACAGAAAGCTTAACCCCACTAGAAGTGTTTGGAGGCACAGTTTCAGAACAAAACAGATTTGAAAAATAAATTTTATTTTGGAAAATTTCAAACATCTATAAAACGAGAAAGAATAGTATAATGAACCCCCACGTACCCCTTATCCAGCTTCAACAATTATCAACGTGTGGCTAGTCCTGGTTCATTTGCACCCTCCTCCCCAACTCCCACTTTCCACCAGATTATTCGGGAGTAAATCCCAGATATCATGCAACAGATGATTTAAAAGACAAAAGTAGGTATAAGGTTTATGACTTAGAAAGGTTTTAGTTAGTGAACTTAGATGCTGTAGAGGGTCAATTAGGAGAGTTCAATTTAGATAGATATTTTAAGCAACGTTTAAACAAATTTTCCTTGAATGTTTATAGTAATTAAAAGTCAGTTTCATATTAGCTTTGTAAAACTTTTCTTGGGGGTGCGGTTTGATGGCTGATGGCTAGACAGTAGGCTATTTCCAGATAAACAGCAGACCTGGAGTCTTGCAGAAGGTGGAGCTTTGGAGAAACAAAGGTGGAGTGGAAAGAGTGTAATTGAGAAGGGTGCTGACCCCAGGAAAGGGTGCAAAATGCAGTCTGAGATTGCAGGGGACGAGGAGCATGGAGATCAGAGAGCCTCTGATGGTTACCAGAAGTCGGCCGCCAACGCTATTCTTTGATCTTCAGACTTCAGGCCGTATTATTAATCTCCCCAGAGGGCTGCCCTTTCCCTCCTCACACACCCAGTCCAATCCAGAATCACAGAAGGGCAAGGAAGGTTGGGAATGAGCATCCGAATATGTTAACTTCCCCAGGCACCTCCGGAGTTCTGTCTTCCGGTCTGCTTTCTCATGTATGTGGAGAAATGGGAGCACGGTTGCAGTTCATTTTCAATGTGTTTAGTATATGCAAATATAGACTTAATTGAGACATAAATTATGATGCTGCATAAGGAGCTTTTTTATTTAATTGTGTAAAGATTAAATACGGGGTTAATCTTTTGCACCATCTAACTTCTCCAGTGGATTTCATTATATTTTAATAAACGAAAAAATATAAACATAAATTATTTATGTTTCTGGATTACATACATTCAATTGAACAGATGTTTTAAGCTCCTACTATATACAAAGCAGTGTTGTAAATGCTGGGAGAAATAAATTGATTAACAAATGATCATTGGGCTCCAAGAGTTTGCAACATAGTAGGAGTCTTAAGGCAAGTACACACATCATGGCTATAATGTTACAATTAAAAGAAACAAAGAAAAAACGCAAGAAAAGGAAGCAAATGTGATGGGAATGAAAAGGTTACGAGGAGAATACAGTGAAGATGCAAAGGAGTAATCCCTCTTACGGATGGGGCTGGGGAGTAAATCATGAAAGACTTCTTGGAATGAGTGACATTTGACCTGGTCCTTGAAGACAAGGCAGGAACTCAACAGGTGAAATTAGGATTGAGGGGAAGGAAGCATTTCAGGGAAAAGGGAAAGCTAGAGAAAAAAAAAATACATACACACACAAACACGCTCATACATACAAGCGGGACATGAATGTTCAGGGAAATGTACACAGTGCCGGCTGGTGGGAGTGTAGGTTACCTTTAAGAAGAAGGAGCAGAAAATGCCTTAAAAGGCAAGTTAACTGCATGAAGGCAAATAGAGAAGTAACTCTGAGGGGGTTAAATGCACAAATTCTGGAGCCGGCTTGCCTGGGTCCAAATCCTAGCTCGGACCCTGAGCTGAGTGACCTTGTACAAGTCACTGAGACCTTAAACCTCCAGGTATTTGTCTATAAAATCAGTATATGAACAGCACCCATCTCCTAAGACTGTTGTCAAGCACACATGAGATAATGCCCATAAAGCTTTAGCTTTGGTGCATTATAAAAGCGCTTTAAACTGACTATTGTGCAGGAAAGGCGAGACCTTTGAAGTGTGTTGGTGGCAAGGATGGAACACAACCACTCCATCTACCTACCCTGTTTTGAGCTGATCCCAGACAGATTTGAAGCCTGGAACCTCTCAGGATGAATACGAGAGTCTTCTGAATGCCTGCTTTTCTGTTGCTGACAGAACGGCAAAGCTGCGCCTGGATAGAAAACATGTTTGCAATCCTAGGGAACCTCAACCAGCCACAGTGCTGACATGGGTGAAAGGGCCATGTGCAGGTTAACAGCCGGAAAGGGAACTATGTTCTAAGGAGCCATGGCAGGAACCTTCCCATTTTCAATATATCTTATGACTCGCCCATTGTACACCCCAGCCCCAAGGCCAAGGGCACTTTCCAGTTGAACAGATCTCCACTGTGGAAAGAAAAAGGGGACAGGGCAGGTTTGAGGTGTGGTTGACCTGCCAGCCAGAGGATGGATGGATCACCTCTCTGCCCCCTCCCCTTCCCAGGGTTATAAGAGCCTTTCCCCTGGAAGGGGTGGAGTGGGAGCAGATGCCGATGAATGGGTCACAACTGGCTGTCTCTCCCTTCCTGAAAGGCCTGGCGACATGTCACGTAACCATTGTGATTTCAAAGAAAGCATTCACAAGGATGATTATCTAGTCAGGGAATTAGCCTTGGTTCGTAAGACAGGCGTTAGGGGACTCTTAACAAAATCTAATAGAAAAAAAAAGGTCAATGTCAGGAAATAAAGCTGGTAAATACACCCTGAATAATTTTTATACACAAACACTATTAAGATTTGGGGCAATTCTTTATAAATGGTCATCTAATAAACTTGGCAGATATTTATCTTGAGCATCTACCCCATGAAAGGCACGCTACCAACTTCTATTATGTGATTTGTTCACTTCAAGTCACTGTACCAGCAGGTCCGATGGTTCGCAAGTTGTGGTCTAGGGGCCCTCTGATTCTGAATCACCCGCAGCACTTGTTAAAAATTCAGATTTCTGAGTCCCACGTAGGATCTATGGCATCACAATCTCTAGGGGTGCAAGGTAGGAATCTACATTTTCAAAACTTTGCTTTAGAAAAACTTCAAGCATAAAGTAAAGAGAAAGTAAAAGTAAAAAGAAAATGAAGGGGGAGAAAGTAAAGAGAAAAATGTAATGAACGGTCACACATCTGTCACCCAGCTTTAATAATTATTAACTCATGGCCAACATTATTGGATTACTACCTCCCCCCAGATTATTCTCAAGCAAATCCCCGATACTAAACATTTCATTTGTAAATATTTTAGTATGTATCTCTAAAGGATAAAGACTTTAAAAGTCAAATAACAATATCACATTTAAAAAAATTTAACAGTATTTCCTTTATATCAAATATCCAGTCAGTGTTCAAATTTCCCATATTGTCTCTCAATTTTTTTAGATCAGAAACCAAATAACTTCCTTCATTGCAATTGGTTGAAACATCTCTTATTTTGTTTATTTATTTATTTATTGTTACCCTTTTTTTCCTTGTTTTTTGTTTGTTGAAGAAATTGTGTTGTCTGCCCTGTGGAGCTTCCCACCATCTGTATTTTGCTGGCTCTATCCTTGTGGTATAGCTTATCATGTTCTTTTAACCTCTGTACTGTATTTCCTTTAAATTTATCATTTAAATGTGAAGACTTGATCAGATTTAGATTCGATATTTTTGGCCAGAATGCATTACAGGTGGTGTGAAGTATTGAGTACTTCCATCTGGGGACACTATATGTCTGATTGTCTTTTTGTAATATTAGCAACTATTGATGATCATTGCTCAGTTCCATTAATTCATTGGGGATTATGGTTCTTTATTTTGAAAGAATCATGGTGAAATTTACACACATTTAAACAGAAGGATACTGTTCTAGTCCTTCTTCACAATCTTACCAAAAAAAGCAAGCATGCCACTGCCCTCTAATAAACTCCTCTGATGACAACAGATTGAGGCAAGGTGAGACAATCCTTTGGGAAGTAGGAAGAATATATTAGCATTTTATTTACTGTTACTTTTTTCTTAAATATGAAATTAAATATAATAAATATTTCATATATGAATCCACATAGTACTGTATAAAATGTATAGTACTATATAAAATATGCACACTTACATTTGGTTGGCAAAAATGTATAATGTATAATGGTTTAGCAAAAAAATTTTATTGTTGGGATGCATGATCAATAAGTTTGGAGACTGTGGCCGGGAGGATGGAGTCCGTATCATTGAACTTGGCAGACAGGAATCCACTTCTCTAGCTAAGTCCTACCACACTTGTTCTCTTCACACTCTCTTTTGAGGGCCGGATTGAAGACACTGCAGAAACAGAGATCAGTTAAGGAGTATTTGCAGTAATTGAGGCTCTAGAGATTAGCTAGAAAATGGGTAAACGGGAAAGGGGCAGCCAAGCTTACAAGGTCTGCAAGAATTTCACCAAGTGGGTTCCTACATCTGCACCTGTTAATTCTTGTCTAGACATAAGTGCTTCTGCTTGTACCAGGGGATACCTTCAGGACACCACGTGATCTCTGTCAGGTTTCAGTAGAGTTTGGAAGAAGAGCTGGCGGAAAAACACGATGAATGATAGACTGATGGTATTATTAACAAAGGAATGGAGGGAAATCCGAAGGACAGGTTTGATGGAAAATGGTCAGTTGCACGATTCTACATATATTAAGTGTGAGGTACTGGCAAGAGTACAGGTAGGAATGTCTAACAAAAAGTCAGAAATGCAAGCCTGTAGCTCAACAAACAGTTTGTTTGTAGCTCTACAAAAAAGTTTGCACTTGGCTGCTAACTGAAAGATTGATGGTTTGAATCAACCCTATGGCACCACGGAAGAAAGGCCTGGCAATCTGCTTCCATAAAGATTATAGCCAAGAAAACCGTATGGAGCTCAGGTCTACTCTATAACACATGAGTCATGAGTCAGAATTGACAGCAATGGGTTTGACTGTTTTTTGTCTGTTTTTATAACCCAGACATTTCCACATACTCGCTCTCATTTAGCCCTCATATCAACCCTGCAGTGAGGTGATATAATTTTCCCCCATTTTATAGATGAGGACCTTAACACTCAAAGATGTTATATTTTTCCTCAAGTTCACACAATCATTATGTAATGAAGTTAATACTCAAACCAAAAATACCCTGGCTGCTAGATTCTTTACACATTTTAAAATCCTTCTTATAGCTGAATCTGGAAGCTGACGGGGAGATGGGAGAAAATTATTTCAAAGGAAAATATCAAAAGAAAAAAAATAAGCCAGGGCCATACAAATATTAGGGAGACTGGCTTAGCTTGATCAAAAGCATGCTGGGAAATGAGAAACAAATTGGAAAAGTACAAGGGCTAGCTGTTGTCGAGTCAATTTTCAACTCCTAGTGACCCCATGTGACAGAGTAGAACTACTCCATAGAGTTTTCTAGGCTGTAGACTTTATGGGAGCAGATCCCTAGGTCTTCGTCCTGAGAGCAGATGGGTGGATTCGAACTACCAACCTTTCTCTGAGCAGTCGAGCGATTAAAGGTTGCACCACCAGGGCTCCTTGCAAAGGCTAGTATGTAGTCATAAGAAAAGATGAGTCATGGGGTTGGGGGTGGGGGGAATTTCAGAATCCAGAGGGTTCTTAAACTCCTATTTAGTTTTGCATAGATAATGGAATTTTACAGCCTAGACTCTATGGGGTCACTATGATTCAGAATCAACTTGATGGCAACAGTTTTTTTTTTTTTTAAGACTCTTAAAGTGAGTCTGGGCAGTAACATTTATTATTTATTGTAACATTCCCACAAATTATTGTTTATTGTATTAGAAATTTGCACGATCATTTATCCTGCTAACTTATGGTTTTTCTTTCACGTTCCGACCACTAAATCCCTCTGAGACTCTCCTTGCTCAAGCAGTCTGAGGCCCTCATGCCCCTCACCTCCACGCTCTACGGTGGCATCGGTCCTTCTTGCACGGTCATCAAATGCAGGTCAGTTGGTTAGGAAACAGAGGTGTGAATTAAGCGCCTTTGTTCCCTTGCAGGGCCCTGAAAGGACTTGGAACCCTGGAGCCTCAGTAAGGACTTGCTTCTTCCAGCTGAAACAATTACAGGATCCAGACAGGAGACAGAGGGGGGAAAAAAAAAAACCTGCCCCATTCAGCTGCCTCTCCATTCAGCCCAGGGAGGTGGCGGGTGGCTTCATTTGTGAATCTAGTTAGCAGCATTCCTGGAAAACTGGCCCGTTGCTGAGCTTTCTGGTGAACTTCATCCACCTGTCATATTGGGCTTTGGAGGGGAGCCAGGACAGGCAGGAAATAATAGGCTGCAGGATACCGGTGTGTGTCAGTGGCCCCGACCCTCCCATTCCTGAGCGCAGATGAGCTGGAAGCCTGTAAGGCGTCACCGCGGCAGTGGATGGGCTCCAGAGGCCACGAAAGACGGCTGAGGGAGGGGCCCGACCAGAGGGGATGACAAGGTTTAAACTCACAGTGGGCCTCTCGTTGGGACTGCAGAACCGTCCCTGCAGGGAAATGGCCCTGGCTGTTGCTCAGACATCCCTTTGTTCTCACTGACCTCATGCTGCAGCGTCAGGCTGAACCTCAGATGCAAAGGAGAACTTTTGAGTCCTTCCCCACCACCCCATCCCCCTTCCCCTGGCCTTCTAGGTGGGTCACAGAGCTGAGTACAATTACATCAACTGGCTAGAATTACATAAAACTTCCCATTTCAACTCCCAGACTCTTGGACACGTATTTTGTTTTGTTTTTTAATTTCCAAATAATTCCCCTTTGTCCAGCTGGCCTTCCCCCGCTCCCCACCCCCACCACCTTTATCTCCGTCAATTTTAATTTCCTATTTTCCACTAGCAGGTTTCAGACAATGAGGTGGAAGAAACGTGGGTTCTCAAGGAGCTTTAATTAACGCAGACCACCAACACTGGACAAGTCGGAAATATTTACCTGACAGTCAAAGAGCTCTTAGGTGGCTGAGGAGTCACATGAAAGCGGCGTCAACCTTCTGTCCGGGGAAGGGGAGGTTTCAAATGATTCTTCCTCTTTGTCAGCCGCCTTCCAGCCAGGTCCACTGGGGATGATGAAAGTGGGGAAAAACAAACATTTACCTGTGCATTGGGCTGCTGGGGACCGTCTACAGGTGTTGTCCACAGATTCTTTCTACATTGTGAAATTAGCAAGACAACAGGCCAGAGGGTCTCAAATTTTAATGTCTATATGAATCACCAGAAGATCTTTTTAAGATGCTGTAGGTCGAGGTGGGGCCTGAGAGTCTGCATTTCTAACAAGTTCCCAGATAATAACTGATGCTAGCAACCGCTTTGAGTAGCAAGGCTGTATTTACCTGGCGATTTGCTTCTCTGAGGGAACATGGATAACAAAGCCAAACGAGGGCAGGAAGTTTTCGTCTAAGAGGGAGGATTGTGGAATGAGGACTAATTAAGAGCAAGGAAGCCAGGGCTGGTATCCAAGGCATGCAACAAGCTAACTGGGTGACTTTGGACAAGTATAACCTGTCTGAGCTACCATAAAAAGAGGAGGTTAAGCTAGGTTATGGAGTTCCCAAAGTTTTCATAAGGAACGTGTGTTTGGGAGGATTTTGTCCACTAAATAATCACAGACAGCAGAATAAACTATGTGGTCCCATCCGAGGTAAATGAATCATTTCCATTTATTCTTTTGAAGTTTAGAAAACGGGTCAGGGCAGAAATAGAAACACCAGTTTGAAACTTCTGGATTCAATGGTATCCGAGGTCCTTTCTAACTCTGTTGTCATTGTTAGTTGCCACTGAGTCAATTGCAACTCATGGAGTTCCCATGTGTGTCCAAGTAGAACTGCTCTCCGCAGGGTTTCCAAGGCTGTGACCTTTTGGGAGCTTCCAAGGCACCTCCGGGTGAGTTTGAACCGCCAACCTTTCAGTTAGTAGTTGTGTGCTTAGCCATTTTCACCACCTAAGGATCCACTTTCCTATAAGCTCAGTGATTCGCACAAAAGGGAAAGAAGGGTGAGTATTCATTGACTATAAAGTATAAAAGGAACCCTGGTGGCCAAGTGGTTACGCACTCTGCTGCTACAGAAAGGTTGGCATTTTGAACCCACTAGCCACTCTTTGGGAGAAAGGTGTGGCAGTCTATTTCCATAAAGATTACAGCCTTGGAAACCCTATAGGGCAGTTCTAGTCTGTCCTATAGGGTCGTTAAAAGTCGGAATCAACTTGATAGCAAATTTTTTTTTTTAATAAAGTATAAATTTCTATTAGCAAAGATTGGTTTACCTCTGGATAAGTTATTGAGAAGGCTTAATGCTGGCTAAGTTACTGAGGGAAACCATTGCATCTCTTTCCCTAAAAATCATTAGGAGAGAATAGGGCTAGGCTGTTGAAAGGATGTTTCTGCCTAGAAGCAATAGAAATGACTGCATTATTGTAAATGTTCTATATGACAACTGCCTTATATTGCTTAGTTATAGACCCAGCAGGAAACAGGTGGGACACTCAAATCAGGATAATTTGAGGAGGACTCATGTTGTTGCTAGCTGCCTTAAGGTTTGCCCCGACTCATAGCAACCCCATACACAATGAAACGAAATTCTGCCTAGTGGTGCACCATCCCCATGATCACCTAGTCAGTCTTAGTCCGGAAGCTCTGCTGAAACATGCTCAGCATCGCAGCAACACACAACCCTCCACTGAGGAAGGAGTGGTAGCTGAGCATGAGGTACACTGGCTGGGAATCGAACCCAGTTCCCCTGCATGGAAGGTGAGAATTCTACCACTGAACCACCACTACCCTCATTACCAAACCAAAAACCAAACCCGTTGGCATCGTGTCGATTCTGACTCATAGCGACTCTATAGGACACAGTAGAACTGCCCTATAGGGTTTCCAAGGAGCGCCTGGTGGATTCGAACTGCCAACCTTTTGGTTAGCAGCCATAGCTGTTAACGACTACACCACCAGGGTTTCCCTACCCTCATTAGGAAGGTCCATAAAGAGGCCACTAAGATTGGTGGCATAGTCGTTAAGATCTACAGCTGCTAACCAAAAGGTTGGCAATTCAAATCCAGCAGGCTCTCCTTGGAAACCCTATGGAGCAGTTCTACTCTGTCCTATAGGGTCGCTATGAGTCGAAATCGACTCGACGGCAATGAGGTATAAAGAAGCCATTTCCAAAGGTGTGAGTAGGTTTCCTCAGAGATAGTAACAGGAGAGCTATAACCAGCCTAGGTTCAAAGGTATGAGGGGAGGAGCAGTTAGGAAGTCCTGGAAGGATATGAATGTGTGCGGAGGGCTGCCTTGACAGAAGCAGTGGCCAGACGAAAGGAACCTACAGGCAAGTCCAACCGACTCAGTCTCCTAAAAGGATGCCCTACTGACCACATCCAACTGGAATCCAGAGAGGTTTGTACAAGTCAATTTCCTGGGATAAAAAAAAAGGAGAGGTCGAGAGGGGGTCTCAAGGAGCAACCTGAAAGTGTCTGACACACTTAGAAAGTCTCTTGTGCACAAATGATTAATGTCAAAGGATATTCTTTTTTAAAAAAAAAAATTATTTCATTTTTTGTTCTTGTTGTTGAGAATATACACAGCAGAACATACACCAGTTCAACAATTTCTACATGTACCATTCAGTGACATTGATTACATTTCTCAAGTTGTGTGACCATTCTCACCCGCAGGGTATGCTTTTTATTTCAGCTCAATTTTTCCTTCAAATTGAGCTAACGAAGTCAGAAACTCTTCCAGCTTTGTATCCTTTTCAAACTGATTTTGGGGAATTTCAAAGAAAGCTGGATTGTTGAATTCCAAAAGAGAGTGTATAGTAGTTTCCCAACAATATTCACATTCGTTCTATTATTTATCTTTGACATTATTTTAATAAATGACGTTAATGTGCTAAGCATATCTTTATAGTTAATACTGTTTTCTCATTTACAAACCAACCAAATTTCCACAAATATTTCTTATCAATATCGTAAGAGCTCATGGAATGAATGTTGCCTTTGTTTTGCCTTCTTTTTCTCTTTCTACTACAATCTTTATTATTTTACTTCCCTAGTGTCTTAGTCATCTAATGCTGCTATAACAGAAATACCACAAGTGGATGGCTTTAACAAAGAGAAATTTATTTTCTCACAGTCTAGTAGGCTAGAAGTCTAAATTCAGGGCGTCAGCTTCAGGGGAAGGCTTTCCCTCTGTGTCGGCCTTCTCATCAATCTTCCCCCAGACTACCAGCTTCTCCTCGCAGGGACCCTGGGCCCAAAGGATGTGCTCTGCTCCCGGCACTGCTTTCTTGGTGGTATGAGGTCCTCAACTCTCTGCTTGCTTCCCCTTCCTTTTATCTCTTGACAAAAGGAAAGTTTCCCCGGGAAACTCCCTTTACATTGGATCAGTGATGTGACCTGGGTAAGGGTGGGTTACAATCCCACCCTAATCCCCTTTAACATAAAATTACAATCACAAAATGGAGGACAACCACACAACACTGGGAATCATGGCCTAGCCAAATTGATACACACATTTTTGGGGGGACATAATTCAATCCATGACACCCGGGTAGCTCTTTTTTTTTTTTTTAGGTTGATACCCACTACAACTCATAGCAACCCTATAGGATAGGGTAGAACTGCTCCATAGGGTTTCCAAGGCTGTAATCTTTAAGGAAGCCGACTGCCACATCTTTCTCCCGTGGAGTGGCTGGTGGATTTGAACTGCCAACCTTTCGGTCAGTAGTTGAGTGCTTGACCACAGTGTGGTCAGGGCTGCTTTCACGTTTCAGTATTTCTGTTGTTTTTGGTATATCCTTTTAAATGAGTTTTTCTAGACTCTTGGCTATACCTTGGCTGTCAGGAAGGGGAATGAATGCTGAGGAACAAAATAATGTAGATGTCCAGTATGGCCTTCTCTTTCTTTTTTATATCCAGATATGTGTTATGCTTTCACTTGGGCAGGCATTACCAGCTCAGTGGCTTTAGTTCCCCTTTCCTGGGCATTGGCTGTGCTGCACCTGCTTACGGTGGTGGAAAGAACAGAGATTGGTGACCCGGCACAAGTTGTGTAAGCCTTCTGATCCTCGTTTCTAATCACCCATAAAATTGGGACATGCTTCAGGCGTTTTTGTGAGGATTACTCATGATAAGATACAGTGCTTGGCCCACAG
This sequence comes from Trichechus manatus latirostris, assembly GCF_000243295.1. Lineage (NCBI taxonomy): Eukaryota > Metazoa > Chordata > Mammalia > Sirenia > Trichechidae > Trichechus > Trichechus manatus. Next base: position 7,546,877 of record NW_004443990.1, read on the forward strand.
TAGGCAGAAGAAAAAGAAATGTCAGTTGCTTCCATGCAGTCTTAGGAAAATCTCTTGGGTGATTTTCACGTTCATCAAGGCAGTTATTCACAATCTCTTTCCACAGAAAGCTCTGCCAAGGCCTTGTTCTCCATGTCGGAAATGTTTTTCCATTCTTACACTTTCTACACAGATCACTTACTTGGCATGTCTCTGGCTGTCAGCTCTACCAGCTACAACTCTTCTCCGTCCCTAATGAAAAGAACATGGCAGGTGTATCCCCTCCCTGTCACTGTGCTGTTTCTCATGTATTTTGCATCTAAACCTCAGATCTGTCGGCTAGATTTATGGTGTGCCTCCCTCACCAGACCTCTTTAAGTGGGGTATAGTCTTTCACAAAGTCACAGGATTCTGTCAGTGGGTTGCCCTCTTTTTTCCTGAAACGTGCCCCAGAAAAACTTCAGTTTCTCTCTTCTGGGGCTTTCTATCAAACTCATTTCCAGGAACTAGAATTATTGACTATATGGCCTATATTCTTCCAGGTTAAATCAATCATCAGAATCTCTGCCATGTATTCTGTAGTTGGGCAAATAGAACAAGGAAGACCTTGAGTATCAAATCCTTATAATGATAAATTGACTTTACCAAACAAAACAAAAAACCAAACCCATTGCTGTCAGTCTATTACAACTCATAGTGATCCTATAGGACAGAGTAGAACTGCCCCATAGGGTTTTCAGGATGGAAGTCTTTACGGAAGTGGAAGCAGACTGCTGTATCTTTCTTCCGTGGAGCGGCTTGTGGGTTCGAACCACTGTCCTCCCGCTTAGCAGCAGAGCACTTAACCACTGTGCCACCAGGGTTCCTTAGCTGCCATCAAGTCACCCTTAACTCATGGTGACCTCATACACAATGGAATGAAACACTGCCCGGTGTGGCGTCATCTCACGATTGGTTGTTGATTGGACCGTTGTGATCCCTAGGGTTTTCATTGGCTCATTTGCAGAAGTAAATTGCCATTATAGTTTAGGTGCTCCAGTAAAATCTGTTTAGCATCATAACAACACATAAGCCTCCACTGACAGCTGGATGGTGGCTGCAGGTGAGGTGTACTGGCCAGGAACCGAACCTGGGTCTCCTGCGTGGGAGGGGAGAATTCTACTGCTGAGCCACCAACAAATTCACTGAGAAT
>NW_004443990.1:7548975-7550289 GCF_000243295.1 Trichechus manatus latirostris
GCTGAAGTTATACAGGAATAAGGTGAGTCCTAATCCTATATGCTTGGTGAACTTATAAAAGAGAAGCTACATAGAGACAAGGAGACAGAGGATGTCATGTGACACTGCAACTGCAAGCCAAGGTACACCTGGAGCTACCGGAAGCTGGGGGAGAGGCATGGAATGGATTCTCCCTCAAAGCTTCAGAAGGAATCAACATGGCTGACACCTTGATCTTGGACTCTCAGCCTCTGGAACTGTGAGATGATAAATTTCTGTTTTTATAAGCCACCGAGTTGGTGGTGTTTTGTTAAGGTAGCCCTAGAAGACCAAGACACAAACCCTCACCATCTTCCTCCTCCTTCTGCTCCTAATCTCCTATCTACTGGCATCTCTTACTCTTCCACAACTTATCCAAAACACCATATTGTTGCTTGCACCATTCATCACAAAAGTCAAACTTCTGAAATTGGAAACACTGTCTTCATTATCCCAACTTCCCTGTATGATGAGACTGAAGTTGAGAGAGGTTAAATGACTTACCCAAAGTCATAGCAAATGAGTGGAAAAGCCAGCTTTCGTACCTCCTTATCTTCTACTCTTCCTAGATAACTACATTTAACAGTTGTAAGTTCCGGTCCCAAATTAGAGACATAAAACAGCAATAAGCATTTTCTGTCCTGTGACACCATCCAATCTGATCACTTGAAGGAAGTTTGTAAATAGCCATGTAGCTGTCCCAGCTACTTGACTATAAATAGATAGTTTTCTTAAGAAATTCCACTGACTAGAGCAGTTGCTTCCTGATGCAGAGACCCAACTGGTAGTGTCAGAAACCATCCGGAACTCAGTTATGAAATAAAGGAGAGGTTAATACCCAGGCTGGAAGTAGGAAAATCATAGGTAATATTTTAGCTTTGAAATATAAAAGAGTTATGGGGCTTTATGACTTTCTTTTGGTTTTCGTTTCACATCATTGTGTCTTTTAAATATCCAAGTTCCCCAGATAAATCACTCACCTCAAGAAATGATGGTCTCATAACGCTTTTGTAACCCACAAATATGTCACACGTTTATCACCGTCATTTCCCAGTGACTTTGATATTTTACCTCTGCTGCAAAATAGTTACACATAACACACTGAAGCCAGATGCTGTCATTTTTATAGCACTGGGTTTGAAGAAAGATATGGGTGTTGCTGAAAGGCTTGATCCCTTCCAGTCAGTTCCACCAGCAAGGTCTGCAGAGGACAACAACCAACCCTAGAAAATTTCAGAACTTTCCAAAAAGTAGGCCCCAAGGGACAGGCTTATCTGGGGCATGATCTAGTTGTGG
>NW_004443990.1:7552136-7553072 GCF_000243295.1 Trichechus manatus latirostris
AATTTTTCCAGGGCAGAAACTTGGATGTTAAAGAAAACAAATCCACAGATTAAAACTGCCTTTCTAAGCAGTACAAAACCATCCCCTCTAGCTGGGTCATTGAATTCCACGGTTCACCTCTCAGAAGAAAACATTTTCCACTCTCATGGCTTTATTACTATTTGTTGACAATTTCCCAGTTTGTTTTCACTAGATCTTGTTTGAGATCCTATCTTCTGTCTCCAATAATCATGAGGATAGTGCAGGACCAGGTAATGTTTTGTTCCTTTGTATATATGGTCACTATGAGTCAGAGCCAATTCGACAGCAACTAACACAATAACAACATCCTGTATATCCAGCTGCCTATTAAACATCCCACTTGAAGGTCTCACAGGCACCTTTATCTCATCTCATCATATCCAAAACTGAATTCATGATCTTTCCCCCAAACAAAACAAAAAAAGTAAAAGTTCTGCTTCTCTTCCAGTGTATTTCATCTTAGTAAATGACACCACCAATCACCCAGTTGCTCAAACCCAAAGCCTGGGAGGCATCCCCGACTCATTCCATTTCTTCATCCCCTTCATATCCGATCAATCCCTGAAAGCCTGTCAAATCTACTTCCTAAACATTTTTCAAACCGATGCAACAAATGTATAAAGTTACCAAAAAGATTTTCTCCACTATTAGCAAACATTTGTAAGGCTTAAGTAGCTAAAGGAATCCACACTCATAGGCTGAACCGAAGATGGCCTAACTGGGAATGGTGTCCTCTAGTTCCATCCCTGATGCTGTATGTAACATTTGTCAAGAAGCATCTCCATGGAGGACCCAGGAGGATCATTTTATTCTCTAATGCCTTGCTGACTCCAGACCACAGAAGAACCCCATTGCTGTTGAGGGATGGAAGTGGATTGTGTAAGTGATGAAGAATTAAAAGTAGCCTCATTCCTT
>NW_004443990.1:7553172-7554058 GCF_000243295.1 Trichechus manatus latirostris
GGAATGGAGGCTAGGAGGAGACTTGAACTCTAGTCTAATTTCAGCCTGCTTAAAGATGTGTGATTTGAATAAGTTGCTTAACCTGGCTTGCTCATTTTTCTTCTCTATAAATGTGGGTACTGATAGATAACACTTTCCTCATAGACTTGTTGTGAGGATTAAAGGAGATCTTGTATGCAAAGTGCTCAGTACATCGTATGTGCTTAAGAAATGTTAGTGATCCTCCCGAGGGTGAGATTGTTTCTTCGAATAACTGCTGCGTATGAGATCTTTCCAACTAGTAGCTTAGACTTACTCTGAGTTGGCAGGAAGCCTTATGTCAGGGCCCCAGCAATCGTGAAAATTAAAAAAAGGGGATGGTTATTGTGAGCGGAGGGAAGCCAAGAGAAACTAACAGTTAGCAAGCACAATATCAGAAAGAATTTCAATAAGCTGCAGGCAACAATGACAAAATTAGCCTGTGGCTTAAACCAGTAAGTGTTTTATTCATCAAGGACATTAACATAGGCCCAGGCTCCTTCTAGCTTTCTGCTCCACCATTTCCATGTGCGGGTTCATCCTGTGGTTGGGATATGTCAGCCTCTCCTCCAGGAATTCTGTCCATTTTCCTGAAAGGATAAAATGGGTTTCACCTGTTGATTTAGGAAAAGGCACCTCCCCGCACACCTCTTCCAACATCTCATTGAGCAGAACTCTGTGCCACACTCTCTGTACGGAAAGCAGAGGAAGGAAGATTCCTGCGTTTGTTTGTTTTAGATTGAGCCACATGAAGCTCAATCTTTGAGCCAGTATTTGAGCATTTTTAACCTACAAAAAGAAAATACTGTATGGTTCACCCAGTGGCAGCTCCCAGTGTCTGCCACTAGCTCCCATCATGCACCAGGCA
>NW_004443990.1:7558268-7586057 GCF_000243295.1 Trichechus manatus latirostris
ATGGGTCTTGTTTCAGTTTTTTGCAGATGGATATCCAGTTATGCCAGCACCATTTGTTAAAGAGACTGTCTTTTCCCCAATTAATGGACTTTGGGTCTTTGACAAATATTAGCGGCTCGTAGGTAGATAAATTTACGTCTGGATTCTCAATTCTGTTCCATTGGTCTATGTATCTGTTGTTGTACCAGTACCAGGCTGTTCTGACCACCACGGCAGTCTAATAGGTTCTAAAATCAGGGAGCGTGAGGCCTCCCACTTTGTTCTTCTTCTTGAGTAATGCTTTACTTATTCAGGGCCTCTTCCCTTTCCATATGAGGTTGGCTCTTTGTTTCTCCTTCTCATTGAAAAATGCTGTTGGAATTTGGATCAGGATTGCATTGTATCAATGTTTTAATAATACCACTTTGACTGCCATGTGAAGAATGTGCCATGTGAGGGCAGGAAGGGTGTAAGAATGGAAACAAAAAGACCAGCTTGGAGCCACTTCAGTAGTCTGGGCTTGAGATGTTTACTTGAGCTCGAGTGGTATGTGCAGAGATGGAAAAAAATGGATGGATTGAACGTATGTATGTTTGAAGTAGAGTTGAAGAGACATACTGGTGGATTAGATATGGAGAGTGAGGGAAACAAAAAATCAAGGACAATGTCTAGCACTTTTGCTTGGGCAAGTGGATGGCGCCATTAACTGAGATGGCACCAAAAGCCTATGTGGAGGAGGCAGAGTCGGCTCCCAGTGAATAGCGTTCATTCATTAGTGAATATTTTGTTAGATTTTTAAAATTTACAAAACACTCACTCACTTTTATCATTATAACCTTGGGAGGAAGTTATTGTGATGCCCATTGAATAGATGAGGTAACTCAGGTTCAGAAAGACAAGGCCCTGGCTAAGAACAATGCTCCCTGTCAGGTATTTAGAAGGCAAAGGCCAGGTTTTCCACAACACGTATGTGCTTGATATTGGCTTGAACATCTTGGCTTTGCTGGGTTTATTCATTAGTAAAATTAGCCCTATTAAGTAAGCCATTCCGCAATGTGGAAGGTGATGCAAACAAAAAATGTTTAACAATGGGCCTCAGTTTCCTCTGCAGCAGAATGAAAGAGGATACAACAAAACTAAATAAAGTAGGCATTTTGTTTCAGAATTTACTGATTTTTTAATCTTGTTGAATAGCTTCTGTTGACGACTGGTGAAAAAGGTTGGGAGTGTCTGCCATGAAGAGAAACATGTGGGCAGCAGAGAAAAGGATCTGCAATCCCATCACACACTGTCCACTACTCGTTGCTTGGAGGGTCTGTTTACAGCGACATGCACTGTGTTGGAATCTTCCACATTGCTCCATGAAGGTGTTGACAGAATCATCTTTGCTCCTCTGCATGTGTGCAGTGATTATGAATAAAGATGCAATAGTGCTCAGTCAGCCTCTTTTGCCCCTTCGCAGGGAACCTCATGAGGAATAAATCAAAGCTCTATCCCTACAACTGACAGGTTATTCTTGAGAGCCACTGACAAATTCTCCTAGTTATCCAATCACATTTTTCAACCCAAAATGTAATTTTTCCCCATTGTGTAATTTTTATATCTGCCCTCATCCCACTGTAACCCTTATATCCCCAGGCCCCCAGAGGCTGAAGATCCATTCCTAAGAGCTTTTTGGTCCCTACCTGAGAGCCAAGGCCTAAGGACCTGCAAAGCCCTCCCCATACTTTCATTCTTTGTTTCCTCAGCTCTCAGGAGTTCAAAGGAGGAGCAGATTTTAACAGAAAAGGTTGTGGTAGTATTAGTGCCTTACAGATCAAAGAGAATGAGGATCTAAGAACACTCACTGATTTTGGCATTTGGAAATTAGGAAGTCATTGGTGACTTCAGCAAGAAAAATCATTACAAAGATAGATTTTAGTGAATTAAAAAAGAAATAGATTAGTAAATACATATAAGGAAAATATACTGATGTTTTAGACATTTAATGGTGATTAGAAAGACTAAAAGTAATAGCTAGAAAGATAAACTATGTTAAAACTAAACCAGTTGCCATCTAGTCGATTCGGACTTACGGCAAACCTCTGTGTGCAGAGTAGAACTGTGCTCCATGGGGTTTCCAAGGCTGTGACCTTTTCAAAGGAGATCACCAGGCCTTTTTTCTGAGGCATCTCTGGGTGTGTTTGAACTGTTAACCTTTAGGTTAGTAGTCAAGCGCTTGACCATTTCTGCTACCCAGGGACTCTTTAACTTGTTAAAGGAAGCTTTAAAAAACCATAACTAAGTATATTTACAGGTTGAGGGAAGGAGCCAATGAAATTGAAAGAACTTGAAAATACAGACAGCAAAGGCTGGAGAACAGTCCTCAATTTCTATACTATTAGGATGTACAGAAAATATATCACATTCTAATTCTAATTCTTAGTCTAATATTTTTCTAGAAACCCCATTTGGGTCATTTGTTGACTCATATCTACAAAAATACTTGAGCTGCTAAATCACAATAGCCAGGGTCACTGAAACATCTTTTCATGTTATGTTGTTGGAGAAGGCCAATCACTTCACAGACTTTAACGAAACTCCTGTTAATGAAAACATTTCTCAGTCTTGCCTCACCCCGTTTCTCTTGCTTCTTGTAGCAATAAGAGACTCCCAAGGATAAGCCGCCAGCATAATCCCCAGTTCTTTGAGCCCTGTTTCAACGTGATCACAGACAGAGAACCGTGTTACTGCTTACATCGCCCAGCAAAAAAGCATGTCATTTGGACATTGAAATTATTGTAAATGTCAGTGATTTGTTAATACTGTTAGGAACAATCTTTACACTCTAATATGACTTCAAATCGGCCTCTTCTCTATCTTCGACTTTATGTCTCATCATTTTCCTGTGTGCTTATTCCATAATATTTTGAAAGAATGGAATAATTGTAGCCAATTTTTGTACATTGCGAACTCTTTCAGAATGTCTTAAATCTGGTTTTGTAGACATTAAGCCAGCTTGAAATGAAATGACATCTAAGTGCATCAAATAACATCAAAAATTTGTCTAATTATTACTAGCATGCTAACTATTGAAATTATGATTTTAGCTCCCCTTTTGTGCCTTAGGATTGATCATTGGGTGAGGTCAAAATATTCTTCGGGGTTGACCTAACTGGACAGTTGCCTCATTTCTCTCTCCTCTGGGTAATAGGGTCATTTTCCAAGAATGTTTTATTTTGTGGGCTCAGAGGTAAACAACATTTAGCCTTTTTAACATTTTAATCTGTTCCAGATATTAGGTCATGTTTGAAATGAAGAGATTATTTTCTTCAACAGAGTAAGGTTTGGTTTATTTAGTTTCAAGTTTGGTGAAAAAATAAGTGTACACTCTCCTACTCCCAATATTCAGTGACTATCCCCACTGCTTCATTTTAAATTCTGAACTGGAGTATAAATTCTTCTGGAACACAAGCACAATTGTTTACAGAACTTTTAGCCAATTCAGGATGACAGACTAAGCTTTCCGTGACTAGCCTACGCTATACTACCCCTCTTTAATTTTAAATAGTCAACACAATCTAGAACCTTCCCCTCACCTACAGAGACCACCTGGGCTAGCACTGCAGACAGGTATCAGAGGTGAAATTTTTGGGCCCAGGTTTAAAGCTAGCTCTCAGTGAACTAGAAGCTGAAACGCCCACTAAACCCCAATCTAATCAACCCGCACGCTTGCTCAAGCTTCAGAAGAATCAGACTTGTCATTGCCGCACAAAAGGCAGCTGTTCAACGTCAATCTTTCTATCACCAACAGGAAAACCTACTTCCATACTGTTTACAAGTCCAGCTTTGGAAAATCTGGTCCTAATCCCAAACTAACTTCCTCTGTGATAATTGCTAACATAACAGTACAACACAACGACCTGGTTATTTCAGAAATCCATCAAATGCCAGCTGCTTCACTGAGACAGGCTTCTATGTATGCAGATGCCAGAAGCTATACTTCTTGGGACCCAATTCAGTCTATAGGGCTTCCCTCCTAGATGAGGTAAGGGATTTCAACTACAGACTCAGTTATAGTCTGGGCCCAAACGCCTCATCTTCCCCTCCCCCTAGTCTGCATTGCATCTGGAAACCATTGAAATAAGTTTGTTCTGATAAAACCACCTTAGGGAAACTGGATTCTGATATAGAAGCTTGTAATGGGGTAAGCCCAGGCAAGGTTAATCAAGCCAGCCAGAGGCCACCCTTCTTCTCTATCTGGAATCCGGGGTTTGCAGTCAACACAAAGAGGAATGAATTGGAACAAAGGAGTTACCCTTGCGAATGTGCTTCCTTTAGCACACTATGCAAACCTCTATCAGAGCAGCAACTGGAAGGAATGCTGGAGGGAAGTTTTCACTCCCTTGTCTACTCTTCCCATTAGGTCATAAGTTCCTTGGCATAATGACTATTATATTCCCTAAATGACTAAGACAGTTCCTGGCCCATACCAGGTACCCAATACATATTTATCAAAAGAATGAATGATTCTTAGGGGCAGAAGGGGCCTGAACTTCCGGACACTTTCATTAGTGAGTTAGTTGTTGGTATCAGAAATTATACATTTCTCGTTTTATCATCAAGGGATAATTTTAAAAAATCCATCTTATTCATTCCAGGAAATGGTCTTCCAGGTTCAAACACATTCCATTGGGTTTTGATCAAAGTTGGAAGAAGCTGATGGAAAGAACCAGACCAGACCAACCAATAGACGTATTATTTTCCCTAGAATATGATGCAGCAAGATTCACCACATTTCTTGCTTGCACCATGATCTCACTTCTTTATTACGCGTAGAGGAAGATCAAACAATCAAAGAGGGTCCTCATCTAAACCATGCAGTGGACTGGCTGTCAGGAGACCTCCATCCTGGTTACAGTTCTGCTTCATGCTATCTGCAATAGTTACCAACCTGGGCCTCAGTCTCCTCTCTGTACAATGAGTGGTAAGAGCAGGAAGGAGACTACCAGAGCTGGTGTTCTTAACCTGGAGCCCACAGCTGGTCTTCAGAACATCTGTGATCCTCTGCAATTATATGCAAACACATACGTGCTTATTTTTCTGGCAAGATGGTGTATAGCTTTCAATAGTTTCATCTGGGTCATTGAACTGCAAAAAGGTTACAATGCTCTGGATTAGATGATGGCTGTGGCGCTTTCCAGTTCTGAGCTATCATAATACCCTTCTATCACCTGCAGATGGTTGTGGCTTTCCTTCAGAAATGCCTGGCTGTCGTCTGGTACTTCATGAGTTTATGAGGACCTGAAGCATTTACAGAAAGGAAGGGTTTTTTTCTAACTTATAAGTGTGAAGGAAGGGGGCGGGGAGGTGAGCTGGACCTGTATTTGAGAGAGATTCACTATTCCAAATGTATTGTGCCAAATCAGGAATGAGTCATATGAAAGTGCTAAAGGTTGTGACTTATGAGAACGGATAACTAGAGGTTTGGGGAAGAATAAGTCACCTTCTATTATATGCCCATTTTCTGTCGTTTACATTTTTTATTGTATGCATTTATTGCTTTTACTCTTCAGATATTTTTTGCATACGTATTTACTCTTAAAAACTAGTACATTAAAAACACAAGAAAAATACTGGAAGATATGACTATCAATAAAGGAGAATAGCCAAGATATGGGGTTGCCATGAGTCGGAATCGAATTGTAGGCAACCACAACAACATCATTAAGTGAAAAGAGCCACAGACTAGTAATAGAACACACCCATTGCTTAATTTTTATTCTGACTGGAACATAAACTCTTCTGGATCAGGACTGAGAAGCACACATCTTTATGCTCCTTAAGTCGTTACAACACGTACATTTTACTTTATAATTCAAATAACGATTTTTTTTAGTAATAATAAATGCTTCTCAGTTACATATACGGTCCATTCTCGTTACTGGCGGTAGTTACCTTCTGTACCGTCCGCACGAACACTGAAATAGCCAATACCGGACCAACCTTAATGAGCTCCGAAAACCAAAACCAAACGTGTTGCGGTAAAGTCGATTCGACTCACAATGCCTCTGTCGAATAGAGTACAACTGCCCCACAGGGATTCCAAGGTTGTAATCTTTGCAGAAACAGACTACCACATCTTTCTCCCGCGGAGTGGCTGGTGGGTTTGAACCGACGAACTTTTAGTTGGCAGCCGAGCACTTTTAACAACTGCGCCACCAGGGTAGGTACTTGAGCTCAGTTGGGCAGGTTTCCCTGCTCTGTGCATGCGTGTGTTCGCTACTGACCACGAACGCAACAGGAATTATTTGGGGGAATCAACTGATTCGAGAATACTGAATCCACGAATAATGGGCTTGTCTATTTTAAATTAAATAAAATTAGCTTTTAAATATATGAAAACTTGTATTGAAGATTGTATGGAAATGTGAGCTCTTGTCATTCAAAAAGCTGATGGGTAAGGTGGGTAAAATAATACAAAGCTTTTGGAGAAATTGTGGGCAAAAATTTCCAGAGCCCTCTGATGAGAGTAGTACAAAGGGCAGCAAGACAGTGAAAGAAACAATAGCTTGGAGGTGTAGTTCTCAGAAATTTTTCCCGTGGGCTCTGCCTCCAAAGGAAGACTCCAGTTCTGGGAATTTTTGTGAGCATAATCCAGACAGACTGAGAAGTCAAGAATCATTTCATTTGAGGGAGAATGTCTTGAATGGACACAGCAGCACAAAGTGGGGATTCAGCTCTTGTTTGTCTGTGGCAGGAGCTGGAATGAGGAGGGAGGGAGGGCAGAAGAGTGACTTCTAGCCAGAGAGGAATAGAAGGTAACTAGAGGGGATGGCAGATGGTGTGAAATAGGAAGCTGAAATGGAGATGAGGTGACACTATCCCTGTAGCAACTGGAGCTGAGGCGAGTAATAAGTCCTGGCACGTCGTTACTCTTGAGAATAGAGTTATAGCCCGATATTTCCACACACTGTAGTGAAGCGGTGGAGGACATTTGGGGAGGAGTCAATCGGGGACAGGGCGATGTTCCCAGAAGCGTCATCTTTGAAGAATAAACCCTCAGTGGGCTGGGTGACAGCAATGGCAGGAAGTTACTCAAATAGCGGTAAAAGTGATCAAAGAAATGTGACTTTAGGAGCCTACCTTGGGAACAATCCCAGATGTTCTAGTGTTGCTTTTCCTAATAGTTGACACTTGCCCAAGGAGGTTATCCACATTCACTTCAGTTTCCATTTAATATTAGAAAGGATGCTCCTTTGGTTTGTTCACTGGACTTTACAAACGTAGGATCTGATTTAGAACATCTATGTCTAGCTTTCTTCCACATTCCTGAGGTTCAGAGTAGGGCGAGTACCAGATGTTTGCAGCTTTTGATGGTGTCTTATTTCTAACACTGGCTTAGGGTATCCAGTCATAAAAATTCACTTGCTTTGTTTATCCACCTGTGAAAGGAAAATAAAACTTGTTTGGCATAACTGAAAGTGGTGTTGGTAGCGGTCACGATTATTACAGAACATTCAGGAGAGAAATGGAAAGACAATCCTATTCCATCCTAAAGATTTCCAGAAGTGGCTGTTGCCAATGATCTCTAGGTATCATCATCAACCAAAGCATTTGGCACTGAAATACTTCAGAAAGAAGAAACCAGACTGGTTCATTTTACTATTGAGTGCATCAGAAGAAGCATCTGTTTTCTATCCTCATTCACTTCTTCGGAGAGCTCCTTCCTTCACAGAAACAGCTATGCATTTTCTAGTAAAAGTCTTTTGCCTTAACTTTTTATTTTGTTTTGCCCAAGTGGGAGTCATCTGTGAGCCCCACCCCCTTCCCTCACAACTCTTGGCAGCCCCTTTCCACAGAAGTGGAGCAAAGGCTGAGGCTGTTACTGATTCCTCTCACGTAGGTCTGGCTCATGCCAGGGCAGTGGGAACAATCTGTAATGAACAGGGACAAAAACCAAGTCTGATGACAAGGAAACAAATCAATCAACCAGCGGTTCTTTCCCCAAATGAATTCCTGAACTCCAGAAGCTCGACTGGCCGTGGAACAGACAGGCTGATGTTCTCCCTTTGTCTCCTTCCTAGGGAGCTTAGCAATCAGGACTAGCACTGTGTTCTGGGGGGGGGGCAGAGTAGGTGGTAAAAGGGCATTCTCAGCAGAACGGGGACTATCTTTGATCTGCCCCCAGCAACCTCTCCCACACTAGATGACTCCATTTTTAGAAAATGCTGGCCATATTCCTATCACAAAGCAGATCTTGGGAACTATCAGAACTCTTGTGGTAACTCTGGAATTTGGTTTCCCAAAAAATTGAAGTGAATGAGTCTTCTGAGAGACTCAGAAGATCACGTCACATCTGGAAGCTCTGTTGGAAACCTACCTAGGTCCAGAGTATAGGTTTTTTAAGCTTGGCTCCCAGATACATCCAGAAGCCTGTATTCAGAAATACTTCTTGTTCTTTTGTGGTGTTGCCTTCAGTAAGCATTCATTTTTTTTTAACCTCCAAATCTGCTTATGAGTTTATAAAAGGAATATTATTTTTCCCACACACACACTGGAGAGAGAAGGAGGTCAGCATTTCTGGGGCCAGTGGGTGTGAAGGTGAGAAATGGGCTACTGAGGCTGGAAGCCAGAGACTGTGGGTGGCTGGGAAGAAAGCAGGGTAGAGTCAGAGACCCAGGGTCCCAGGATCAGATTCAAATAGGAGTTGCTCCCCTCTCCCTACCTAGAAATTCTATCAAGGGCCACTTGCGTTATACAGCTTCTCATTATACAAACAAGATAACATTTGTTATGGTGGGATAAAGCCTAGTTTTATGGCCATGCCAAAAAAAAAAAGAATAGAGAAAACCTCACCTGTGTCGGAGTAGAACTGTGCTTCACAGGATTTTCAATGCTGGTTTTTCAGAAGTCAGTTATCAGGCCTTTCTTCTGAGATGCCTCTGCGTGGACTCGAACCTCCAGCCTTTAGGTTAGCAGCCAAGTGCTTGACCATTTGCACCGCCCATGGACTACACCAAAACACAGGGGACCAAGAATTAAGAAACTAGAAAAGCCCTATGAGCTCAACATCTTTAGTTTTGCAGATATCTTTTGCAGACACTGAAGGGCAGAGAGGGAAAGTGCCCTGCCCAAGGATATACAAAGGGAAAGTAAGGATTAGATCACAGGTTGCCTGATTCTCTCCAGGCTCCACGCCCTACCTCTTCGTGAAGTCCTCCCCGGTGAATCCCCCAGTGGTGTCAGCCTCCTTTTCTCCCTCTTGAAGTCTGTCCAGCTTCTCTGCGGGGGAATGAGTTGTTAACAGGGGTGCTAGAGGAAAGTTCTCAGGGCTCAGACTCAGGAATCTAGGAGGAATGCAAATCTTCCCTCTCAGTCATGAGGCACCGCTAAACCCTAATCAAGAAGGAGGCAAATTTCTAGATTGAATGGTCTGGTGCTAACCTCTGCTAAAGTGCACCTCTGAGAGGATCAACAGAGAAGGATGGGAAGAAAAAGGGGGAAAAGAAAGGGAAGAGAGGGAGAGAAGGAAGGGAAATGAAAGGAGATGAAGATAGGAAGAACGGTAAGGAAGGTGAGAGAATGGAGCACAAAGGAGAAAAAACGAAGGAAGAGATGGCGTTTGGGAAGGGGGTTACTAAATAAGAAAACAGAGTTGAGTGTATTGTTTCTGCCATTGTTTCAGAAACTCCAAAGCTGAATGTTAATGAGCATTCCGCTGCCTGCTCCAAGAAGCAAAAACAGACCCTGGGTTAACTGCATCTGGGCTTCCCATTTGCACCTTGAGCAGACCCAAGGGCCACATCCTTACCATCAGGGTGCTGAGAAGAGGGTGGAGAGGGTGCCCTCATCTCCTGATGATCAACAGACGCGCTCCTGGACACTCTATATGTTATGCTAGGTGTGCTTGCCAGTCCTGATCCAAACCCAACTTGAGGAACATGTTGCAGGCGTAGATTTTCTGCATCAACTTTTCAGTCAGAAACTCTACTAAGAAGCCTCCAAACCCCGTAAACAGATGTGTAGGTTAATGTCCTTTGTCCAGCCAGGAGCTGCCTCCAGCTATGCTTTGCTGAAATCTGTGTGTGCCTTTGAACTTCAGATGGCTTCCAGATCTTGTGTAAATGCTCTAAGTGACAATATTCAACCAGAAACGCCTGGGGCTTCAGGAACAAAATAGTTAAAGAGGCTAAGTAGCTGCTACATTCCGATTCTTACCGCAGTTTGCCCTCAGTGCTGGTGGGGCAGGGATACCAGATTGAGACCTCTGGCCACCCCTGGATTCTGATACATCTGTGGTGTTGGGCAGACTCCTGGGCGGGGCCCACCAGGGATCTATTTGATTGAGGACTCCTGGGAAACGGCTAAGGGAAGCAGACAGATGGGCTTTACCAGAAACAAAGTCCCAGTGTTCAAGGGGGCTTGGATTTATGAGTACAGCGCCAGGTCTGTAATTTGGATGTCTTCCCCTTGAAGAGGGATTCTATGAGTAGTAAAACAAAATAAAACTTAAAGAACTGTTTATACTAAAACTCTGCTTTGGCAAGCCTCTAACAAACTGCAAAGCACAGGGGAGGGAGGCATTCTTCCCACAGTGAGAATCCAGATGGGCTAGGGAAGGCTGTGGTTGAAGGCCTAAAACTGAGGTCCAATATTATGTGCTGCCTTGACATCTGGTGAAATCAGGGGGGCCTCCTGTGGCCTAACCACAAGTTTCTCTCCCCACTCTGCTCCTATGGATGAGGCAAACCAAAACAAACTTGTTGCCATCAAGTCGATTCCAACTCATAGCGACCCTATAGGACAGAGTAGAACTGCACCATAGGGTTTCTTAGGCTGTAATCTTTACATGAACAGATGGCCAGGTCTTTTCTCCCGTGGCGTGGCTGGGTGGGTTCATACTGCCAACCTAAGTGCTTAACCATTGCACCACCAGGGCTCCTTCCTTAAGGTATAAGTTAAAAATAAGATAGCCAGGGCATGACTGCTTTATGCCACTGGAAATTATGTAACTCATCAAGAGTTCTTTTTGCTGACCTTGGTTCCTTTGTTATTATTATTGATATGCAGATTTGTGTCATGTTCCACAACCAGTGAGTTAAGCTGTAACATAGTTGGCATGTGTTGGGTCTGGGGATTCTCCATGTGTTCCTGAGGTGAATGAGAGAGCAAACAGGAAACAATCTGTGAAGAGCAGGAAGAAGCACCGAAGTTAGGTGAGCCTGGAATTTCCCTAGAAAGGGCCTCCCTAATCTTTCTGCCTTGGGAGGAATCTCACAGTGATACCAGCGCCTGGGAGGAAACGGAGGCCACAACTGGAAGAGGTGACAGAGGAAAAAAAACTACTGTTTGTCCCAGGTATGTATTCATACATTCAATTTTGATTTTCATAACCACCCAAGGTAGGTATTACCTCTATCTTTATAGATGGGGAAGTAGACACAGAAAGGTAAAGACTCTGATCAAAGATGACACAGTTGATAAACAGTGTGGCTAGGATTCAAACATCCCAATCCCATATACCTTTGGATGTCCAAATTGTCCCTCCCTAAGGGAAACCCCGGTGGCCCAGTGGTTAAACGTCTGGCTGCTAACCAAGAGGTCGGCAGTTCGAATCTTGGAAACCCTATGGGGCAGTTCTACCCTATCCTATAGGGTCACTATGAGTCGGAATCGACTTGATGGCAATCGTTTGGTTTCTTTCTCTTTTTTTTTTTTTAAGGGAAACCAGAGGACCCATCTAGCCTGTGGGTGTTTCTTAGAGAGTGTCTTAGTTTCCTAGTACTGCTGTAGCAGAAGTGTCAGAAATGGGTGGCTTTGAAGAATAGGAATTTATTTTGTCACAGTTTAGGAGGCAAGAAGTCTGAATTCAGGCCACTAGCTCTAGAAGAAGTCTCTTTCTCCCTCTCTCTCTGTCGGCTCTGGGGGAAAATCTTTGTCTCAGCTTCCCTAGCCCTGGCATTCCTCGTCCCTCAATTCCTTGGCCATTTCCAGGTGGCATCTATCTTTCCCCCTGTTCGCGCTCACTTCTTTAAATCTAATCTGCTATTTCTGTATCTCACCAGTGATGAGGTTTAAGGCACATCTTATACTGCTACGGAAACCCTGGTGGTGGAGTGGTTAAGAGCTATGGCTACTAACCAAAAAGTCAGCAGTTTGAATCCACCAGGTGCTCCTTGGAAACCCTACGGGGCCGTTCTACTCTGCCCTGTAGGGTCACTATGAGTCAGAATTGACTTGACAGCAACGGGTTTGGTTTTTTGGTTTTTATGCTGATACGGCCTCATTAACATCACAAAGAAAACCCTATTCCCAAGGGATTATATCACAGGTATGGGGGTTAGAATTCCAATATGTATTTTTGGGGGAACACATCTCAATCAAAATAGAGAGGAAGCCATCTTGAGGGTGGTCCTTTACTGGAAGCTATAGGCAACACTGGCATCAAGGGGCACAAAGAGTGGAGAGTAGGGGTGGAAGCAAAGGCCAGATAAGGGTGATAGGGTAGGTCTCTGTCATAGATTGAATTGTGTCCCTAAAAAATATCTGTCAACTTGGCTAGGCCATGATTCCCAGTATTGTGTGATTACCTACCATTTTTCAACTGATGTGATTTTCCTATGTGTTGTAAATTCTACTTCTATGTAAATTCTACCTCTTAATGAGGTGGGATTAGTGGCAGTTATGTTAATGAGGCAGGACTCAATCTACAAGGTTAAGTTTTGTTTTCAGCCAATCTCTTTTGAGATATAAAAGAGAGAATAGAGCAGAGAGACATGGGGACCTCATACTACCAAGAAAGAAGCACCAGGAGCAGAGCGTGTCCTTTGGACCTGAGGTCCCTGTGCTGAAAAGCTCCTCAACCAAAGGAAGATTGATGACAAGGACCTCCCCCCAGATCCGACAGAGAGAAAGCCTTCCCCTGGATCTGGCACCCTGAATTTGGGCTCCTAGCCTACTAGACAGTGAGAAAATGAATTTCTCTTTGTTAAAGCCATCCACTTGTGGTATTTCTGTTATAGCAGTACTAGATAACTAAGAGAGTCTCCAAACCCAAGAAGACTCAGAAGCAGAGCAAGAAAGCCAGAGCACATATTGGGGACTGAGAGGCAAACAGAGAAGTAGAGGGAGCCATGGGCCAAGGGACAGAGAAGCAGGGTGTTCTTAGGTGAATATTTGGGAAGGCCCTTTAGACACAGTTGGCTTTCATATGACTCCCCTAGCAGGTCTTGGGGCCAGGTTAGCCATGTTCTTTGATCCTTTACTGATTTCATTTTTTGATCTTTTACTCATTTCATTAAATTCTCAGCCCTTTCTAGGCCATGCAACAATGTAAGTTCTCAGGGGGTGGAGTTCCAAGGGGCTTTATCACTCAGCTAGCAGCTGGGCTACTAGTATGTAGGATCAGACACCGAGCAGTAACTATTCAGCTATAGATACCAGTTTCCTGTGTTTGGGAAAGGTAAGGAAATTGTTCACTCATTCTACAAATATTTGTGGAGGACGCAAAAATGGAAAAGAGCCATCATGGAGGTTCAGATAAAATGCTGGGAGGTGTCTAGAGGAGGAAGCTGGGACTAAAACCCATTCCAGCTTTTGCATATGTGTGTGCGCATGTTTTCAATTTCTTCTTATGTGATGGAGATTTACACTGTATTATAATTATCCAGTTCCTTGTCTTCCTCCCCCAATTAAACTAAAGACATCTAAAGGACAATGACTGAAATTTGTTCATCTGTGGCTAGCAGTTAAAAAAAAAAAACAAACAAAAACCAACCCATCGCCATCAAGTCAATTCCAACTTATAGCGACCCTACAGGACAGAGTAGAACTGCCCCATAGGGTTTCAAAGGAGCGGCTGGTGGATTCGAACTGCCGATCCTTTGGTTAGCAGCCAAACTCTTAACCACTAGGCCACCAGGGTCTAGTAGTAGTAGGCGTTTAATAAATATTTGTTAAATTTTAATTGATTTTAAATTAATAATCAGATTCAGAGTTTGGGAATCATGACTCCAACGATAAAACCCAGTCCTAGGATCTGCAGTGCATAATTTAATACTCTTTACATAAAAAGGTAGAGCTTGTGCAAAGTTTGTGTTACCCTCATGAGCAAGAGTTTACACCATGGTTTTCTTGAACCTCCTATAGAATCAAACTACAGCGCCACACTCATGAGAAATACTCAACAAATATTTGCTCAAAACAATAAAGTGACTTGATTTATAGCAAAACATAAATTAGTGATGCTTTAGGAAACATTTCATCATATTCTTGTCATTTTTTTTAAATCATATTCTCTAACCCATAACAAAGAAAACAGAGGGCACGTGGACTGTGTCCACACCAGAATTCACATTAGCTTTATTGGGCAAAGATGCAAATAATGCATGGACGAGGAGAACCAGATGCCTCATTTGCATTTGGATTTTTCCAGTAGAAACAAACCTTGAAGGCTCGACACATACATTAAAAATATTTTAATTGACTTAGAATGTTGAGACAAATGATTTTCCAGGCATCAAATGAAAAGGTCAGTGTATCCATTTGAAGGGGTATAAATAATAACGGAGAAGGGCTAGGCAGCTAAAGACAGGGCTAGCAGGATCCAGAGTCAGTTACTGGAGGAACAGACCAACACCCCACTTCAACTGATATTGCTTGAGCCCATATCATGTACCAGCTGGTAAAAGCTGTTTCCAACTTTCCGCTCTTCTGCATTCTTTATCTCATTTGATCTTCATAACAGCCATGTTTTTTTTGTTGTGTGCCGTTGAGTCAATTCCGACTTATAGCAATGTCAGAGTAGAACTACCCCATAGGGTTTCCTAGGCTATAATCTTTACAGGAGCAGATAACCAGGTCTTTTCTCCCGAGGAGCAGCTGGTGGGTTCTAACTGCCAACTTACAGTTAGCTGCTGAATGCTTACCCATTGCCACCACCAAGGCTCCTTATAATTCCTGTAGAGGTACCTAATGAAACCCCATTCCACAGATAAGGAAATGGAGGCTAAAAGAGGCTAAGCTGACTTGCCCATGCATCCACGGCTAATAGTCTCTGCATCAGGACTCAAACATAAGTCTTGTGGTCCCATAACCAATGTTTTAAAGCCGATAAGGCAGGCAGGAGCAGATAGGTTCCCTGGTGTCAGTGGGGAGGCTCCAGAGTCAGAGAGGCTGCAACACCAGCCTGGCAAGAAGCACAAAGGTGGAACTTCTTAAAAGGCCTGCTGGAGAGAGTAGTCCAGGACTCACAGGTGTTAAGTTATTGAGGCCTTCAGGTTAACCTGGACCCTGACAGCCAGGGCAGAGACACTGTAATCCCTGTAAAGTACTGATGTGGTTTTACCCCCTGGAGGCATTTTGTTGTCGTTGTTGGTTGTCACTGAGTGGATTCTGACTCATGGCCACCCCATGTGTGCAGAGTAGAACTGCTCCATAAAGTTTTGAAGGTCATGACCGTGCATAAGCAGATTGTCAGTCCTATCTTCCAGAGCATTTCTGAGTGGGTTCGAACTACTAACCTTTCACCCAGGGAGTCATTTTGGTTCAGTACAAATGATGAGGCCAGACACCGAGGTCTTTGAGAGAGCATGGAAGAGCCAGTCTCCAAGGAAAACCCTGAAATCGTCTTTTATCTTGCTCTGCAATTTTGCAGTACATACACTTTTGCTAGTTCAAGCAGAATTTTTTGTCCCTCTTGGGCAAAAAAGAGTTAATCATTTGGGAATGACGTAGGAAGCTGAGTTGGTTCTGTTGCGATTGTGAAACAAACAGCGCTTAATTCATTGAAATGGGGAACAAGCCTATGGGCTGCTGTTATTCAGCACCAGGACTAGGAAATGGTTTATTGTACGACATTCAATAAGCATTTTCTTAGAAGGAAGTGGGCTGTAAATGTGTCAGATGACAGTTATTGATTGGTCTCTGGAGAGAGGAGATGTGTTGTGCCTGAATTGTGTTACTTGAAAAATTGATTTAAGAATTGAATGTGGATTTCTACTCTGAATCACAGGAACCTAGAGAAGCTCTTGATTCTGTTCCAATAAGTATATACTGAGAATAATATTTCCTCAGATTTGTGTGGTTCTTCATATGTTTTCAAGGTGCGTTCATACTCTTCATCATTCTTGAGCATTCTTGTTACTTGGAAAGGAAAAAGTATTATTATTTCCATTCTCTAGATAAAAGGACAGTGGAAAGGAGTGGGGAATGACTTACCAACAGCAAACACAAGACTGATGATGACAGTAATAATAACGATAACAATAATAATAATAAATAACTCTTGCTGACACTTGTCCCTCGGTGCCAGGCATTGTACTAAGCATTTGATAATTATTTTTCATTATCACCTCAGTTCTATGAGGTAAGTACTTCTATGATCTCCATTTTAATAAAGAAAAAACTGAGGCTTAGAGAGGTGAAATATCTTACTCAAGGCCCCTTAAACAGGAAATGATAGAGCTGGGATTTGAAACGACACAATTCTGGTTTCAGATTCACTGAAACCACTGTTGAGAGTGTCCCCTTCTCCCTGCCCTCTCTTCAGTCCCCTCTCTCACTATGTCCCACCTAGTAATTTAGCAAGTATCACCTGGTCCTAAGGAAGGTGTGTAGCATAGGGCTGTTGTGAGAATCAGTGATAACGTGTGTAAAGGCTAAGACGTGGTTCTTGGCACATAGTTGTTGCTGCTGTTGGTTGCCATCGAGTCAATACTGACTCATGGTGACCCCATGTGTTATAGAGTAGAACTTCTTCACAGGGTTTTCTTGGCTGCAATCTTAACAGAAGCAGACTGCCTTTTCTTCCATGGTAATGCTAGATGGATTCGAACCACCAACCTTTAGGTTAGCAGCTGAGCAGTAACTGTTTGCTCCATAACCATTATATAAACATATGGAAAATAATCATATTTTTCTTAACATCAGGTTCCCCTCCGCATCCAGGTCGTTGGAAGGAAACTTTGATATGTCGGTTTGGGGTTGATGGCTATGCCCAACTGGCAGTCAAGGAACCCTACTTCATTCTAGGGAATGTGGTTCCATTTGCTTTCCTTTGCTGAGAGGGGTGTGGAAGTTTGCAGTGAACTGAACTACTTCAGATCGTGGGAAAGAGGCTGAGAGACAGGAGAACCATAACAGCTGCTGGGAAGAGGGAATTTGGCGAGGGGTAAGCAGAAATATTTAAAGGAGATTTTTATTAATTTTTTTGCTGTATAGCATGGATATACACTCTCTTCTGCATCTTGCACAAAATCTTTAGTATGGTCTGAAATGGTCATTGATGATTTGTGGAAGATATACTCTTGTCAAAGAGGTGAAGAAGTGCTAAGTACTAGTTTGAGGATGATCAACCTCTGGGAGTTACAATTTTATTGTGGAAAGAGCGTAGACTTGGAAGTCCAGTGGAGCTTGGTTGGAATTTAGGCTGCATCCCTTACTTATTACTTCATTTTGAACTGTCCTTGTATATTAAAGGGAATAACAATCCCTACATCAGACTACTATAAGAACTGAATGAAAAGTGTCTGGTGCAGGATCTAGAATAAATCAAACTTACTATATATATTATCATTATTATCCATGTTATTTTGATATCTAACAGAATAATAAGAAACATAGCAAAGAGCAGAAACATCAGTTCTGCTGTTCATTAATCAATCAATCAATCACAAGACCGACTGGCAAGGGCTACTGCCTCCAAGGATGAGAAAGACAAGAAGGAGATGTTGGTCTTTACTCGATGTTGGAAGCAAATCAAAATTCATGATAAAACCTGAAGAACAAATACATTTTCTGTTTCCTTAGTTAGGCTTCGATTCTTGGCTGCAGAGTTTCTCTTGCATTATATGTTTGTTTTACATATGTATGTATAACCAGTTGCCGTTGAGTCAACACAGACTTATGGCGACACCATGTGTGTCAGAGTAGGACTGTGCTCCATACCATTTTCAGTGGCTGTTTTTTCAGGAGTAGATTGCCAGGCCTTTCTTCCAAGGTGCCTCTGGGTGGACTTGAACTTCCAGCCTTTCAGTTAGCAGTCAAGCTCTTGAACCGTTTGCACCACCCAGAGACTCCATCCAAGGTTACACAGCAAGTAAATGGTGGAGCCCTTCGCCGGAAGTCTGCTCTGGAGGTGCAGCTGAAATACCAAGAAGGAGCATTAAGCAGGATAATAGAATGCATACTTTTTTAAAAAATCGTTTTATTGTGGTAAAAATATATAGAACAAAATATTTACCAGTTCGACATTTTTTACATTACGGTTCAGTGACATTGGTTATGTTCATCATGTTGTGCATCCTCTATCCACTTCCAGACTATTCCACCAGCATTAACAGAAATTCCATGCCCCCTAAGCAATGACTCCCCTTTCTCCCTCTCTCCTACCCCTGGTAACCACTTTGGTCTCTACACATTTGCCTATTCTAGATATTCATGTAGGTGGAATCATACATTATTTGTCCTTTTGTGACTGATATATTTTACTCAGCATGGTGTTTTCAAGGTTCATCTCTGTTCTAGCAGGTATCAAGACTTCATTCCTCTTACTGGCTGAGTAGTATTCCATTGTATGTATGTACCACATTTTGTTTATCCATTCGTCGTCAATGGACATTTAGGTTGTTTCCCTATTTTGGCACAGAGATCTTTTAAACATATAAATCAGATTGTGCTAGCCTCAAATTAAATCCCTCCAGTGACTTCCTATCATGTTTATAATAAAATCCAAACTCCTTCCTGAGGCGTCCCAGGCTCCACATCATCTGACTTAGGCCCAGTTCTCACACCTCATCTCACCCCGTCCTCTGTACTCACTCTGCTGCCACTCCCATGGGCTTCCAACTGCCCCTCCTCAGGGCCTTTGCTGTTCGACTATTTCCTCCAGAGTGTGGCTGACTGACTCCTCCTCATCCAAATCTCTGCTCAAATGTCACAACCACAGAGAGGTCCTCTGCAGCTCCCATCTGAAGCAGCCCCCACTCTCCACACGCTCTTTGTGTGTGTGTGCTTTAGGTGAAAATTCACAGAGCAAATTAATTTCTCATTAAACAATTAACTCACATATTCTTTTGTAACATTGGTTGCCAACCCCACAACACGTCAACACTCTCCCCTTCTCGATCTTGGGTTCTTGATTTCTATTCGTCCAGCTTTCCTGTTCCCTCCTGCCTTTTCGTCCTTGCCCCTGGGCTGGCATGCCCATTTAGTCTTGTATACATGGTTGAAATACGTGTTATTGTTTGTTTTATAAGCCTGTCTAATCTTTGGCTGAAGGATGAACCTCAGGAGTGACTTCAGTACTGAGTTAAAAGGGTGTCCGGGGGCCATACTCTTGGGGTTTCTCCAGTCTCTGTCAGACCAATAAGTCTGGTCTTTTTTTGTGGGTTAGAATTTTGTTCCACATATTTCTCCAGCTCTGTCCAGGACCCTCTGTTATGATCCCTGTCAGAGCAGTCGATGGTGGTAGCTGGGCACCATCTAGTTGTGCTGGACTCAGTCTGGTGGTAATTGTGGTCCATTAGTCCTTTGGACTAATCTTTCCCTTGTGTTTTTTGCTGTCTTCATTCTCCCTTGCTCCAGATGGGGTGGGGCCAGTAGACATATCTAAGATGGCCACTCATAGGCTTTTAAGAGCCCAGACACTACTCACCAAAGTAGGATGTAGAATATTTTCTTTATAAATTATGTTATGCCAATTGAGCTAGATGTCCCCTGAGAAAAATGCACACATTTTACCCAAGTTAAAGGTGCCTCCAAGGAAATGGCTGAGAAAAGAGAGGAGCACAAAAGGCAGGCAATCAGGGACGAATGGAAGTCTTTATATGTTCTAAAGGCCATCATAAACCTCCCTGTGGCCTGAGAGGATGGACTGAAATTTGAATGTACAAGAGCTGAAAGAAACAATAGTCAGAGACATGTCATGGCTTGAGGGACTTTGAAGGAAAAGGATGAGAGACTACAGATGTAGGTTGCCTGGAACATGCGTTCAAAGGCACTGTGTTAGAACAGAACTACCCGAATAAGTACTGATTCCATTATCCCTGTCATTTCCTGGAACATATTCCTCATCTGAATGTAGTGTTCTCTTTTAAACTTGAGTAGCACAAGGAAGAAGCAGACGGGCTTTGCGGGGATATGTCGCGTGCCTTCCAGCTTCAATATCCACACCAGCAGAGAACCCCAGGCGCAGGTCACAAGGGTGACCCATCAGAGTGTGAAACGTATTACTTGTTGACAACGTGCTGAGCTCACACTGATGGACGTGCTTAATCTTCGCAGTCCTCCTTCAAGGTTGTATTTCTCCTGGGGGAACATGACTTCTTTATTCTGAAAAAAGGCCATGAGTGGGAGGTGAAAACAGACTACAGACCTCAAGCTGCCATTTACTTGAAAGTGCCTGCCTGCCTATTTGAACAAGAAGTCCAGTTCTTTTCCCCCCTGAACCAATGACACAAGTGTTTTCCATAATTTGAGCATCGGTTTATTATTTTATTTATTATTATGGAGCCCTGGTGATGCAGTGGTTAAGAGCTCAGCTGCTAACCAAAAGGTCAGCAGTTCAAATCCAACAGTTTCTCTTTGGAAACCCTATGTGGTACTGTAGGGTCGCTATGAGTCGGAATTGACTCAACAGTGACGGGTTTTTATTATTCAATAGACACAAAAGCTTATTTCTCTGCTAGTTTATGCCTGAAGACTCTCTTGAAATCATTTAAAGTTCTGTAGAAAAGATATCATTTTATGTATGATTTAACTTTGAACTATGGGTTTATCAAGAAATAGAGATGGAAGAACAGTGGGGATAACACTACCAAATTTAAGCTAATATATTTCTATGTTAATTGGCTGCACTGAATTTGGAATAAGCACAGAGGATCAATGAATGCGGAGACCTGGCCAGTGTACCCGAGTTACTTACTAGCTGTGTGACCCTGGGCAAGTCACTTAAGTTCTCTGACTCAGTGTCCTCAAGTATAAAATTGAGGATGGTAACACTGAATTTAAGTATTTAGTACTTAATTTCAGCATTGAATTATTATTAATTAAATACTGAATTTAAGTATTGAAGTAATACTCTAATTACAGCTATTACAGTGTGAAACCCATGCGTAGCATCTTATCTGAACTTCTCTCATGTCATAATCATTTTACACTTGTAATTACTAGTATTTTTGTAGGTATTATCTCCCATATAGGCCAAAATAGCTCAAGAGCTGAAAGAGTGGTACACAGTCTTTAAGTTGATTCACCCTCACAGCAACTCTGGTAGGTAAGATAGGTAAGTATTATTCCAGTTTAGAAATGAGGAACTGAGGCTCAAGGAGATTTCAGACATTTCCCTAAGCTCACACAGCTAGAATGTGGTAGAAGGAGATGCAGAGCTGGCACTTCACTTCTGATTTATAGAGGCCATGCTCCCTGGTCAAATGTTGGCCAAATGGAAGGGCAGAGACTTTCATTAACATAAGATTGTTGCTTTATGTTTGAATCTTCTTTCCCTTCTACCCTACCCTCAGGGCCTAGCACTATCCCTTATGCGTAATGAATTTGCTGGTATCATTCATTCATTCATCTAATATTTATTGAATATCTATATACCAGACATTTGTTAGGTCCTAAGATACTATGAGAGGAGCCCTGGTGGCACAGTGGTTAAGTACTTGGCTGCTAACCAAAAGGTCAGCAGTTCAAACCCACCACCACTCCCGAGGGAGGAAGATTTGGCAGTCTGCTTCCTTAAAGATTATACCCTCGGAAACCTTATGGGGCCGTTCTACTCTGTCCTATAGGGTCGCTATAAGTTGGAATTGACTTCACAGCAATGGGTTTGGTTTTTGGTTTAAGATACTATGAAGGAGCCCTGGAAGTGTGGTTAAGTGCTCAGCGGATCCAACTCACTTGCCACTCCTCGACAGAAAGATATGGCAGTCGGCTTCTGTAAAGATTACAACCTCGGAAACTCTGTGGGGTAGTTCTGCTCTGTCCTACAAAGTCGCTATGAGTCCAAATTGACTCGATGGCAATGCAAAAATACGATGAAGAAATATACTACGGGAAAAAAAGTACAGAATGCACAGATTGTGCCTTCAAGGAACTTATACTTAGTGGGGGGAGGAAGGAAGGAAAGAAGGGAGGAAGAGAGGAAGGAAGGAAGGAAAGAGGGAGGAGGGATGAGGGAGGAACAGAGGGAAGGAAGGAAGGAAAGAGGGAAGAAAGGAAGGAGGGAAGGAGGGAGGGAAGGAGGGAAGAAGGAAAGAAGGAAGGAAGGAAGGGCAAGCAAACTGGCCACAGACAGATAATTATATTTTAATCTGGATAAACTACAAAGAGTTGGGTCCAGCCCAGGTCATTCTCTTTAGTGGTGCCCAGAAAGTCCTTGGCCCCAGCCTCAGAGTAATATTTTCGTCAATACTGTAAAGATTTCCTAAGGTGACTTGCTGCATGGCTTCTGGATTGCTGGGGAGGAAATGAGAAGGTGTGTCCGACACAGCTGCAGAAGGTCACAGAATGTATTGCAGTGAAGTCATGGGAAGCCTGCTAGCTTCATTTTCTGTTACTTCTCTTCATCTAGATGAGAGAAGTGTTTATTTAGGTATGTTCTCCCTGCCCTTGGCTTAAAAACAAGCCATAAATTTTGCAACTCCCATAGAAGACTGCATCTTTTTGTGCCTTTCTCATTGGTATAAACTCATGGACACTTTCTCTGAAAACCAGCCCTTGACTATGCACCCATGTTTTCGATGCATTCCCTTGACATAAAGTTTAATAACAACACTGAATAACACTAATTTTTGGCACAGTGATTCTGTCTGATAGAAAGGGAAGGGAAATACATTTTTAGCATTTGCCATGTAACAGGTTCTCCACCTCCTATTTTGTTTACTGCTTTATCCTCAGTACAAGACATAACAGCCTCATGAATAAATGTTGAATGAGTGTATGAATAAATGATGTGAGGACAATATTGCAACTAGTTATTTTACTTAAATTACCAAGTGTCGTTAGTTGCCATTGAGTCAGCTCCAACTCATGGCGACCTTACGTATAACAGATTGAAACACTGCCCAGTCTATGCCATCTTCATGATTGTTGGCATGTACTGCCAGTTAGGGAATTGATTTCCTACACTTTATGAAAATATTTGTAAAAAAACAAAATTTAATTCCCCCTCATGCAAAATGTGTTTTAAAAATCAGTGAGTTCTAGCCTTTTTTTTTTTTTTTTAAATCTCCTGCTTTCCAGGTAATAAGCATAACTGATAATTTATTTCTTCCCAGACATATTCAGCATGGCGTATTTGTAAACATTATGGGTGTAACCAGTGGGTAGGAAAATTGCAAAGTATACATTGTCTAAGAATTCAATGCTTTAGTGGCATGAATAATTTATTAACCCAAGCCATATTATAGACAAGTAACTCATGCTGTTAATACTTCTCTGCTGGTGATAAATAAACCGACAGCAGTGAACATAGGCATGAAAAATGGCCTGGCCAGGCTTGCAGTTCTTTGCAATGTCATATTTTTATTTTCCACTTTATCCTCTAGGAAAAAACTATATTTACCACCAACAGAAATTAGTTATTATTATTAATATAAATTGCATGATTCAAATCCTTAAATAATTTTGGTGAATAAAGGACATAATGGCGAGCCAATATCAAAAGATTTTTGTTTCTTAATAAGGTTTGAAAGAAAAAGTCTTCAGGTAGAACATACATATATTTGTTTTAAATCATTGAGCTTTGGGATCCTTCTATCTGGACTCATTCTCTAAATCAGAGTTGTTAAAAATATTTTGGGAAATCAGAAACTCCCTTCAGAGTTAGAAATCTCTTCAAAAGAATGCACATCCCTACAGAAATTTGCATCTCATCTCACAGGGTTAAATCTTGCCCAAATCCCAGGTGTCCAGGGCTAAGCCTTTCTTTCTGTACATCAGCAACAACAAAGCCGACAGGAAGGACAGGAAGTCCGCCCGTGTGAACTCCTGTGAAAACCTACCCAGTTTCAACTTCAGAGTCCCAGTAGCTGCTATTATCAAACACGACCTCTCATTTTGGAGGCTCCAAAAATACATAAAGTTTCCAACTGGAAAACTTTCATAAATTGTTTCCAACAAAGAATGGCTGTAGGAACTGTCCCCAAGGCTCTTCCCAGGTTGGCAAGCAGGCCCCAGAGTGTCTGGGTATGTCATGGGTGAATAGTAATGCCAGCTCTTGTGCGTTGAGCACTTACCAGGTGCCTGGCACAAGCCAAAGAACTTTATCAGGTAGGTTCTATTTGTATTATTTTACAGAGGAAGAAACTGAGGCTTAAAATGTTAAATGACTCCCCTCAAGTCACACATCCTGGACATTCATACCCAGATCATCTGGCTGCTGGTAACCAGGAGTACAGGCTACCCTGAGGGGTGGGGATGGCGGTGCACCTGTGGAAGTTTTGGATGGAAGATAAAAGGACCCGTTTGTCAAATACTGCTTGGAGCTGAGGCATCCAGTTTCTGTCATGGTGTAACTCGCTTCATGACTTCCTGAGCTAGAAGGGCTATAATACATTCCTCTTGTGTCTTGTGTTGAAGAGTGATAAGCTTAGTATTGAAACCCACTACTCCCACCTCCACCCCCACTCTTACTGTATATATTGCTTTAATGAAGACTTTTGTGCTTGGTTTCCCTTCAGGTTTTTCAGTTGTATTAAAACTCACAAAAGCTCACACACACACACGCACACACACACGGATTCTTAGACATTAGTCAATGTCAATGTCTGGGGATTTGTTGAGCATCTCCAAATTTTGTTTCTGCCCATCTCCAATCAGCAAATACTGATCAAGAACCCACAAGTATAAATGTTTCATATTCTTGAAAAACTTATGGTTTCCAAAGCATTTATTTCTATGTCCTCCTACTTGATCCTCTCTGATTCTTTCTTATGTAAGGTTTTGACATTGTAGATGTCCATCTTAAATATAAAGTGAGGACAACTTTTGGTATTTTCTTTTGGGGTTCTGTACCCTCTGTTTTGCTTCACACATCTTCGTCTCTACCTGACAGAAATCTTTCCCTTTTTAAAACTTTTATTCTTCAAAGGAACACTCCCTTCCTGCAAACTGTGGCCTCTTCTTAGCAGCATTGAGCTCCGAAACACCCCTGGAGGGAATATTCCAAGTCCTCCTTATACAGAAGTCAAACATTAAATTTGTCTGTGTTAAGCTTTAACAGAATCCAAAGCATCAAAATATTCCAAAGGCTCTCTTCTGACCATAAAGCCATACAAGTAGAAGTCAACTACAGAAAAAGCAAGGAAAAAAAAATCAAACACACGGAAACTGAACAACACCTTGCTCAAAAACTACTGGGTTATAGAAGAAATTAAGTACAGAATAAAGAAATTCACAGAATCAAATGGGAATGAAAACACATCCTACCAGAACTTTTGGGACACAGCAAAAGCAGTGCTCAGAGGTCAGTTTATAGCAATAAATGCACACATCCAAAAAGAAGAAAGGGCCAAAATCAAAACATTAACACAAACAAAAAGAGAGCAGCAAAAGAAGCCCTTGGGCACCAGAAGAAAGCAAATAATCAAAATTAGAGCAGAATTAAATGAAATAGAAAAACAATTGGAAGAGTTAACAAGACCAAAAGCTGGTTCTTTGAAAAGACCAACAAAATCGATAAACCATTGGCCAAACTGACAAAAGAAAAAAAGGAGAGGAAGCAAATAACCCAAACAAGAAATGAGATGGGCGAGATCACAACAGACTCAACTGAAGTTAAAATAATCATAACAGAATACTATGAGAAATTGGCCCAGGGGACGAGGCAATCACTGAAGCTCGCCCAGGACCCCATGCAGAGCAGGGAGGCAGAAGGTAAATGGGAGAGAGGTTCTTCCCAAACAAGGTGTTTTTTGATCCTTGAGGTAAATCAAACTCATGTACTTATCTTTTGTTGATTGAGCACCGCTTTTCACTGGCTCTGGAGGCCTAAGCATACTGCCGCTGCTCAGTCTCTCATGACATGGAAAACGCATCCCGAATGCCACTGCTTGCCTCACAGTGCACACCAGCCAATCTGGCCCGCAGGGCGCCGGCTCCCACCGGATCAGGTCTGGCAACTCCTCACTGCTTCTAAACCATCTCTCCCTCCCCCTGTCACTCAGTCTGATTCCTCAACTTTGCCTTTGATGTTCAGGGCTCCTAGATTGTCAAGTATAATCTATTCACTTGTTTTTTTAGGTCTTTGTTGTAAGAGGGATCACTGGAAGCCTATGAGTACTCCGCCACCTTGGCCCCACCTCCTCTCTCTCTTTTTTTTTGTTTTGTGGTTTATTTTGTTTTTTAATTTCTTTTCTCTATGCTCCTTTGACATGTTCCAGAGTTTCCAAGAAGTTCTTTCATAAGACAACTTTTTCCTGCCCTTTTGGGCAAAGTTCCTGCATCATTCCTTAGCACCCCTCTTAACAGTCTTGACAACCTATGATAGATACTACATATATCAGTCATATCCAATATCTAATATTTTTGGTGGTATAGATGAAAGAGCCAGGTTTTGAAGTCATAACAGAGAATCAATTCTAGGTCTGAGAATAGCTGTGTCCTTGGGAATGTACTTATCCTCTCTGAGTCTGTACCCTTGTCCATAAAATGGAGGTAATGGTATCTTGTAAACTTGGTTTGATGTTTGAATGGGATAGTATATGTAGTAGACAGAACAATGGCCCTCCTAAAGATGTCCACATCCTGGTCTCCAAAACTTGCTTATCCCTGTTAATTTACATGGTAAAGGAGAATTAAGTTTGCAGATGGAAGTAAGCCTGCTAATCACCTAGCCTTGAGATACAGAGATTAGCCTGGATTATCCAGGTGGAACTAATACAATCACAAGAGTCCTTATAAATGGAAGAGGGAAAAATAAGAGAGAGCATGTCAGAGTGATGTGATACGAGAAAGAGACAAGTGGCCATTGCTGGCTTTGAAGATGGAAAGGGGATCATGAGCCAAAGACTGCAAGCAGACTCTAGGAGTTAGAAGAGGCAAGAAAACAGATTCTCCCCAGAGCCTTCAGAAAAGAACACAGCCCAGACCACACCTTGATTTTAGCCCCATTAAGAAACTCATCGCCTTTGAGTCAATTCTGACTCACAGCAACCTCATGTGTTATAGAGGAGAACTACTCCATTAGATTTTCTTGGCTGTAATCTTTACGGAAGCAGGCCTTTATTTCTTGGCTCTGCTGGGTAGGTTCGAACTGCCAACGTTTAGGTTAGTAGTCGAGCGCAAACCATTTGCACCACTCAGGAATCTTTAGCCCAGTGAGACCCATTTCAAGCTTCTGACCTCCAAAACTATAAGATAATAAATGTGTATTAAGCCACTAAGTTTTTGATAATTTGTTACAGCAGCAATAGGAAATACAATATGTATTCCTCTTTGCATTTAAATAATATCACCTTTAACCTTCATTGTTACATCAAGCTTATCAATTTACTCTTGTCCCTTAGACCATTGAACTCTGCAGCCAAAACTCTGTTCAGACAGTCCTCTGCAGGTATGTCCCTCCCAAGGAGGCCAACAGACCAGGGACCAGTCACTTCACTGGCAACCTCGTCATGGTTTTCACTTCCAGAACTGTGGATTCTGCCCTTAATCATGTTTAACCTTTGAGGACATCCTTGTCCTTCTCTGTGCCCCTTTTTGTTACCTCTGACAAGTTCTGGAAAGAAAAAAGACTCTTAGAAGATTATTTCTTGGCACAATTTTAATCCATTCTTTTTAAGAGGATCATCACCCTTTCACCTCATCTCCTCCTTGAACACT
>NW_004443990.1:7596113-7596994 GCF_000243295.1 Trichechus manatus latirostris
AGGCCTTTTTTCTAGTCTGTCTTAGTTTGGAAGTTTTGCTGAAACCTGTTCAGCATCATAGCAACACACAAGCCTCCACTGGCAGACAGGTAGCAGTTGCACATGAGGTACATTGGCTGGGAATCCAATCCAGGTCTCCCTCATGAAAGGTGAGACTCCTACCACTGAACCACCAATGCCGTCTTATGAAATAGCTAGAATAGGTCTTTTTTCAAGACAAAAGAGGAATGGTGGTTACCAGGAAAGGGGGAATGAGAGAATGGGGAGTTAAAAAAAATGTACCCTGCTAACTAGTGTATTTTACTGTACATAAATGATATCTAATTAAATCCATTGAATAAAAAAAAATTATTAAGACTTAAAAAAATAAAAAGGTGGGCATAGATTTGAGTTGAGTTGGGGAAATGGAGGCAAGCAGGACCAAGCATAAGAAGGTGAAAGTAAACTGGAATTCTTAGGGCTAATCTCAGAGGGGAGACGTAAAGAGGGAAAAAGAGAAGCATAGGAGAGAGGTGCCACTGAAGCTAGCACTGTGCCCGGAGCACAATATGGGAAGCAGCTATTGAACCATCTCCAGCAGTGAAGCTTTTTAGAACTGAGATGCCTAACGCTCATTTTGAAATGGTTTGCACTGCCTTGATGTAAACTCCCTTCACGTCTCCTTCTAGTAAGATCCACTCTGCACAAATTGCCCTGTGTGAGTGGGGGTTTTGTGAATATGGAAAAAAGGACTGCATTTTCTGTCCAGGCTGAGGTGGTGCAGAATGGAGCTGACAAACACAGGATGGTGACAACTCCAAGCCAAGGATGCAATCATTTGAGCCCCGCGATCACGATGATGCACAGAAACTTTGGAGACAGGGGTGTGTGGTCTGGACTTC
>NW_004443990.1:7598934-7624790 GCF_000243295.1 Trichechus manatus latirostris
GAGCACTGTGCTCTTTTAAAGAACTATCTGTATGGGATCAAATTGACAACAGCAACTCAAAAGGTTAGATAAGAAACTTAGGGGACTCTGAGTTTATGTTAGTAGGGGAAGGACAATTCAGAAAAAGAGTGTGAGGATGTAATCACTGTCATTGAAATATACATGTAGAAATTGTTGAATCTATATGTTCTGTTGTGTATATTATCAACAACAAAAATGAATAAATTATTAAAAAAACTTTATCAGTAAAATGTTAAAAGTATTTTAATAGAGCTTTGGAAACAATATTACAAGATTGGACAAAGAAAACAAAGCAACAAGAGAGAGGGAACAGCCTTGGGAGAAACTTCACAGAGGAAGGAAAATTTAAGCACGGCCTTGATAGATGAACAACATTTCAACAGATGGGGAAGGGAGCGACGGGGGAAGGGAGAGAAGGAAGTAGGTAGTGAGGGTATTCTAACCAAAACCACACCAAACCTGTTGCTGTCGAGTTGATTCTGACTCATAGCGACCCTATAGGGCAGAGTAGAACTGCTCCACGGGGTTTCCAAGAAGCGGTTGGTGAATTCGAACACTGACCTTTTGGTTAGCAGCTGAGCTCTTAACCACTGTGCCACCAGGGCTCCAAGGGTATTGTAGGAAGAGTAAATAGTTTATTCCATGTTTTCTCATCCTAGGCAGTTGTGACATTTTTGGCCAGATAACTCTGGATAATTCTTTGCTGAGGAAGCGGGGGGCAGGGAGGGAGCGGGGTGCTGTCCTATGCATTATAGGATGTCTAGCAGCATCGCTAGCCTCTCCCCACTGGACACCATCGCACTTGCCTATAGTTGTAACGACCAAAAGTATCTCCAGACATGGACAAATGTCCTCCTGGGGGGTAAAAATCGCCCCCAAATGAAAACCACTGGCTCATGCCAAGGCACAGAGGCAAACAGGCACATGGCATGTTTGGCGGATGATGTTCCACGAAGCTGGAGCACAGTATTCATAGACATCAGTGGCCAAAGATAAGGCTGGCAAGTAAGTGTGGCCAGGTCATACATGAAAGGGGGCTAAATGCTTGCCATGGATTTGACATTGTTCTATATGCCCCAGCCATTCAGATGGCGATTTTAAGCAGAAATGGCACAGCCCAATCTGAGTTTTAAAAAGGTAACTGGAAGAGATATTGATAATGACTTGGAGGGGCAGAGCCTGGGGTCAGAGAATTCAGTGAGGTAGCTGATTTGACCAGTAGGAAAATTAATACTTCTACCCAGCTTGCCTGTTGTTTTGGTCTACAAAATAGTCCTTGACTCTTACCCAAAGGACTTCCTTTTAGGCCCAGCCAAACATGCCTGGCCTTGAATCAGCACTAGTATCTCGTTCTTCTGAAGGCCGAGAACACCTGCAGCTTTGCCCCCCCTTTTTTTAGCAACAATTCTTGAAGCAGCCAGAAGCTTACACCCAGAAGCCCTATCAATTGTTTGTTGTGTTGTTGCTAACGGAGCCAGAGGTCTAAAAGGGGTTTCCAGGGCCTGTTGATTAGTTATCTGCTACCCAGGGAGCCAGGGACACAGCATGCGCACAGGGGCTGCACGGCTTAGAAGCCAGGGTCAGAACTAGCGGTTATTTAAAGCCTCTAGCAGAAATGTCAATGTCGCTTTGGCGTGCTTTTTTTTAAGAGATGTTTAAGGGGCCAGGAGTAATGGCTGGCTAATTCTTCCACCTAGCCATGCTAATTTGGGATTTGGGCTGCAATGATAAACAGCTGTCGCAACATCTCGAGATTCCTAGGCAAAAAAAGGGAGTGACCTGCGAGATCTGCCTTTGGCCTGTTCAGGATTTTGATAGCTGAGTTTTCTCCTTTGGGAGTGAGACCCCAAGGGAAGGAGGCTCTAGATTCTATCACGTTTAAGATAAATGAAATGTCCCTTGATGCGAAGAATACGTGTGTTTGACAAATATTTATCGAATGCGTACTATGATCCAAACAGTGAAGAGATCACACTAAACATTTCATCCTAGTAGAGGTGACAACGGAGCCCTAGTGGTGCAGTGGTTAAGAGCTCATCTGCTAACCAAAAGGTCAGCAGTTTGAATCCATCAGCCGCTCCTTGGAAACCCTACGGGGCCATTCTACTCTATCCTATAGGGCTTCTATGAGTTGGAATTGATTTGATGGCAACAGGTTTTCTTTTTTAAGAGGTGACAAGGACAATAACCTCCAAATATGGTCCCCAAAGGAATCTTTTCCTTCATTTACTCATTAAGTTATTTAATCAGCTATATGTGGGGGCACATTCTCTGTGCAGATACAATTAAAAAAAAAAGCAACCCATTGCAGTCAAGTCATATTGACCCTATAGAACCGAGTAGAACTATGGGGCAGGTACAATAGGCCTAGGTATATGTTCTGGATTGAATTGTGTCCTCCAAAAATGTGTGTCAAATTGGTTAGGCCATGATTCCCAGTACTGTGTGGTTGTCCTCCATTTTGTAACCTGATACAATCATCATATGTGTTGTAAATCCTAACCTCTATCATGTTAATGAGGCAGGATTAGAAGCAGTAATGTTAATGAGGCAGGACATAATCTACAGGATTAGGTTATATTTTGTGTCAATCTCTTTTGAGATACAAAAGAGAGAAGTGAGCAGAGAGGAGAGGAACCTCCTACCACCAAGGAAGAAGAGCCAGGAGTGGAGTGCATCCTTTGGACCCAGGGTCCCTGTGCTGAGAAGCTTCTAGACCAGGGGAAGATTGATGACAAGGATGGACAGAGAAAGCCTTCCCCTGGAGCTGATGCCTTGAATTTGGACTTCTAGCCTCCTAGACTGTGCGAGAATCAACTTCTGTTTGCCCAAACCATCCACTTATGGTATTTCTGTTATAGCAGCACTAGATAACTAAGATAGTCAACAACAAAGGAGGGGTCAATCCCTGGAGAAGGATATCATCTTGGTAGAGGGTGAGCAAAAAAAAGGAAAACCTTCAACAAGAGGGACACAGTGGCTGCAACAATGGACTCAAACATAGCAATGATTGTGAGGATGGCGCAAGACTGGGCAATATTTTGTTCTAGTAAACATAGGGTTGCTATGAATCAGAACCAACTTGACGGCACCTGACAACAACAACATACAACAAAGGAAGGGCACGTTCCCTGGCCTGGAAAAGCTTATGGGCTGGATTGATAAACCAGGGGGCAAAAAATAATTATTACTATACAATCAAGTAATGATTATAAGGCATCTATCTCATATATAAGGTGAATAGAGCATAGAGTGGAAGTTCCTAAACTCACCTGGGAATCAAGGGCAGCTATCCAGAGACCGACTGGCTCCCAAGGCCTGAGACCAGGTCTGGTTTTGTACACCACTGAATTCCTGGTGCTTAGCACAGTGCCTCTTACAAAATAGACACACAAATATTTAATTAATTAATTAATGAGGTAATGATTATGCTGACATTTGGAGGCTCAATATGATGGTCTTGGCATCAAGAAATACAGTGTTCACAAACCTAGAGTACTTCTGAATCTTCTAGTGGCCATGGGCATGGTTATCAGCAGGGGTACCTTAAAAAATGCCAAGACCCCTAATTTTTCTAATAAGCTCAGAGGAGAACAGCTGAGCTCCTGAGATAGTCATGCAAGTTATAGACTTCAAAATAATCCCTTGAGGCTGTGTGTTTCACATTTTGATGTTATTATAAAGCAAAGGGACATTTTTCTTGATTTATCTTGTTCTTTAAAAATAGACTAAGGCAAGCAAGCATATAACTCCTCAAAGCTCTGGAAATCATGAGTCGGGATCCAAAGTTCTGAGTATTACGCGCCCTGGATTGGATCCATTGGAAGGAGCAGGGTCCTTTGTAGCAAACCTCTGCTCCAAGTATAAGGTGCTTCATTCACATCCTGGTCCTTGCTGTAGAGACAGCTCTGATGCAGTGAAAATGACACTGGGCTGGAGTCATGGAGTTGTGGGGATTTTTCCTTTTTTACCCCAAGAAAGACCCTTTTACTCTTTGAACCTCAGCTCCCTACTCTGTCCTCCCTCAATGGCACAGTCACTGTGAGGGTTAAATGCCATCAGGGTTGTGAATGCTTTGTAGAAGGCCAAATGCTGTACAAATGCAACTCAACCCAGCAGATTTTTATTGAGCACTGGAGTCAAATTGGAGCCCTGGTGGTACAGTGGTTAAGAGCCTGG
This sequence comes from Trichechus manatus latirostris, assembly GCF_000243295.1. NCBI lineage: Eukaryota > Metazoa > Chordata > Mammalia > Sirenia > Trichechidae > Trichechus > Trichechus manatus. Next base: position 7,603,135 of record NW_004443990.1, read on the forward strand.
CTGCTAACCAAAAGATTGGCAGTTAGAATCTATCAGTCACTCCTGGAAACCCTGTGGGGCAGTTCTACTCTGTCCTATAGGGTCACTATGAGTCAGAATCAACTCGATGGCAACAGGTACAGGAAGGTAGAGTCAAACTGTCATCACTTAACAATACTTGCCATGGGTTGGGAGACAGGAAAAGCAGCAGCAGCATGCAAGCCACATCTCTGCCAACCCTGTTCCTTTAACTACAGTATATGATATTAAAAGTCAATTATAGGTTCTACTTTCAATTGTCACATATTATTCATATGACTGTATTGTGTTTTCATTATTCTCCCTAGTAATTACCATTGTGTTTAGTAATCAACACCACTGATTTACGCAAGTTACTTTCAAGTCAATCACACTAGCACTTAAAAACAATAGCTTTGAATGGAGTTATTTCCTGGGAGAATGCTCAATGTTTCCGAGTTCAGATATCCAAGGAAAGGCGGTTCCCTGCATGTAAGGGAAGAGAATGAAAGTTTTCTGGCAGCTGGACCAAGATAAAGTGTTCAAATAAGTGTCATAGTGGCTTGGGAGTGAATGGGAGTAATTTGCTGTTTCCTGCTTAAAATTGTACTGTTGGATGCATTCAGTTGCCTTACGCAGCATGCATTTAATTACTGATGTAAATCCTGATACAGTCCTCAAGGGATCAGAAATAACCTTTAGCCATTCTGTCTGCAAACAATAGCAGGGCTGCAAAGGAAAGGTACCTGGTGCAAATAGTTCCAAGGAAACTCCTTTATGTCCAAAGTATTGTCTAAACCTCATGTCACTGAGCTGCTTGCCCATGCATCTGGTTTCCAAACCAAGATCTTTAACTTACAAGGGCAGACTCTAAAATCCCATGGTTCAGCAGACTAAAGTCTATACCTAAAGCCTGAGAAGGGATAGAAGGAGGAGTCAGACATAGAAAGTGGACAGTGCGGTGGGCCTTATACTGTAACTGAAGGAGAAGTGGAAGGAAACCACGGCTTCAAACCAGTTCAAACCAATTCAGTCATGGCCGACGAAGCGAAATCAATTTGGGTGATCCAGAACAATAAGCGGAATGGGAAAAATTGCAGGTCGAAGCCCTGGAATGGGAGACTCGAAAGAGGCATAGTGAGCCCTTTCAGAAGCCTGTTGGGTGAAATTGCATTATTGGCAGGACCGTGGAGAGAGACACACATTCAAAGGGGTGCGGTTGGCCGCCATCTTTGAGTAGGACACGGCTGTTTGTGACTCTACTCAAAATCCGCAGGGCAAGAGATTTGGTTGCTATGCAGCGTTTACACTGTCCTTGTTTTCTCAGAGGGAGATTAGGTTTCTAGCAGGGCTTCAACCCATGATATTTCCCATTCTGGTTATCACCCTAGTTTGTCCAAATTTTCGAAACAGGGTCTGTTCTGGTTTCGGGTCCTCGGGCATGACAGAATCGGGAAGGACCGTTGAAGCCCTGAAGAAAACCTACCCTTACTTAGTGCAGACTCTGTACCAGGTACTTTAGATTTTATTCTGAATATAAAGGAGGCAATTTTCAAGTTTCTGGACCCCCTCTCAGATAAGTAAGTTTCAAGGTTGTCCACAAAACATGAAAGAGGCATGGTACCTTTTGCCCATGGTTGTGGAATAAAAAAAACAAAACCCATTGCCCTTGAAGTCGATTCCGACTCATAGCGACCCTAAAGGATAGAGTGGAACTGCCCTATAGGGTTTCCAAGGCTATAAACCTTTATGAAAGCAGACTGCCACATCTTTCTTCTGTGGAGGGGCTGGTGGGTTTGAACTGCTGTCCTTTCAGTTAGCATCTGAGCACTTAACCACTGCACCACCAGGGCTCCTGGTTGTGGAATAAGGACCCTAAAAGGCAGTTCTCAAGTGCACCACCCAAAGAGAGTATTAGATCAGAAACAAATAGATCACCTGAAATCTAAATATCAGTCCAAACGGGGTGAGGCAAAAAAGGAAGCTTTGCAGATGAAAATGGCAGGGACACGTGAGAGAAGGCCTAGAACCCTTGCCAAATCTTTCCACCTCTGTGATCCCAGTTCTGACTCCTAGAATGCCAGTCAAGAGCAGAGGTGACCTCCTCATCCCCATGTGCCCATGAGAGAAATTCAGTGGATATGGATGTCTGTCAGTAGAAAAACCTTTCAATGAAGCTCTAACTTTTTCAAGGGGAATGATTAAATGAATGAATAAATATGCTCATTTTATAAGCAAGCTCAAACTCACTTTCCCATGGAATTTAACCTGGTGTGGTTGAGATTTCTTCTATTGAAAATATTGGTAGAGATCGAATTTATTGAGTTTTCTTCCGAGGGACTGATCCTTCAAAAATAAAACAAATTTTTTAAAAAAAGTGTAAAGCAATTTTAGAGGAAGAGAATGTGTGGGAAGAAGATCCTGAGCATTCTGTTTCTTTAATTCTCTTCTATTTTAGCAAGACCCATAAAGTTGCCTTTCATTTTAAGTAGGAGTTCACACCTGTCTATCAATTCCAGAGAGGCATCTGTTTACAGATGTAATTAGATTCTCTTGAGGAAACATGGTAAACTAAACTTAGGAACTCTCTGTCCATTTCCCCACTAACACTGTGTAATCTGTGATATGAATTCTGGCAAACAGAAAGTCTAACTCTATATTTTCAGTGGACTAATCTTTGAATCATTACCCTATCTTTGCAAATGAAATAAAAACATCCCCTTCCTTAGCGTAGAAATTTGCAGGGTACAAAATGCCTTTGTAAATTCCATTTTATGTAATCCTCAGTGTAATCCCCCATGTTAGAAATTAAGTAAACAGGAATGTGATCAAGCTAAATGACTATTCAAGGTCACTCAAAGCTAGGATTTTATTCCTGTTCTCTTGCTCTTTCCACATCAGAGAAACCTGTGAAAATGGATACCATAACCCCACCCTCTCCCTGGGAACAAAAGCAATGAATGAAATATTAAGTCATTCATCTTTGACATTTGTTATTTATTCTGAACAAAATGGAACTTGGTCCCTTGAGTTGGAAATTAAATGTGAAATGAAGAGCTGATCTCCATTTATCTGAGAGCAGAAAGAGAAAACATTGATTTGACTTATAGCTGCAGGGCGTTGCAAACTATAAGGCAGGCTGGCCTGAGCATGGACTATCAGGGTGCTGAGAGTGTGTCAGCTCTGAAGGATGGACGACATTTAGATCTATAGCACAGGGTATCTTGCAAAATGGAACACATTTACTCTTCAGGTCCTGAGGACTTGTATAGTAACCGATGCAGATGTTGCCAGGGGCAATTTAGGTCCTTTCAATTATTACAGTAATTTTGGTGTAGATCAGGTAGCCAGCTTGGGAGGGGGGTGGGAACAATTGCCCTTGGACTCTGGAGAGATAAATCTAAATGTCTTTAGGAATTATAGGCCTTCATTTCCAGTCTCCTTAGGGTGTGCAAGCCTAAGAACCAGGCCTTGAGAGAGAAGGTAGATGGGGAGGCAGAACTGACAACCAGCTTGGAGAAGACATCATCTGTAAGTCTTTACTTGTCCCAGGCTCAGGAGGTGCAGTCCTCCATTCTTTGAAGAACCACAAGAGTTTTCCTCTTGAAAGCCCAGGTTTCAGTCTTGCCTATCTAGTGGTTTCAGTAATGAGAGCCAAGGCCTGGATGTGACTGGGTGGTAGTAAAACCCTCAGCCTACTGGGAGAGAGTATAGGCAATTATGAGACCTTGGTTGCCCTGGGCTCAGTATGGACAGGCCCAAATTGTTGGTGGGAGGCCTCAGTTACTCCACATATAAGCCTCTACAAAAGGTTGCTTGAATGTCTTCACAGTATAGTGGTTACCTTCCCGCACAGCGAGTTATCCAAAATAAAATGAGCCTTTTTATGACCTTTCCTCAGAAGTCACAGGGCGTTACATTTCCCACCTTCTATTTATTAGAAGTGATTCACCAAGTCCAGCCTAAGGTCAAGGGGAGGAGAATTAGAATCTGCCTTTTGAAGAAAGGTATGCCAGTGAATATGAGAACACATTTTAAACCCCCCTCACCTCCCCTCAGACCACAAATTATTTACATTCATCCCACATGCATAATACACTCACCTCCTCCCAAGGCCTCTAAAATTCTCATTCCATTACAGGACTGAAGTTCAGGAACTTGTCAATCAAAATCGTGTCCCAGTGCCGATGGTTCCTTAAGTTCAGCTCTTCAAGTACAATTCCTCTTGATCTGTAGACCTGTGACGTATAGAGACAAGTGTTTTACCCACTTCACACGCAACATAGAACGGTGGAATGGGTATAGGATGATCACAGTAGACCTTCTCATTCAGAAAAGAGTAAAACAGGGCTCTGGATTCAAACTGCCAACCTTCTGGTTAGTAGCCAAATGCTTAACCACTACACCATCAGATACATAGTAATTCTGAAATGGATCAGGGCGCATGTTAGCAGTTGCTTGCTTGATTGACTCTAAGCCTGGGAATAATACTTCATGGCTCTTGGCTCTGCCCTTCACGTTCTTGATTCTGCACTCTGAGTCATTCTTCCTTTTTCTTGAAAGATAGTTCAAAGCTGCAGATGACTAAGTTTTCTCAGCCTGTTTCCTACTTTCAGAAGTTTGGAAGTCAAAAATTATTTTTTTATTTTGTTTTGTTTTTCCGTTTTGGATTATTTATGTCTCAGTTTAAGCGAGTAATGAAAGTTAAATGTTTTCGAAGTGAATAAACTGCAGCTGCTGGCTCACAGACCACACTTTGAGTAACAAGGCTCTATACTATGTACCCCATCCCCGCACCACCCTTTTCTGCCGCCAGGATCCCCCACAAATGTTTCTCCACTGAATTAATTCATAAAAATAGACCTATTCAGAAAGTCTACCTCACTAAATAATCTATATGTCCAAATATTTCTGAATAATAATAGTTAATATACATTGAGAACTTACTAAGTACTAGATACTTTACATGTATTATGCTATCCTCAAAGTAACCCTACTTATTATCATTCCCTTTTTATAGGAGGAAACTGAAATGCGGGTATTAAATAATTTGCCAAGGTCACATAGCTAACAAGTGGCAGAACTGGGTCTTGAACCCCAGAAGTCTGACTAAAGACTCATGCATAATCATTTTTGCACTATTCTGAATCCCAATGGCAGAATGTATGGATCTCCATGACAGGGGCATGGATAGAGCCATCTTTTGATGGAATGGTTGTTCATCTTCCCGTAGTGAATGATACAATCAAGTAATTAACCAGGAGGAAAGAACAAGAGTGAAATTCTCATAGTTTTGTTTTGTTTTTTCCCAAGCAAACTATTAGATTTCCAGTGACATGAAGAGAGTGGAGACATGACCCACTTGAGGACACAGGGAAGGTTAAGAATGAATTTGAAAAGGAAAAGGAAAAGCATTTTAGAAATTGAAAATCATACAACAGTATATAGCAAGGGTTGGCAAACTACAGCCCCAAGCCAAATCTGGCCCACCACCTATTTTTGAAGATAAAGTTGTATTGGAACACAGCCACGCCCATTCATTTACATATTGTCTGTGGCTGCTTTTGCACAGCTGCTATGGCAGAATTCAGTAGTTGTGACAGGGACCATATGACCTGCAGTCTAAAATATTTACTATCTGGCTCTTTAAGAAAAGTTTGCTGACCCCTGGATATACTCATTAGAAGCAGTTTGCGGGAATCCTGCTGCCATTCCTGGTTAGAATGACAGGGCATATAGATTATCAGGCCATAAAAGACAGAAGTTAAGTGACTCCTCAAGCTTTATTTCACGAATGCACCAAAGAAAGAAAGCGAGGAAATAGATCATGCTGTGATCAAGAAAAGACTTCTGCTCAAAGAAGCCATGATCACCAAATGTTGGCCAGACTGGCTGCTGAGAGGCACATTTCCAGCCCCAGCAACACTGGCATGAAGCTGGAGGTGCAGGGAGCTCTGAGGTAGGCTCACATAGCCCTTGATGGCCCTGTGGTCTGCAGCCCCTTCCTAAGGAAACATGTGCGAACTCCAGAAAAGTACAGCATAAATATGGCAGAGAAACAGGAGTAAACAGACTGCACCCAGTCATTCAGTAATGAAACAAATATTTATGGAGTTTAATTTTACCCAGCATCGTTTCGGCAATAACAATGACAGCAGTAAGAACAGCAGCAACTAACATGGGGCTAGCTCTGTGCCTCCTGCTGCCTTATCTCATTTAACTCTACAGAATGTCCTGAGAGAACAAGCATCCCCAATTAGGTACTAATGTTTTGTAGATTAGGAAATTGAGACTCAGAATGTTTACCCAGGTGATGATGTCAGGACGGAGAGAAGCAGAAGTTTAGAGTGCCAGGTTTCTTCTGCTCGGGATGGGAACCCTCAACTTGATTTCGACTCATGGTGACCTTGTGTGTGTCATAAGAGAACTGTGTTCCACAGGGTTTTCAATGACTGATTTTTCAGAAGTAGATCGCCAAGCCTTTCTTTTGAGGTACCTCTGGATGGACTTGAACCTCCAACCTTTTAGTTAGCAGCCAAGGGCATTAACCACTTGATTGTTGTTGCTATTAGTTGCCACCCAGTTGATTCTGACACATGGCAATCTCACATGTGCAGAGTAGAGCTGCACTCCATAGGGTTTTTTTTTTTTTTCTAATTACATCTTATTGTGTTTTCTGTGAAAGTTTACACAGCAAATTACCTTCCCATTTGACAATTTCTATACAAACTGTTCAGTGACATGAGTTACATTTTTCACAATGTGTCAACATTCTCATTAATTGCTTTCTGATTGTTCCATTTCCAGTACTCTAATTTCCCTGCCCCCTTATCTTCTCATCTTTGCTTTAGAGTAATTGTTGACCTTTTTGGTCTCATATGGATGGTTTTTTAATGGAGCACCATACTCACAGGTAATAGCCTTTATTTTGTGTGCCAATCTGTTATTTCACTGAACGGTGACCTCAGGGGATAGTTTCAATTCAAGGTTTAAAGAGTATGTCAGGGAGACAGTCTCAAGCAGTCCTCTAGTCTCAAGTGGTCCAGTAAGTCTAGACTTTTTAAGAATTTGAGTTCTGTTCTGCATTTTTCTCCCATTCTATTCAAGTCCATCTATTGTGGCCCTGATAAGAACTGTTGGTAGTGGTGGCCGGGCACCATCTAGTTCTTCTGGTCTCAGAGTAGATGAGGCCGTGGCTCCTGTAGACTATTAGCCCTGTGCACTCCACAGGGTTTTCAAGGCTGTGACCTTTTAGAAGCAGATTGTCAGGTCTGTCTCCCAAGGTGCCTCTGGGTCAGTTCAAACCACCAACCTTTTGTCCAGTAGTGAGTGCTTAACTGTTTGTCCCACTCAAGGACTTTTAACCATTTGGTACCAGTTAGTAAACCCCCAGGGCCAGAAGGTGAAGGAGAGTTAAGGAGTCCTTAAGTGCCTCTTCTGCACCACTGCAAGGGTTTAGTGACTTCCCAGCAGGTCCAGATTACAGGTACTCTGATGATTCACTGTTTGCTAAGGTAGTCACTCTGAGCATTTCAACCCTTACTTGTGCTTCTTTTGAGTCTGAAAACCACATTGGACCTCTGGGACCCTGAGGCCTAGTGGCAAATTACACCACCACCTGCGGGCCTGTGGAATTGCTTACCTCTCCAGTGATTACTGGGTAGGGTCCTTCATAACACAGGCTGTGGGTAGGGAGGTTGTGAAAACCATTGTCTTCCCATTAGATGGGATTTTAATCTAGAGCCCCTATGGTCCCCTCATCTAGGGGTTCTCTGCCATTCTCTACAGTAGGAAGACCATGACTTGGTGTTGACTGAACACTCCTGCCGCCACCACTGATGGGGCAGGCCCCGCTCCTGTCTGGGCCTGCTAGTTCATCCACACACTAGCCTAGAAGGTAGTGACTTTCAATCGTTTTTATTATCAGTCGTCTTCCGCAGAAGCTCTTTTAGACATTTTTTTTTCCTAATAGCTCCCCCCACCATGGGATTATAACACCACAGATATACTGTATATCTACTTATGTATTATATGTGTACCTGTGCTTTACATACAAAAAACGTAAGATTTTTCAGCCTTCACCTCAAAAAAACTTCATCCCCTTGGGGGAGATATCACCCTGTTGAGAATGCATGCTGTAAAATAAAGCCTTGCTCCTTCTCTTAGTCAACAATCCATGGATCCATTGACTGCATCAGCATCCTCTCAGAAACACAGAATCTCAGGCCCCAGCTCAGACCGACTGAGTTGTAACCTGCATTAGAACAAGATCCCCAGGTGATTCACATGCACATGAAAGCTGGAGAAGCCCTGACCTAAGAACCAATGCGCATGCGCGGTGAGAGGGCAGTCATTACCTCTGACAGCAGATCATGGCATCTCTGAAGAGCCGTGACTGAGAGATTGTTCTATCTGGTGTTGAGCCCAAATCTGCCTCCCTCAAACTCGGATTCTCCTAGTTCTACTCCAGGTGGCGAAGCTAAATAAGGTTAATTCTTTCAAATATTTGAGGACTCAAAACATGCCCATCTAAAATCTTCTCTAAACCACAAGGCTTTGGGTCTCTTTATTATTTTCAATTTTCCTTTTATAATTTGGTTTAGTTGATATTCATCATTCTTTAATAATATTGCAATTTTTGTCATTTCCTGAGGGCTTGTTCTGCCTTTGCACACTGTTTCACTAATATTCACGCAAGCCTATAAGGCATGTATTACTACCCCATCTTACAAATAAGAAAACTACAGTTCCCAGAAGTCGAGTGATTTTCCTAGAGCCACACAGTAGTAAGTGGTTGAGACTGAATTCAAAACCAGTCTGCCGTGTTCCAAAGCTAACACTTTCCATTAGTCCACCTTTTCAATTTAAAGACTGTGGCAGATTTGAGTCCCTTTTCCCCAAAGGATTGCCTATAGGAGATTTAGCTTTCAAGGCAGCTGCTTAGATTCTACAAACAAATTCCATCACCAGCAGGTTGGACATGTCTTTCAAGGTGTATGGCCAAATCCCATCGATGGTCAGTGATCAAGAGGTTTTTGAGATGGAGGTGGTAACTAACACCCTTTAATACTCAGCCGGCCCAACTGCTTCATTCTACTGGTAAGGAGATGGAGGTCCAGAGAGTAGAAGTGATTTGAACAAGATCACACAGCTAATTAATGGCAGAGTCTAGGCTAGACTCTAGATGAACTAACTTCAAGTCCAGATTTTCTCCCCCCTCCTACCACTATATTACACCTGATTCTCTGGGAAAAAAATAGGCTCTATAAAGAAGAATCCAAACAAAGAGTGGAGCTAGTAAAAATAATTTTTATGCTGCATGCAACTAAAAATCCTTCCTTTCTTCTGTGAGTGTGTTTGGCAAAGGTGAAATTGTTGGGCAGTGGATGAGAGTAGCTGAAGAGAAGAGGGTTTCTTCTTCCTTTGGGGATGAGGAGTAACACAGTTGCTTAAACCAAGTTGGAAGTATCTCTTTCCAACGCTGCGTTCAGCAACCCGCACGCTGATACCTTGAAATCAGATGTGGTGAGAGCATTTACACCATGGAAATCAGCAAATGCTACAAATCAGGTCTCCTCCTTCCTTGCCTCTCAGCCCCAGCACACCACTGGAAGTGAGCTTATCACAGCATAGAATATGATGCTTCAGTGTTGGGGTATTGTGGTTTCCATGTATGTCTGAGCAGAGGTAGCATCTTCTCTTACCTTTCCTCCAGCTTCCCTTTCCCTTACCTCTTTTTTCCTCTTCCTCCTCTCTGGACTTTGGTCTGCATAGGCATCAGCTGCACTGAGGAGAGAAGTCTCCCTGGTGACTTCAGCTCCAGCGGGAGCCTTCGGCCTGGGGCAGTGCACTTGAGTCTCCAGTTTGATAGTGCATCCTGATCACCCAGGGAGTGTGTTCAGGCACGGAGTGCTAGGCCTCTCCTCCTGAGTTCCCAATTCAATAGCTCTGTTTTAAGGCCTGAGAATTGGCATTTCTAGCAAGTTCTCGGGTGATGCTGATGTTGCTTATTCTGGAACCACATTTTGATAACCACTAGCCTGGGGTTTCTTGACTGGTCTCCACTGAGTGGCACTTCCTAGCCCAAGACCCATAAAATCAAAAGCATTGCAGTCGAGTCAATTCCAACTCAGAGCAACCCTATAGGACAGAGTAGAACTGCCCCATAGGTTTCCGAGACTGTAATCTTTACGGAAGCATACTGTCACATCCTTCTCCTGCAGAGCAGCTGGCGGATTTGAACCACCAACCTTTCAGTTAGCAGCCAAGTGCTTAGCCACTGCACCACCAGGGCTCCTTCAAAGCCAAAGGACCTCAATGTAAAACACACTAGCTTAAGTACAAGCACAGGGATCCTTTATCTTCTTCTTAGACAATGAAAAGAACATTGCTAGATTCTCAGGACCAGGGACGAATTATCCAATAGGCACCATGCTTACCTTGCTTATCAGATCATCTGTAGTGAACAAGTTCACATTTTTTCATCACATCAAAGATTCCGCTTCTAGGTGTGGCTGACATCTGTCTCTCTCCCAACCCCACACCACCTTCCTACAGAATCAAAGCCTCTTTTCAAATTTACAGTCCCTGACAGGGGCGGTTGATCCAGTAAGCAAGGTAAGCACGGAGTTACTTGTGCTTACTTAGTAATCTGTAGTGAGCAATTTCACTACAGGTGATCTGGCAAACATGGTAAGCACTGTGCTTACCTTGCCTATTGGATAATCCACCCCTGGTCAGGACTTGTTCTCCAGGTACAAGATCACCACTGCTTTTGATTTCATTTTTCTGGGAAGCTCTGGAGTGAATCAACAATGCTGTGTTTGCAGGTACAGGAGAAATTAGGGGTACAAAGCAATTCAGATACTTATAGTCAAAGCCTGGGGTATTAGAGCACTGAAGTACCTTCTTTACCCACGGGAGAGGGAAACCTCTGATGACGGAACAGCCCACCCTTTCATTCCAGAAAGTCAGAGGAGAGCTCTCTTGGCAAGAAACCCCACAGCTGCTTGCAAGTAAGAAGTGGATTCTATAAATCGAGTTAGCTACAGGTTGCTTTATAATCATTATTACTGTTATTGTTACTATTACTATTAAATTAGCTGAAAGTTCAGAGTGGAAAGAACTATGCTAATCGAATCTGCTCAGTATAAATCATGTATTGAGTTCTAACACCAGAGATTTTTCTGAATTTTATTATCTTGATAGCCATGTATAATACAGTTTATAGTGCTTTGGAGTTTACAAAGCTCTTCCTTTTTAAAAAAAAAAAATCACTATCCCTTTTTTTTATGAAGGGTGTAATTTTTTTAGTTTTATTTGTGCATTTTCTCCCTCATAATATTTGGTGATTGTAGGTTTTTCTTAAATCCTAGTAGCCCTTTCTTCCATCTCTACCCTCAAGTGACCATAAATTGAAGCCATCTGGGTCTTATCTGAGGCAGATGTAGGTTTTGCCAATGTCATTTCTAAAAAACTGTAATCGGTCAAGTCATTTTCATTATGCAAAATCAGAAGAATTTCAAATTAAGAGGAAACAATGCATCTCAGACAACTCTAATTTCATAAATTCCTTAAATAGAAAGAGATAGGGAGTATTTCTGCTTTAAGCAAAACAAAATAAACCTATCTGTCTTAGGCTGGATTCTCTAGAAAAGCAAAAGAGAGAGAGAGAGAGATTTATTTCAAGGAGATGACTCATGTGGTCATGGAGGCTGGCAAGTCCCAAGCCCATGGGTCAGACATTCAGGCTACAGGCTTCTCCTGACTCACATAAGCTGCAGAGGCTGATGAACCCAAGATCCACAGGTCAGAAGGCATACTGCTAGCTCACGGCCTGCAAAGGCTGACAAATCCAGTCTTGACAAGTCAGACGGCAGGCTGCTGGCCCAAGTCCTAAGAACTGGAGGTCAGATGCTGATGAGCTGAATGCAGGATCCAGAGCAGAGCAAAAGCCAGCAAGCTTTGCCAGAAAGTCCACATATATTGAATGCAGGCCACATCGCTAAGGAAACTCCCTTTCAACTGATTGGCTACTCACAGAGGATCTCATCTTGCAGGTAACTGCATTATATCAGATCTCATCATGGAAGTGATGGTATCATTTTCCGACTGCCAAACTACGTCATATCTGCCAAACCACCAAGAATCATGGCCCAGCCAAGTTGACACACAACCTTACAATCACACCATCGTATAGTAACATGTTCCTTTAAATCCCTAGAAATCCGAATTCTATGTTTTAAGCCATATAGCTAGTTTCTTGAATTCAGAATAAATTGCTTATTAACAAACACAACAGGAATGGCCCCTTAAATTGAAATGGTGCATTAACATTCTCCCAAACATCTTTACAAACATACAAAACAATGTCCACCTCCCTCAAAATATCTCTGCTTCAGAGCTGTGTTTCCCCATTTCAAAGATTAGGAATCTGAAGATCAGAAAGGGGAGCGGCTTGCCCAAGGTGCCACAGTTAGTGACTCAGGCTGCACCTTGTGACTTTTTCTGAACCTCGATACTCAGAGTGTGTTCCACGGACCAGCAGCTGTGCGGCACCTGGAAGCTTATTAGAAAGGCAAAGTCACAGGTTGACTCTAGACCTTACAAATCAGAATCTGCATTTTAATGCAATCCCCAGAGATTCGGGTGCACACTAAAGATTAAGAGGCTCTTCTCTGATTGTAGTCTGGGTGCCAAAGCTTTCCTCAGCCTCGACTGACGAGGCACCTAGTCTCCACCTCTAACCAGGCACAGGGCAAGAACCTTACTTGCTTTCTTCTTTAGCTCCAGTCCCAGCCCCAGGAACCTGGTGATATCTCCGACCCCTAGCCCTCTTCCCCTGACTTATCAGCAGTTAGACCCTAACCAGATTTTAGAAATCACTGTGCGACGTAAGCCTAACAGGGAGTTGAAAGTGGAGCGCAGAGAGGATACATCTCCTTAGAGGTGGGTAGGTTGCGGTGCTCAGATGAATTCAAATTTGGCAAAATGGTTCCTGTCCTTTATGTTCCTTCCTTCCCCAAAAGACCTCTGGTCAAAGCAGCAGAGTACTGGGTTATATAGCATGAGGGAGAGGCCCAGACCCAACCCTCAGGTACTCATTTAAAGGTAGATACATTGATTAGCCCATAGATATAGCCTGACCTTATTGTTGTTGTGTGCTGTTGATTCAATTCCAACTCATACTGACCCTATAGGATATAGTAAGCTGTCCCATGGGGTTTCCTAGGCTGTAATCTTTACAGGAGCAGATTGCCAGGTCTTTTCTCCTGCAGAGCAGTTGGTGGATTAGAACTGCCAACCTTTCGGTCAGCAGCCGAGCGCTTAACCAGTTATGTCACCAGGGCTCCGTAGCCTGACCTTAGGGCTGTGATAATAATATCTACCACTTACTGAAGCTTGGAGCCCTGGTAGCACAGTGGTTAAGAGCTTGGCTGCTAACCAAAAGGTTGGCAGTGTGAATCCACCAGCCGCTCCTTGGAAACTCTATGGGGCAGTTCTGCTCTGTCCTATAGGGTCACTGTGAGTCAGAATCGACTTGACGGCAACAAGTTTTTGGTTTTATTGAAACTAAGAATGCATCTGCCCCCTTGCAGGGAATTTTCTGTTTGTTATCTCTACACGGAGGGTGTTATTATGGCCATTTAACAGATTAGAAACTTGAGGCAGAGCCACTGACCCAAGCTCTATAGCTCAAGCGAACATTTAATAAAAGCCTTATCAGATTAATTTTACCTTTTAGACTACTCTAGAGCCTGACATGGGGCAGTCCTACTCAGTCCTATAGGGTCGCTATGAGTCGGAATTGACTCAACAGCAACGGGTTTAGTTTTTTGGTTTTACAGCCTGATCCATATAAAATAGTGTGTAAGGGGTTTTCACAGGAGATACAATTATTTTTCCTGAAAACAAGGAAATCTTCTCTTAAAACGGGAACAAGGCTTGACTGGGGTCAGAAGGCCTGGCTTAAGCCCCCACTCTGCTTTTCTACTTGTGTGACCTTGGACGTTCTCTTAACCAATCTGATCATCAACTACTTCAGCTGAAAAATAGGAGAAGTACTTCTTTCTCTTGTTGTTGCTAGCTGCCTTCAAGTCAGTGCCGACTCAGGGCGACCCCACATACAACAGAATGAAACATCTCCCGGCCCCGCACCATCTTCCGGACTGTTAGTTTGCTCCAGTTCATTGTGGCAGCCACTGTGTATTTGGAGTGCCTTCTAACCTAGGGGGCTTGTCTTCAGCACTGTATTGAACAATATTCTGTCATGAACCGTAAGGTTCTCATTGGCTAATTTCTGGAAGTAGATTACCAGGCCTTTCTTCCTAGTCTGCCTTAGTCTGAAAGCTCCACCGAAACCTGTCCCCTATGCTGGTATTCGGAATACTGGTGACATAGCTTCCAGCATCATAGCAACATGCAAGCCACCACCATTCAACAAACTGAGCTTAAACACGACAACAACGCTGCATGTTTCTATCCTAATGCCGGGCACATAGGAACTTACTTATTAAAATCTAATCTGTATAACTTATACAATTATTGGGATATAACTCTTATCCATTCCCATCCTCCCTCCTTCTCACCAACTTACATTGGCCCAACATAATATCTTCCCTTATATCCTGGTTTTATATTCAAAAAGTTGCTGGGTCTGTCCTCCCCTCACTACTTGGGCCAGGGAAAAAATCTCTGGTCTACATGTGATGGCCTCCAGGGAAGAGATGAGGGTGGGGGAGAACAAAAGAAGGAAGGAAAGTTTCAAAATAATAAAACAAGAAAAATTCCTCAACAGAGGGTCCCTGATGCAGCAGTAGAACGATCGGATGCAGAACTCAAATACTAGTAAGAAGACCAGACTTAATGGTCTGACTAAGACTGGAGGCGCCCCAGAAAGCATGGCCCCTGGTCTCTCCATCAACCCAGAACTAAAACAATTTCCGGGGCCAACTCTTCTGACAGGGATTGGACTGGACTGTGGGACATAAAGTGATACTTGTGAAGAACGTGCCTCTTAGACAAGGAGATATAAGAGACCAAAGGGGCGGCTTCTGTCCAGAGGTGAGAGGGGAAGGCAGAGAGAGTTAGGAGCTGGTTGAATGTTCATGGGGAATCAGGGGCGGAGGGGAGGAGTGTGCTGTCACAGAATGGGGTGAGCGGTTGGGGTCTCATAACAATGCATGTTAAAAAAAGAAAAAGAAAAATTCCTAGCACTGAACCTCAAGATTTAAAAAAGAGAAAGAAAATGCTGAGTGCCCAACATGATGCATTAAAAAAGAATAAATCCCAAGGTAGCTCGTCATAAAATTTCAAAATACTGGGGGTAAAGAAAGGATCCTAAAAAGATTCCAAACAAAGTGAAAAAGGGAGAAGACCACATACAGGTATCAGGAATCAAACTGGCCTCAGAATTTTTAACAGCAGTACTGGAAGCTAGAAAATAATGAAACAATGCTTCAAAGTTATGGGGGAAAGTATTTTGAACCCAGAATTCTATTTCCAAACTATTCATCAAGTGTGAGGGGAGAATAAAAACTTTTTCCACATGTAAGTTCTCAAAGATTTGTTTTGCCAAAAGACAGAGTAAACCAAGAATAAAGAAGTCCTGGGGTCCAGGACACAAGATCCAACACACAAGAACTCCAAAAAACCCACTGCCATCGAGTCGATTCTGACTTATAGTGACCCTATAGAACAGAGTGGAACTGCCCAATAGGGTTTCCAAGGCTGTAAATCTTTATGGAAGCAGACTGTCACATCTTTGTCCCGAGGAGCGGCTGGTGGGTTTGAACTGCCAAGCTTTCTGTTAGTAGCTGAGTGCTTTAACCACTAGGCAACCAGGGCTCCCTCAGAACGAAAGAGAAGTAAAAAAATGCCCAGGAGGAAAATGCAGGGAAAGTCCACTGTGACCACTAGGCAGCAGGCGCCAGAAGTGAACAAGCAAGTATGGAAAATGGAGGACTCCAAGGGGAGAAAAGGCAACATACGATCAGTAAGTTCCCTGGCATTCTGACCATACTAAAAGTAGTTTTTTGTTTTTTCCAATTCTGGCAGTGGTTTAGGCTTCAATTAGTGATCAGTACATGAATATTTAAGCAAAGAAAATATTAAAGAAACCATTAAATCTAAGAAAAGCAAAAACTTATAAAGAAATGTAAATATGACAGTCTACAGACTCAGCCGTGATGTTTACAGCGGGGGAGTAATAATGGAAACGGGCTATTTAGCCAAAAATTGTGAAATTGTGATGTAACTATATTATAAGGATGTGGGATGGGAAAGTATGTGTGTCGGAGGTAGGGAGCAGTTTAAGAGAGCTGAAGAGCCTTCCTCTGTAGAAATTATTAGCTAATATTTCAAAGTGAAAAATCAAGAGAAAGCAGCCTAAACATACTACTTGGGGACAAGGCAGTAAATTTACACTGAGGTCTAAATGACTGGTAAAGGTCTTTCTTGAGAAAGGATTTGTTCAGGGTCAGGACGAGGGTGAGACAAGTGAGGTGTCTCGGGCTCTGAACTGAAGAACACAGCCCCGAGAGTGAGTGTGCTTCCTTATCCTTGTTCCGTAGGCACCTCTCTTACCTCACTCTAGTCTGAGCCCTGGGGAAGAGCACTGGATACCATAAAGTGGTAGTAGAAAGAGCAACTCATAGAACGTATGAGAAGAATACAGAGAGTGGAAGACTCAGGGCTTTATACCATGTATATTAAGGGATGGATTGAAGGGGGAACCTTTAAATCAAGCCCGAACAGATGAGTAGGCTTTTGCAAGGCAGAGAAGAAAACAGCATTCCAGGTTCAGCAAAGGAAAGCCAGGGAATAAAGGTATGAACACCTGTGTGTGAAGTTGGAGGAAATAACATAACTGTGTATAGAAGAGGGAAGAAGCAGAATTTAATGGAATCTTACAGAGACCCTAGATTCTAAAACACTGGGCTGGATTCTTAACACATGGTTAGATTCTTGGAAAAGAATTAGCTTCTAAAACAGAAGAAACGAATATAAGAATATTTACAGTCGACTGCCTTTTCCTCCAGGGCCCCAAAACAAAATCTAGAGGTTTCAATTCCTCACTACTGTTACCATCGAGCCTATTCTGACTCACAGCGACCCGGTAGGACAGAGTAGAACTGCCCCATAGAGTTTCCAAGGAGCGGCTGGTGGATTCGTGGATTTGAATTGTGGACCTCTTGGTTAGCAGTTGAGCTCTTAACCACTGCACCACCAGAACTCCTCATCACTACTAGTTGTTGGTTAATAATATTGGCCCATAGGGGGCCTGGAGGCACTTGGCATAAAGGGTATAAAACATAGGTAGAGGAGATGCCTCCACTCAGAACTACTTTGCCAGAACCTTTAATATGAGTTTTATGAGTTTGCAAAGTGGGGCCTGGTGGGCAGGAGGAACCTGCTGAGGAGAGCTTTGTCTTCCACAAAGAGAAGTTTCACAAGCTGGTAGATGCCATGGGCCTTTGTTGCTCCAAAGTCAGTTTCCATGAGTCCCTGGGAAATAAACCAGGAAGTTTAAGCAGGAGAGGCCCAGAATTTGTGACGACTGAGAATTTGTGAAAACAAGCAAACGTTTAGCCCGAGATCCTCTAAAGAAATGGTAGACCTTGTTTTGTTTGTCTATTGACTGGCTTAGCATAATATTTTCTCAATCTTTGTCCCGTATCAATTTCTGACAGTACAATTGAAGGCTGGTGCAGGAGCACATTGTCTACAGGGCCAGCCAAGGAAATTGGGAGCTTGGACAGTGGCTGTAAATATCCTCTTGGTATTTCAATGTGTTTACTCTGAAGTGCGCTCTCAGGAACTGAGAGGGTTCTGGGACACACTGGCACCAGGTTTTCAGTGGGAAAGATCAGTTGCTGAGATAAGGGTTGGGGTCCGCCTTGAGACGTGCCGTGAAAAAAAGATCTGATTTAGCCATTAAATCCCCCGAAAGGGTGGTGAGTATGACTATAACAATGGGGTATTCAGAAAAGCACTTGGTAAGCAGGAAAGGGATTTTCAAACACAAATGCAACAGAGGCCATTGCTTAGGGGACTAAAGTGTCACTCCCTCTTCTTCCAGGGACACTGGTTGAACCTCATTTAGAAGTAGGTGCCTACTTTCCATGACTCAAGAGATGGGGGAAAGCAAACAGTGACGCCATCAGGACAACAATCTGTTGAAGATTTGTCCCCCAGCGAAAATTTATTCTCGATCCACATGATTCACTGTGGGTGGTCCTGTCTGAATGAACTCATTGGTCCTTCTCATTTTTCAGTGTCCTAGCAGACTTGACTACTCCAGGAGCAAGTTCTTTTTTTGGCAAAAAAAAAAAAAAAAAAAAGGCAGAGAGAGACTTGAGCACGTAAAGAAATACACAGAGAAAACTGTATGCGCACAAAAAAGCATATGTAGAAAGATGGAGAATCCTGGAGAAACATTCACCAAGATTCAAGCCGTGCGGCAGAAAGACTCTAGTGGGTGGTCCACCAAAAGTCCCAGGGACATTCTAAAACTACGCACATGTACACACACACCCCCTGAGAACTACATAACAGGGATTCTTCAGTGTCTGTGATTCTTCAGTTTGAAATCTCTTATTTGTATTTAGCATGGAGTGTTTTCCCTGAAGGATATCCTGTTTGAGATTAGTATTGGCTGGTTCCTCTTAGCATCCTTAAAGAAACATCCGGGAAAAGTAAATAAACCCCCACCCCTCTAATAGCATGCCAAGTGCTTAGTCTAGAGGAGGTCAGGGAGAGAGTTACATGAACCAAGACATAGTCTCGTCTCCTCCCGTAGGTTCCTGCTATAACAGAGTCCCTGACAGCTTCCCAAAGGGAGAAGGAATCTGATCTTACTATTGGCATCATATGGGGGACAGTATGGCTTTGGAATCAGGCCAACCTGAAGCCCATTCCTGTTTTAGCTATTGGGTAACCTCAAGCAAATCTGTGCCTCAGTTTCCTTGCCTGTAAAATGAGAGTAAATGTTCACAGGATGTTTGGGAGAATCAAATGAGACAATGTATTCAAAAGCACTCCATAGTTTATAATGCACTTTAACACATTATTATTACTATACGTGTTTCCCAACCACCTGAAGATATAATTCATTTCCTGGAATGAATAAATGCATACATGAACAAGTGAACAAATAAAATGATGGGAAATACCAGTTTTTAATCATTTTAACTCAATAACAGATAGTGTGTATTTCATATGCTAAGAAAAATAAGGTGTTATTGTTGTTATTCTTGTCATGGTCAGATTTAAAATACAAAATTTGCCAAGCAATGTTTCTATTGCCTCTTCTTTTTGCAACTCTTAAAATGATGTCATTCCACCTGCCCTGACCACCGTATGGAATGTGGAAATCAAGAGCGGTAGAGGTAGATCCTCAGTGACCCAGTCAGTTGTACATTTCTCCTTTGAAGGTGTCCATTTCTATTTCCTTCGTGTCTATTAAACCTGCCTTCTTTTCATTATGCTCTGCCATTGGCTTGGACTTTCCACATAGCTTTTCTGGGTTACAGTAACTTTCTGTTGTCTCTGCCTTCAGATTTATTTATGTTATGTTCATAGGAGTAGAGTTCAGCGCAGTTTCAAGTATTCATTGTCCACTGTCTCACTTTGTTCTTTATTCCTCATGACATCTATGCTTATTTAACATAAAGTCTTATTTAACAACTTTTGCTTTTCTGAATCATGCTCTCTACCTTGCCTGAAATGAACTCTCAAAACCCCTTCTAACCTCAGATCTGGTGTCCCCTCCCCTTGGGAAAGCATTTCCAGTCCTTCTGTGCTATCCATCTTCCCCAACTCCTGAAAGATGCCGATCCTATGTGATCTGTAGGAGCCTGTGGATATTTTTATCATAGAACTAACTGCATGGAACAGCAATTGTTAACTTACAGATTTTCTCTACTATATTATGATTATCTTAAAGAGAGAGACTATGTCAAATATCTCTTCATATTTCTGAGACATAGCACAGTGCCTGGCATAGTAGAGGTCCAATGTATGTTTATCATAAGTAGACTGGTTGGCACAAGAACAAATTCTGTGACCTGAAATGAGTTGCCCAATGAAGGCAATTTGTCTGTCTAGGGATTTTTAAGATAAGATCAGACAGCTGTCCTGTAAAAATGGCATGGTGGCATCTGGTGTCCTCTAACTTCACAAGGTGGGAGAATCACCATCAGCATCAGCCCAAAGCTGATTCCTGTGAGACGGAGGTCAGACATACCTCCTCTCTCCAACTGTTTTACCAATTCTGTCACAAGCCATCCCTCCCAATGCACTCTCTACTTCTCTACTGAGTTCAATAATCCATTGCAATGGCCACACAGAACTCACAGGCCATGCTCACAGCTATGGGGTTTATTAGGGAAGTAAGAGGTTACAATTCAGGATCAGGCATGATTCAGGATACAGTTCTTTGGTCAGGACAGCTTCTCAGCCATGCCAGCAGGCAGGCGTCTCCCTGGCCCTTGGCCTTTCAGCCCCTCAGCAGGCCTCTGCCCTGCTCAGACAAGTGTTACAAAGCTCTTTATCTCCACCAATAAGTGCCTGGAAGCACCTCACTCAGCCAGTAAGCCTGGGGCTTAAGGTGCTCAGCTCTCTTGCTCGTGGGTCTGCGACTCCATCAAGTGCCTAGAGGCATCCTGCTCTGCCAGTAAGCCTCCTGCCTGAAGGTGCACAACTCTCTCACTACGTGGGTCGGCACTCCCACTGTAGCCACCCCGCTTCGTGGGCTGGAAAGCCCACTTCACTGTCTCACGCTGGCCTTCTGGTTCTGCTGCTGCCTTTTCTCTGCTGCCACTTCTTGCCATCTCGCGCCATCTCCAGTGTTACAGCTCTGTCTCCTGGGTCTAGGAGGTTCTCAGCTCAGGGATCCTGGATCCAAAAGATGTGCTCCTCTCCTGGCTCTTCTTTCTTGATGGTAGTGCGATCCCCTCATTTCTCTGGGATGTGCTCATCTTAAGCCCAGTGGGATGGCAAAACTGACCAATCCCCTCATTAGGGTTCCATACACCTTATTTGCATGGTCCCATCCCCCACAAGGGCCCCATGCACCTTATTTACATAATTAGCAGGTTGTCCAATCCCCTTGGTGAGCCACAAACACCTTTATTTGCATAGTCTCACACAATCATCATGTGGGAGTCACAAAGACTATGGTTAGAGGGGCCATATTAAGTAATTCACTGCACCACATCTCCTTTTAGGGTGCTTTGAAATGCAGGCTTGGCAGAGGCAGGGATATGGACTAGATGGTACCTGTACCCTATCTGGTCCACTTTCTCTGGTCCTGGAGCTGCAAGGGAGAGTAATTTCTTTAGAAAGGGAGGAAACAGAGTGAAAGGAAAGTAACTTTTGTTAAGAATTAATCGCATTTAGTCAGGACCATGACAGGCAATTTAAATGTACTATTTTGTCTTCACAATATCATGTGAGTATGGTGTTTTAATATCCTTGTTACAGTTGAAGAAATTAAAGATTGGAGAGGTTACTGTATTTTATGCAAATAACGCACACCTTCTACATTTGTTTGCCAACCACTCCCTCCCACCCACGAGGTCTTTTCCTAAGCACCTCTATGCCAATCTTTTTACATGTTGCTGTAAAAGAAAATTAGCATAGTGCACTTAAGAAAATAC
>NW_004443990.1:7624890-7642267 GCF_000243295.1 Trichechus manatus latirostris
GGGGGGGATGGCTGGCAAACAAACCTAGAAGCCATGAGTTATTTGTGTAAAAATACCGTAATTAACTTCCCAAGATCACGTAATTCCTAAGTGACAAAGCCAGGATTTGAACCCAAATTCTCCTGGGTTCTTTTATCCATGCTTCTCCAAGTGGGGTATGAGTAATTCCACAGTTAAGAGGTGTATTGGTTACACAAAGCAAAATGGTATACATATGACACACCTTCCTGGGGCCATTTTACCTAAAAATCATGGGAAAAATACTATATTCATATTCAAAATCCACAAATTTAAACACATAATTTACACAAATGTTTAGGCAAAAGAGAGACAACATTTTTTAGATTTAGAGTTTGTGGCTTTGGGCTGATCCCTAAGGCTTCCGAGTTCTACACACTCATGCTCATCAGAGCCACTTAATGGAAAAATTTGAGAAGCACTGGACAACTGTCAAGAAAGCAGCAGATGCTTTAAAGCTTGAATCAAAACTATCCCTTGAGACCACCTTTTAGCTAAATAGCAGGGTGGCACACAAGATAAAGGATATTACCCGTAGGAATGGTGCTCTACTAAAAAAACATCTGTATGAGACAACATTTACTCTAAAGCAAAGGTCAACATTTACTCTAAAGCAAAGGTCAACATTTACTCTAAAGCAAAGATGAGAAGCTAAGGGGGCAGGGAAGCTAGAGAACTGGAAATGGAACAACCAGAACACAATTAAAGAGAATGCTGACACCTTGTAAAAAATGTGACTTATGTCACTGAACAATTTATGTGGAAACTGTCAAATGGGAACCTATCTTGCTATGTAAACTTTCACCAAAAACACAATAAAATATTGTTTAAAAAAATAAAAGAAAGCAGCAGATGCCTGCCAAGAGAAGAAGGAGGCTGATGGCTCGCGGCCCTCCAGACTGTGGGATCCTTGCAGAGGAGGCTCCAGCTGTGACACACGTGGTCCACGGAGGGGAGACGAAACAGCAGGAACTCATCTAGGAGACTAGCAGCTCAAACTTGCCCAAGAAGACATTTCCAAACCCTGAATCCGAGATGTCTCCCCTTCCCAAGCGCACAGCAGACTCTGGCTCAGGGACGCGCAGTCTTGCCAAAGAGGCTGAGCAAAGCCAGTGGCACCTGGACCGTCCAGAATGAGAACATTGAAAAGTTTAAAACGTCACCCTCAAGCTGAACTCAGATGCTCAGTTAGAAAATGATCCTTTGCTAGAGTTCTTCCTCCCTTTGTATTTCATTTGTCACTTAACCTTTGAATAGCCACAAAATTGTCAAGCAGATCTAAGACTCTAATTCCAATCCATGGGTAATTAGCTTATACCTATATATTCTACTTTAAGATACAGATTTTTCCCCCACATTTTAACATCTCCAATATTGGTATGCCTCTTACAATCGATGGAGTTACAATGTAACTCTGATCCATATCTTTATTTGCAACATTTATTAGTCAAATGTGTTTCTGGTAAAACAGCATGACTAACTTTTTGAAGTCAGTTTGACAGTCTATATTTTAATGTGGCAATTATGTCCATTCATATCAATGCACTTTATTCCTTCCATATTATTCTGCTTATTACATTTATTTAAAATTGTTGTTCCCTCTTTCTTATTCTTTTTGATTTAAACAGGTTCCTAGATGTTCCATTTTCCCTTTGTTAATTTGGGAGTTTTAATACATTGCCCATTAATGAGTACCTTCCTTTTCTCTGTGCTTATAATCAAACTCTTGTTTCTCTACTTTGATTTCCAAGAAGATAACAAATATTCCTCCATCAAGATGCTGTATTTTCCCCTTTTCTGCTAATATTCATACTCTAATAAAATAAGACCTTTAGAAGATTGTCTATTTCTTTTAACTTTCTTTCTCCCTACTCTACCTCACCTGTAGGTAAAACCTTTAGAATTTATTTTCTCTCCCTTTCTCTTCCCCTCTGCCCCCAACTCCTAGATTTTGTTGCAATTATTTAGAGATTTTTGACTCAGACTTTTACTAGAATTTCTTTTATTACTCTTGCAATATGTTCCTTAATTTGTACTTTTATTATACTTCCCAATAACGCTACAATTTATCATTATTTCTATTTATATATCTGTAAGATCCCTGGTGGTGCAGTGGTTAAAAGCTCAGCTGCTAACCAAAGGTCAGCAATTCAAATCCACCAGCCGCTCCTTGGAAACCCCATGGGGCAGTTCTACGCTGGTCTATAGGGTCGCTATGAGTCAGAATCAACTCGACAGCAACATATTTGGGTTTTTTGGTGTACATCTATAAAGATTCATTGCTCACTACTATTTCCCCTCCTTTTCATCTTTCCTATCTCGAGGTCTCTCCTTCTGGTTTATTACTATTTGGTTAGAGTTCATTCTTGGGCATATTTCTCAAGCTGAGAATGTGGGGAACTCAATTCTTAAATATCAGCAAACATTTTAATTGTTTTAGTAAGAAATATAGTTTATATTGGTTTCTACAGGATTCTTGTGTAGCCACCTATCTCTCTGTAGCCTGTAAGTACTATCCCATTGCCTTTAGTCTCTAGTTTTACAAATGAGAAGTCTGATCTTTCTGATTATTTTTGTATTGTAAGTAACTTGTTCTTTCTGTCTGGAAGATTCCAACATCTTCACGTCATCTTAGAAGTTTGGAAATCTCACCAGAATATTTCCTGGTGTATATTACTTGTCATCAGTCCTGCCTTGAACTTGATGAACACTTTTAACCTGCAAATTCAGATATAACACAGGAACTCTGCCCCCCTATTATTTGCTATAGAATTATCTTTCTTTTTCTATTACCTTTTCAACTTCTGGAACATCTGTTTTCCCGGGTTAAATCTTTGGGATAAAGCTCTTGTTTCCACTCAGAGCTTCCTTCTTGATATTTTTGTTCCAGGCTTTGAGCTACAGCTCCAACTTGTCTGCGCAGTGACCACCCTCTCCAGCTCCTGCCAAGTCATTTAACTGGGAGCTCAAGTGATTTAGCTCCATGTTTGCAGTGCACTTGAATCTCCTTCAGCGCCCTTGTCTTCTTTTGTTCACCTTATCTTCTATCAGCGTTCATTCATGGAAAAGGTTCTATTTGTTCTCCTGAGTCTTCCTCTTTTCTAGCTGCCTGGACTACCTTCATTTTGTCTGCTCATTGATGCTCAGGTCTGGTTGTTGGAATCTCCTAACTGGTATCAGTCATACCTAAGCGGGGTGGGGGGTGGGGGTGTTTATTTCCCACCCCCAGGGGAGTGGCAGTTTAAAACGCAGGAGGTTTCCAGGAGGTGCCTGCATGGTCCTCATACTTTGCCACCTCAGGGCCAGAAGAACTCAGCATCCACATTCAGTTCCTGCTTGGCCTTGTAGGGACCAGAGAAATCAATAGACTCAAGACTGATGTCACCTTTTCCCTTCGGCTCACTGATCTCAGAGCTAAGATTTCCTCAGGATCCGCTGGCCCTCCTTTCCTAACCCTGGAGCCATCGCCCTTCCGGGTTCGGACTCAGCTCTTCAGGAAGAAAGTCCTGTGCCCAGTCTCCCTGCCCCGAGTTGCAAACTCAAGCTCATCTCCTTCCCATCTAGCTCAGGGGAAGGAGATGTTTGAAGTTGGGAGTCAAGGAGGAGACAGCTGTAGTCAGGGGACCATCTTCCAGAATCCTTGCTTCTCTGTTTTTATCTGTTGTCTTATTCTTATTTTTGAGTGAAAGGAAGGAAAAAATAATCAAGACAGGAGCTGAGAGAATGAAATTACTTCATTTAAATGACCAGCAAAAAATCATGATCATGATGTAGGAGAAAAACCCTGCATTGGAAACAAGGCGACCTGCTGCTCACTGGTTCAGGGACCCTTGAAGGGGACTTCATGGTGCTGCATCCCTATTTCCCCTTCTGTTAAATGAAGATGTTGGATTCAGTCATCTGCAAAGCCCAATCCAGCATTAAAACACTTGGAGTCTATTATTTTCCTGAAATGACTTATGTTTAAGGAAGGTATTGCTAGGGGAAAAAAGAAGTTCTTATGATAAATTACAACATGGATTTGAGAAGTAGTTATAACTTGTGAGCCTTGTAAATCACTTCTGAAGCAGCTTAAGTCTCTGGTTGCTTCCTTACACTGTAGCGTGTGCCAAGGATTACAGGATGTCGGCTACCCAGCAAGAGTCATGCAGTGAGAGGGCTGGCCAAATGTGGAGGGGAGAGAAAATGCCACCTCATCCAGCTAATTTGCTGGAGTCACAGAGTGTCAGAGCAGGCACTCCTCAGAGGCCACCCAGCCAAACTCCCTCAGATGGTGGAGATTGTGTACTGATTTACGCTCTGCCTGCCTGGGTCCAAACTGACCGCAAAACAAGAAGTTCTCAGTCTTTGCAACCAAGCAAGAGTTGAGACAAGCAGGATCTGACATTCTGAAAAACAGGGACCGCTCAGTTCTCCCATCGCGCAGCTGTGTAGAAGACCACAAGACCGAACAGTTGCAAACACAAATTATTACCTGGAGTTGTCAGTGCTGTAGGTCCCACAGAATAAACAGAGATCAGAGAGTCACAAGGATTAGGTCACTGGGCTGTCTGGTCTAGTGTCCCTCCCTGTAGGAGCTGTAGAGACTGACCCGAGAGTGCACTTTCCCTCCGGCCCAGCACTGGTGAGGCAGCCAGCCCACCCTGGCCACTTGGCTAGCCCCCAATATGTGAATGGATCATCATACTCATTGAGTTCAAGGACAAAACTCTAAACCATTGCACCAGCTTATCTTTCCCTTCCAAACCTGTTCCTGATGTCCTTGGCTTCAAGGCTCTCATCTCTGTGTATAGCATTGTATTAGTTTCCAAGGGCTGCTTAACAAATTACCATAAACATGGCTGCTTAAAACAACAGAAATGTATTCTTTCACAGTTCTGGAGGCCAGAAGTCTGAAATCAAGTTGTTAGCAGGGCCACGCTCCCTCTGAAGGCTCTAGGAGAGAATCTTTCCTTGCCTCTTTCAGCCTCTCGTGGCTCCAGGCATTCCTTGGCTTGTGGCTGCTCCAAGCTCTGCTTCTGTCTTCACATGGCCTTTTCCTCTGTCTCTGTGTCTTCTTCTCTTCAGCCACTTATAGAGACACTTGTCATAGGATTTAGGGCCCAGCTGAATAATCCAGGATGGTCTCATCTTGAGACTCTTAACTTAATTACATCTGCAAAGACTTTTTGCTAAATAGGGTCATATTCACAGGTTCCAGGGGTTAGGACACGGACATATTTTTTTGGATGCCACCATTCAACCCACTACAAATATCAAACTCATCCCTCAGGTCTGGTACTTGACCCAGGTTCTCTAAAACTGCCCTCCAACTTCCCTCCTCTCATCCCCACCGGAATAAATGCTTTGGAACATTCTCAATGAACCTTCCACTTAATTGAATCTAGTCTCCAAGACCCTACGCTGGAACAAGCCCATCATAGCTGCAGTGCTAGTGAGGTTCTCCCTTGGACTGACTAAGTGTGGACTGGGACAGCTGAGGGTAATTAGTGCTGAACATGGTGGGATATTAGGTTAGAAAAACAATTTGGGGCAAACTTGTGAAGAGCCTTGAATGCTAAGATGCTGGCATTTTATCTAAAAATGACTCGGAGGTTTAGAGGTTTTTGAGAAGAAGCACTCTTGATCTGATCTGTCTATATGTTTAAAGACCACCCTGAATGATTTGGAAAAGGAGAGCGAGAATGGTTGCACAACATGACGAATGTAATCAGATTTCATTAATTATATACGTAGAAATTGTTGAGTTGGCATATGTTTTATTTTGTATATTTTCACCACCATAAAAAAAATTTTCTTAGAAGAAAAAAGAGCACCCCGGAGGCAGTGGAAGGATGATATGAATAAAACCGGAGGAAAAGCAGGATCTGTTCACAGTAGGGTTGCTCAGATGAAAGTTGCTATAGAGATCACCTACCGTCATGTCATTGAGGATGGAGAAAAGCAAGCAAAATCCAAACAGAGTGTGAGACATGCAGCAGTTGGTATACTGGTATATTCTATGTTCACTGAGTAGGATTAATCAGCTGCCTCAAGTCATGCTCCTTTACTGAGAGCGCACAACCTTATAATCAAGGGTGGACAGGTTGGAAGAGAAGTGTTTATGAAGTCGGCAGGAGACAGTGTCCTCCCACCACAAGAGCCAGGGAAAACTGTTCCAGGGAAAAGACCTCCATCAAATCAAGAGGAACTGTTCATGTCTGCAAACAACAATCCTCTTTGCCAAAATTCTGGTCAGTTTTTTGCACACACATACACACAGAGAGAGATGGATAAAATAAAGCAAATACAGTAAATTATAAAGAAGTTACCTTGGGGTAAGAAAAAGCAAGGCTGTGGACTGGGAAGTGAGAAGAAAAGAAACGGAAGTTCTCTGATTGTCAGCACAAATAAACTATATGCGTGACACACATGGACACAAAAATTCACATATACCCATTAAATGTGCATATAAGAACCCTATGGACACGTGCACACATACATGTGCACACACACACACTCACACACATATGTGTGTGTGCACATCTGTTTCTTTCTTTCCTCCATGACAACCTCCTGGCTTGTGTATGCGTGTTGTTGTTGGTTTTTTTTTTCTTCCCTGATGGTTTTATTTATTTGAAGGAAGGAACAGTTATTATCGCAGAGCCAAACCAATCTTCTCAGCTACTGAAAGTTGGGATAGCTGTGTGGGGAGGGTAGGAAAGGTGGAGGCTCATGCTGAGTCTCCGAGAGCCTAGCAAGTCTATGTCCTCAAGTTCAGAACATTGCATCTGATGGGTGGATCCTAACTTGGAAAACTCTCAGCTTAACCCTCTCTGGGTC
Source organism: Trichechus manatus latirostris (assembly GCF_000243295.1). Lineage (NCBI taxonomy): Eukaryota > Metazoa > Chordata > Mammalia > Sirenia > Trichechidae > Trichechus > Trichechus manatus. The sequence continues at coordinate 7,631,731 of NW_004443990.1, forward strand.
AGTATGTGCATTTTCTAGTCAGGATAGACTGAAACTCTTGTTATTTTTGAAAAGCTAGAGGATGGAGGAGGTTGCCCCTTTCCATTAAGGGCCGACCAGCAGCTGTAATTTTAATGGCAGTAACTGACAGTAACAGCTTGGTGGCATCATATTTAATGGGAAGAGACCAGCTCACCTCATGCCCTGGTTGCTATGTACAGAGATCCCAGGAGGCCATAACAAAGGCTGTGAGACTCACTGCTTAGGGTAGAAGGAAACAAGGCCTGTCCCAAGAACGGAGTCCTGCTTTCTCCAGCCTTGAAGGAATTTATGAGGTTGGCAAAGTGGAGCTTATAGAGGTGACCCAGGAGGCAGTCAAATCAAAAATTAAATCAAACCCGTTGCCATTGAGTCAGTTCTGACTCATGGCAACCCTATGTGTTACAGAGTAGAACTGCTCCATACGGTTTTCTTGACTGTAATTTTTACAGAAGCAGATTGCCAGGCTTTTCTTCTGCAGCACTGCTGGGTGAGTTCAAATTGTCAACCTTTGGGTTAGCAGTCTATGGAAAATGGCTTGCACAACCCAGGGACCAGAGACAGTCAAATACCAAAACCAAAGCCGTTGCCGTAGTCAATTCCAACTCATAGCAACCCTATGGGACAGAGTAGAACTGCCCCATAGGGTTCCCAAGGCAGTAATCTTTACAGAAGCAGATTGCCACATCTTTCTCCCACAGAACGGCTGGTGGGTTCAAACTGCTGAGCCCTCAGTTAGCAGCCAAGCCCTTAACCACTGTGCCACCAGGGCTGCTTGGAGAAGTCAAAGTCCCCGTGAATTACTCGAATATCCTTCACTCCAAGAAGCTTCTCTATGTAATAACTGAATTTAAGAGAATGTCATTTAAAAACCCAGGTCTCTTGTGGCCATATTTAGGCATAATGGAAGACTTTCTAGCTTCCATTTTATCCCCTCTGGGAGTTCTCCGACCCACCAGCAATTGGCCCCTTCTTGGAGGAGGATGAGAAATAAGTCACTTCATTATAGATGTGAAAACCAAAACTGGAGCAAGTTTCAGTAGCCCTGAGGGAGAAAGAGAGAAAAACAAGCATAGATTGCAGAATGAATACATGTGAGTTTAAGAAATCAGCAGGCTTATTTTCTCCACTTCTCACCCACACCCACCCTGAGAAGAGGTAAACTGAAGACACGTGTTGCTGGGGCTTCGCAGTGGGGGTAGCAGACTATGATGTTGCCAGGTCTGCTTCAGAAATCAGTGCTGCTGACTGAAGTGTAGCTGAGTGCCCGAGGCAGGGGGCTAACAAATCATGTGCATTTAATGGGTTCATGCTCAAGACATCTGGCGCCAGCAGCCCTCCACTCAGGAGAGGTTGCCTTGTCTAGATTCTACAGGCCGCCTGAATTCCTTGGCTTGTATTCCCATCCTCCATCTTCAAAGCTAGCCGCATAGTGTCTTCAAATCTCTCTGACTCCGACTCTCCAGCCACCCTCTCATAAGAACTCTTGTAATTACATCGGCCCACCTACAGAATCCAGGACAATCTCTCCTTCTCATGATCCTTAACTTAATCCCAACTTCAAAGTCTCTTTTGTGAATAAGGTAACATATTCACAGGTTCCAAAGATCAAGACATAGACATCTTTTAGGGCCATTATTCTGCCTACCACAGAGGAAGACAGGATAGAAAAATGGCTCACCTGCCAGTTATGTTGTTTGGAACTCTGAGGTTGTTTGAACCCATTCTCAACCAACCCACAGTTTTCCAGCCTCCCTTTTCCTCTCTTTGGTTCATACCTCTTCAGAGCGCTCGGGACCACTTTGAAAGAAAGTTAAGGGACTATGACTCTTTATAGCTACAAATGCTGGTTCAGGCTTTGCATATAGTAACCTAACAACTAACCCACTGCCGTTGAATCAATTCCGACTCATGGCAACCTGTAGGACAGAGTAGAACTGCCCCCTAGGGTTTCCAAGGCAGAAATCTTTACAGAAGCAGACTGCCACACCTTTCTCCCATGGAGCAGCTGGTGGGCTTGAGCCACCAAACTTCCGGTTAGCAGCCGAGTGCTTAACCATTGTGCCACCAGGGCTTCTTTGCACACAGTAGGCATTCATAAACGTTTGTTAGAGACAGTAATTCAGGGGACCATAATCCATAAACCAGCACTAATATGCTTTATTATTCTCTGGCACCCCAATCATTGGAGTGGAATGTTTTTGGAAGTAGGAGCTAAATCTCTCATCAGAACCACGATGTGTTGACTGTACTCTTCCTTGTACCCGTTAAATTAACTTAGCAATAATTTCCTGACTGGGGAAGTAATCGGATAGCTTCACTTGCCCAGGTTTCCTCCCTTCTTTTCAGGGTGTTAGTTTTGTGTTTTGTTCTTTTCCTTCCCCTCCTCCTCTTGTCCCTCTATCTGATTTGGCTGGGATTATTTTGACCTTTTCCCATCATTCTCTTGACTTTATCTCCTTGGAAATATCAGTTAACGAAAGTTTAAATTAATGCAAGGCTTATTCCATGATTTGAAAATGTTCATACACTAAAGTTCTGTACCCAACATCGATATTAGGTTTAAAGAAAAACAATAAAGAATTTGACATTAAAGGAAAGTAATCCTAACATTCGCATCCACCGTAACTCTGGAAAAACACATATCTTTTGTTTCTGATCCAAAATAATAATTTCCTACAGTGCTCCCAGCTTTACAAATTCATAGCTTCCCTGGGAAAATCCCGATAACTCTGGGAAGCCACTGTATTCTTTTTTTAGTGAAAGTGGTTCTTAAGGAGGCTGCAAAGAGTCGTGGAAATAACAGGATATTTAAGGACTGGTTGTCCACCTCAGATCTGCTACCTCTTAGCTGAGTGACCTTTAAATATCCCTTAGGTCTCCCTGAACTCCATTTTCTTTATTAGCCATTTTTCCCTATGATTACTTTTTCTGAATTTTTATAATTCTGTGATTCTTCCAAGGCAGCTAAAAGGTCCTTGTCTTGAAACACACACACACAGCGATTTTAAGTAATATCCTACGTATTTATATGAATCCTGAGCAACTCTGAAGAATCTAATCCACTTAGTCCTTGACTACCAATACAGAGGTATACTTCTCCATGTTGTTGCTATTGTTAGTTGCCACTGAGTTTGCTCCAACTCACGGCCACCTTAAGTACAACAGAACAAAACGTGCCTGGTCTTATGCCATCTACGTGATTGTTGGCATGTCTGAGTCCACTGTTGTGGCTATTGTGTCAATTCATGTCATTAAGGGTTTTCCTCATTTTCACTGACCCTCTACCAAACATAATGCCCTTTTCTAGCAATTGGTCTTTCCTGAAGAAGTATCTAAACTAAGCAAGCCAAAGTCTCGCCATCTTTGCTTTTAAGGAGCATTCTGACTGTACTTCTTCCAAGACAGATTTGTTCGTTCTTCGGGCAGGCCATGGTATATTCAGTATTCTTTGCCAACACCGCAATTCGAATGCATCCATTCTTTGTCTGTTTTCCTTTTTCGTTGTCCAGCTTTCCTGTGCATAAGAAGTGACTCAACAGACCACTGGTTCAGGCTCACATTCGTCATCAAAGTGACACCTCTGCCTTTCAAAACTTTAAAGAAATCTTTTGCATCAGATTTGCCCGATGCAATGCATCATTTGATTTCTTGACTGCTGCTTCTGTGGACACTGATTGTTGATCCAAGCAGAATGAAATCGATGACAAGTTCAATTTTTTCTCCATTTATCATGATGTTGTTTACCCATAAAAAAAAAATGCATCACGAAGTCAATTCCGACTCACAGCGAGTCTATAGGACAGAGCAGGACTGCCCCATAGGGTGTCCAGGGAACAGCTGGTAGATTCAAACTGCTGGCCTTTTGGTTAGCAGCCAAACACTTAAACCACTGCGCCACCAGGACTCCTGTTTACCCACCAACAGAGAAAAATGGAAAACTCCCCATGGACATCTCCTTTTCTAGTGGGAAGCCATAGAGGTCTTGTTTTACTGTAGGAAGCCATCATCACTCCTGGTTCCACTCCCAGAGGACTGTTAGATAAGCAGACTTTGTTCCTTTCCCTCCCTCCTGCCCATTCCTTCTCTCATCATCCCAGCTCCACTTATTGAAATTATATCAAGCAGAGAACTTGTGCCCTCCAGCCCTCTGGCTTCTCTCAGTCCTGGAATCATTCTTATTATGAATACCACTGAGAAAGCGATATTTCCTCCAGACTTAGAGAAAATACTGTTTGAAACTACAGCGTTGTAACAATAGCTTTCCTCCGCTTTCTTTGAATTCTGTACAATTGGGGTCAGATTCCTTGAGGGGAAGGAGGATATGCAACACCCATGGGCTCGAGTCAAATTATAAGAGGGCAAGTTGTTACAAATGCTTCCTTGGCTTTCTTTTCATTTCTTCCTCATTTGGGGATTTTGCTACAACCTCCAATTCCCTTGCTCTAAAATGGAAATCTAGTGTGGAGTGTAGGTTTTTCAAGATATGAGTCGTTCTTTCTTAAGTACGCATGCTTATCTTCCATGCTAATGCCGCCCAGCTGGTGGCCTCCGGTTACCCCTTCATGATTCTGGCCTCACTTCAGAGGTCTTAGGTTTGAGGAAGGGAGGGCTGGTAACTCCACGTGCAGAGGTGAAGGAAAGTTTGGTTTTCGTGTAATGAGCACAGAGGGAATTTTGAAGCCAAGATCCTTTGTTCAGCTGCTTTGTAATGGATAGTACACTCGCTTGGCAGCAAAGGGGATTTAGGGCTTTCCGAAGGGTCGAGAGGTCTTGGAACATGTCTCTACTGCAGGCTACAGAATCATGTTGTCTAGAAAGTTGAAATAATATAAACAATGATTATAGAATCCCAGTGCCACTTGGAAAAGGGATGTGGTAAGAAGAAAATGAGATCATATCGGTGAAGCACTTAGGAAGTAACAGGGTTACATTAAGGACCTCTCATAGCAACAGTAATTGGCCCTATTGTATAAAATTCATGTTTATTTTCCTATGCTGTTCTTCATCCGTGGTAGCAAGGCCTTGCTATTTTGTCAGTCCTAATTCTTCCAAAGTCGTTAAGATTTACATGAATGACTTCTGTTACACCATTGTAGTCCTCATTTCTTTGGCCACATTCATTAATTTGTGCAGCAAACATTGATTGAATACTGTCTATGTATTGGGCTAAGTACTACATGCTGAAGGTTCAAAGATGGGTTGATTAGCTATAGTTCCTGTTCTTAAAGGGTTTACAACCTAGTTAGGCACACAGTAAGCCAACTCAAATATGGAGCAGAGAGAAACACACCAGGGTAATGAAGCATACCACTACTGTCAGTTTGTTGTATTGCGGTGGCTTGCACGTTGCTATGATACTGGAAGCTATGCCACCAGTATTGCAAATACCAGTAGGGTCAGCCACGGTGGCTAGGTTTCAGCAGAGCTTCTAGACTAAGACAGACTAGGAAGAAAGGCCTGGCAATCTACGTCCAAAAATTAGCCAATGAAAACTCTATGGATCACAACAGAATGTTGTCTGATATAGTGCTGGATGTCATCGGGAAAGACCAACCCTTAGTGGGGGGCCAGTGAAAACGAAGGAAACCCTCATTGAGATGGATTGACGCAATAGACACAGCAATGGACTCAAACATACCAATGCTCATGAAGATGGTGCAGGACCAGGTGATATTTCATTTTGTTGTACTTGGGGTCGCCATGAGCTGGAGCCAACCAGAGAGCAACTAACAACAACGAAGCATAATGTTAGGAGCCCATAAAGGGCAGGGCAGAGGACCTACAGAGGGAGCAACCATGTGGAGTTGAGGGGAAGGGGGGGTAGAAAAGGAAGTTAGGAAAGGCTTGCAGGAGGAGGACAAGCTTGCACTGCTTCGAACTGAATGACGAGTCCGTGTTCACCAAGTCAAAAAGGGAAAAGGAGAGACGCCATTCCAGCAGCCTGAATAGAGTGGATGAAGGCACAGGGCCACGAGTCGCACTGAGTAGTGTTAGTAGAACTGCAAATGGTGCCTGGAGCCAGGGAGGGCAGGGAGTTACTTGAAGGCAGGAGTGGAGGAGTAAGCTGCAGCCGGATCATAAAGGACCTTGTTTGCCATGTCGGACTCCCCCTCTCTGTAGCCAGACAAAGTGAGGCAGCCAGCCAGATGCTAAGGAGCAGCTTGAGGCATGAGATAACAAGCTTGTCAAGACAGAAACCCCATTATGTCAGCCTCAGAGGGGACTCTAAAGAGCCTGGAGAAACCGCAGCACCAGGGTCCAGTTCTAAAACTCGGCAACTTGGACTTCTGTTGTTGCTGCAGGACGGGGATTCAGAGAGCACACAATGCCCAGTGTTGAAACCGCCTTTTTGGAAGGAAGAACAGTTGCACATCTGGGAAAGGTTAGGGTCAAACATATAAATGAAGGGAGTGGAGCCCATTACTCTGAGACACTCTGTCTGTGACGTCAATCGTGCTGGGCTTGGACAGAGGCTGCTCTCTGGTGCAGCAGTCACAGGCCCATTAACTGTGCCCAGGCTGAGTGTTTATGTGGAAAATGTGAGGCCAGGAAGTTTCTCCTAATTATGATTTGGAGGTTGTCAAGTAACCGTTCTTTAGTAGTTGGTTTCTGCCTTTCCCACCTCCCCATCCCACCAGTGTTCTATTTTTCTCTTGTCCTAGCTGAATGTCTATGTGTCTCCCTCTCTCTCTCTTTCTTTCTGTCTCTCTCTTTCTCACTCTCATCCTCTCTTAAAAGAAAAGATGAATATATTTACTTCTATGCCTGAGTCCCCCCATCTCCACATTATAGATCTTTCTGCTTTTCTCTGTCTCCGTCTTTCTCCTGTCTCTTGCTCTAGCTCCCTCTTTTGCTCTTTTTCCCTCATCCTCTCTTTTTTTAAAAAAAGAAATCTATTTACTTCTATGCCTTTTCTGAGTCTTCTTCTCTCTCTACATTATAGGTCTCTCCGCTACCCCCCTTCCCCTTCTTTCCATCTCCTCTTCCCTCACTTCCATGGCTGTGGGCCCAAGTGGGAAATGACCTTTCAGAGCACATAGTCACATATAACATAGTAAGTGTTTTGACCGTTGACTATCTTTTCTTTCAAACACCAGGGAGCAAGCTACACTCTGCACAGGCACCATTGTGGCCAGTCCGCAACGCCAAGTCAGAGGAGACAGGAAACTGGGCCAGCATCATCCCTTTCTCCCTCAGATGTTAACCAAACCTAATGAAAATGATGACGGATACCAAATCCGTATGAAGGAAAATGCTCAAAGCCTGCAACTCTCCCTCTCTCTTCTTACCCCCATCACTTCCAAGGCCATTATCATCCACCCAAAATAATAACTTGGTATACTAGAGACCAGCTTGTAACTACCATTCATTGCGTATCCTTGTTTGGCCTGCTCTTCCTATTTTAGCTCATTACCTCCCTAGTGGGAGTGAAATGGTATCTCATTGTGGTTTTGATTTGCATCTCTCTGATGGTTAATGATGCTGAGCATCTTTTCATGTGTTTGGTAGCCATTTGAATGTCTTCTTTGGTGAAATGTCTATTCAAATCCTTTGCCCATTTTATGAGTGGGTTATTTATCTTTTGGTTGTTAAGTTATCAAAATTTTATATATATTTTGATTATTAGTGGACTATTAGATTCTTGTTGGATATATGGTTTCTGAAGACATTCTCCCAGTCAGTAGCTTGTCTTTTCACTTTTTTGGTAAATATTTTTGATGAACAAAAGTTTTAAAATCTTATTTATTTTGTCTTTTGCTATTTGTGCTTTTGTTATTATATTAGATAATTTTTTTCTTAATTTAATTTATTGCCTGGCATGCTTTACCGTGGTTTTTGGAAATTCCCTACCTTGCCACTCAGTCACCATGTTGTCTTCTTCCTACTATTCTACAGCCCCAGAAAATCTGTGAGGTTATTCAAGCCTCCCTTCCTTGTGGGAGGGGGGGTCAGCTAGGGTTCACCTTCAGCCTCTGACTTACTTCTAACTTTGATCAGTGCCTAAGTCATGCTTTTGTTCCATCTCCTAGTTCGTTGCATAGTGCCTGGGGTCTTAAAAGCTTGCAAGTGGCCATTCAAGGTTCAACAATTGGTCTCCAGTCACCTGGAGCAACAGAGGAAGAAGTAGAGTCAGGACTAGGAGGAGGATATGGAATGTGTTGCTATGCCTCCATGACTAACTGCCTCCTTTGCCATGAGACCAGAAGAACTGGATGGTGTCTGGCTACCATTACTAAATATTTTGATCAAAGATTCCATAGAAGAATTCTGATCAAAAGGGGGAAAATGCAGAACAAAGTTTCAGACTCTCATGAACTCTAAATTTCTAGAGCAATGGAAGGTGAATGAACCCCTGAAACTATTGCCCTGAGATCATCTTTAAATCTTAAACCAAAAATATCCCCTGAAGTCATCTTCAAAACAAACAATAGTTTAGCTTAACTGGTAAAAAAGGCCTGCCCTAAGCATTATGCTCTTTTAAGAACTATCTATATGAGATCAAATTGACAACAGCAACTCAAAAGATTAGATAGGAACTTTAGGGAGCAGTGAGTTTATGTTAATGAGGGAGAAACAACTCAGAAAAGGCGGGCGAGAATGGTTGCACAACTTCAAGAATGTAACCAGTGTCACTCAATTGTACATGTAGAAACTGTTGAATTGGTGTACGTTTTGCTGTGTATATTCTCAACAACAGCAACAACAAAATAAATAAAATTTTTTAAAAAAGAAATTTAAATTGAATTTCCATAGTCCCTCACAGGTCTGTAAGTATAAATGAGTTCATATTAACTATAGAAGCTGTACTATATGAAGAAGAACAGGGCATCGGAATTGGAGGAAGACTCATTAACCTGTGATATGCGGATGACACACCCTTGCTTGCTGAGAGTGAAGAGGACTTGAAGCACTTACTGATGAAGATCAAAGACCACAGCCGTCAGTATGGATTACACCTCAACATAAAGAAAACAAAAATCCTCACAACTGGACCAATAAGCAACATCATGATAAGCGGAGAAAAGATTGAAGTTGTCAAGGATTTCATTTTACTTGGATCCACAATCAACACCCATGGAAGCAGCAGTTAAGAAATCAAAAGGCACATTGCACTGGGCAAATCTGATGCAAAAGACCTCTTTAAAGTGTTAAAAAGCAAAGATGTCACCTTGAAGACTAAGGTGCACCTGACCCAAGACATGAAGACATGGTGTTTTCAATTGCCTCATATGCATGTGAAAGCTAGACAATGAATAAGGAAGACTGAAGAAGAATTGACTCCTTTGCACTATGGTGTGGCGAAGACTACTGAATATACCACTGCCTGTCCAAAGAATGAACAAATCTGTCTTGGAGGAAGTACAGGCAGAATGCTTCTTGGAAGGATGGTGAGACTACGTCTCACATACTTTGGACGTGTTATCAGGAGGGACCAGTCCCTGGAGAAGGACATCATGCTTGGTAAAGTAGAGGAAGACCCTCAACAAGATGGACTGACACAGTGGCTACAGCAATAGGCTCAAGCATAACAACGATTGTGAGGATGGCGCAGGACTGGGCAGTGTTTCGTTCTTGTACATAGGGTCTCTATGAGTCAGAACCGACTCAATGGCACCTAACAACAACATCCTATGATAGATACTTGCTGTATTTGCCTGCTGTCATCTATTGATTTTTCTTTTACTAACTACACTCTGGAGGATCCACTCCTGTCATACTTTCATGTGACCCCACCTGTGGTACACTATTACTTTGTTGTTGTTGATGTTAGCTGCCATTGAGTCAGCCCTGGATCCATGGTGACACCATGTGCAATGGAATGAAATGCTGCCGAGTCCTGTGTCAGCCCAGGATCAGTTGCAGATTGTACCATTGTGCTCCACTGGGTTTTCTTTGGCTGATTTTTGGGCATAGTTCACCAGGCTTGTCTTTGTAGTTCATCTTAGTCTGGAAGCTCTGCTGAAACCTGTTCAGCATCATCCAAACCAAACCAAATCCATTGCCGTTGAGTCTATTCTGGCTGATAGTGACGCTATAGGACAGAGTAGAACTGCCCCTACGTTTCCTAGGCTGGGATCTTTACGGGAGCAGTTCGCCAGGTCTCGTCTCCTGAGGCAAGGCTGGTAGGTTTGAACTGCTGACTTTTGGGTACAGCCACCAGGGCTCATTATGTTTAGCAATAGATCAAGTAAAAATAAGAGCAAACGGGAGAAACTGGAAATGCTAAATCTTACACTTTCAATTATCTCAGGGATTAATTTTGTTAAATGCATACAAATACCATAGAGTATAAGTTTAATAAACTAACAGTTGCACAGACATTTTGAGAAAAAAGTATTAGTAAACATAGAACAAACATAATAGTATATTTATTGTGGTTATTTAGAGGAGATGAATTTTTGCAGAGTTCCGTAAAATGCTTAGATTACACAAAACTGAAACATTTAAGACTAAAATAGAAATTATGAGGAGACTCCGGCAAGATGGCGGTCTAGGCAGAAGCACCACGCCGTCC
>NW_004443990.1:7650839-7694159 GCF_000243295.1 Trichechus manatus latirostris
CCAATGTCATAAAACAGCATGTGTGTTACTGTTACATGAGAAACTATTTGTTCTGTAAGCCTTCACCTGAAGTACAATAAAATATTAAAAAAAAATGATATTAAATAACCATAAAAAAATAAAATAAAATAAAATAGAAATTATGAGACAATGGTTAAAAGACCAATTGGATGGAATAATAAGATTATGAGAAGGACTTCTCATAAACATTAGTAGTAGTCGTATATCAAGAATTAAACATAAGCCCCAAACCATTAAGATGTCCACATTAAAAGAGGGAAAAGGAAATACTCATCACGTTTACAATAAAAGTAAAGAAGATCGTTTACTTAAAATATGTGGGAAAACCTCAGCTCTCCATATTTATTGGAGATGCAAATAAAATTTGTAAAAAGATATCACTAATCTGCAACCAGAACTTTCAAAATTGATGAGTGGAGCAATGAAAATGGTAGTAAGTAGTTTACTTACTTATACAGGGGCAGAGTGGCAGGAAATGAGACGAATACTATACATTGGAACCAGACTGTCAATGTCCTCCAATGCCAATTGCATGTCAGATTAGAATCGTGCCCCATAGGTTTTTCAATGGCTGTGACCTTTTGGAAGTAGATTGCCAGGTCTTTCTCCCGAGGCACCTCATGGTCAATTTGAACCACCAACCTTTCGGTTAGTAGCAGAGTGCTTAACCATTTTCATACTACTAACCCCTTCTTTCTAAACAGCACGGAACAGAGAAGGGCAAGATAGAGAACAGGCTTGGCAGAGGGGCAACACAAGTAAAGACATGTTGTTTTAATAAAAAGAATGCTGGAATAAGATTGCTAAATTGAATACAAACCCAGTTAATTCCTACAGTATATGATAACCATAACCTGTGTGTTAATGTTTCTCTCCACTGGACAAAAATCATCTGTATCTTATCAGTTTTCTACAAGTTCACCCCTAACTTTACAGAGTCTGGGCCTTACCAATGGTAAATATTATGTCAAATGAGAATCACTTGTCCCGTGGACCGTATTACACAGTGCTCTACAACATTGAAAGGACACACCGACCTCTGTGCCTTATTTCCAAGTTTCCAGAGATCTTTCTTAACATGGTAAACAAAAGCACTCTCTACCCTCAGGGGCTATTGCTTAGTCACACACTCATCACGTTATCAAATAATTGCGCAAATAAATGTTGACTTGAACTGTGTTGAGTGCTATGAAGGAGAGGATGTGATGGCTATGAGAACTTACGACAGAGATTTATCTAATCAGCAGGAAAGGAAAGGCATCCACAAGGAAGGAGACATTGGGGGGAATATAAATAAACGATGAATAGGAGTTTAACAGTTGGACTCCCTTCTCTTCCCTATCCACACATCTTTGAACACCATGCATACACCCATTTCTCTCAAATATGAATATCCAGCTCTTCCTGCCCTCGAAAACCAGATTTGATGGTCCACTCGGATAGCTCATAGGCATCTCACATTCAAGCAGAATTCTCAGTTTCCCCCCAAACATCTGTCCTCCCCCAGCCCTCCCATTTCAGTAACTGGCACCACTATCCACCCAATCGATCAAACCAAAAATTTAGGAAATATTCCTGGTTTCTTCTCTTTCCTTCATCTTCCCCCCTCCCCAATAGCTTCATCAGTTAAGAGTGCCAGTTCTGCTCTCATATTATACCAAACTGACCACTTTTTACAACTATTCCACCACCACCAGGCTCTAGCCACCACCATGCTCCCTCTCATGAACTATTTCACATCATATCATGCCACTCTGCTTCTAAAAACTCTTCCAATGGCAATAAAATCTGATCTGTTCCCATTGGCTTAGATAGCCTTACAAGATCTGACATGCACTACTACCTTCTGACCTCATCTTTTACTATTTCCACTCCCACCCCAGCCCCACTTCCAACTCAGCTCCAGCCACATGGATCTTCTTTAAATTCATCGATCTTCCATGTTCATTTCTGACTTACAGTCTTTGAACTTGTGGTTCCCTCTGCCTGGAATATTCTTCCCCATTATTTTTGCATGCCTCGCTCCTTCTGCTCATTCAAGTTTCAGTTTAAATATCACACCTTTAGGAAGGTCTTCCCTGACTACCCTAGAATTATCTAGAGTACATCCAGTTGCTCTCTATCAGAGCCCTCAATTTTAATGCTCTGCATGGCTCTTATAACAAGCTGATATTGTTTTTTCTTACTTACTTCTTTATTTGTTTATTGTATGATCTCTCCATCCCCAACTCCTACATATATGTTTTGAATTTTATCTGTACTCCAGTGCTTAGAACAGTGTCCAGTACATAGTAAAAAAAAAAACCATTACCATTGAGTCGATTCCGACTCATAGCGACCCTATAGGACAGAGTAGAACTGCACCGTAGGGTTTCCAAGGTTGTAACCTTTATGGAAGCAGACTGCCACATCTTTCTCCCAGGGAGCAGCTGGTGGGATCAAACCACTGACCTTTTGGTTAGCAGCTAAGTGCTTAACAACTGCACCACCAGGGCTCCAACAAATAGTAGGTGCTAGGAAAAAAAAAAAAACGTTGAATACATGAAGAAGACAAAGAGGAAAAGGATGATTACTCAGGCTGAAAGAGATGGAAGGAGAATGAAGACTACAAACAAAAATTCAGCGTGGTGGGAAGGTTGAGCACAGACAGCGGGAGGGAGCAGGGTGAAAAGGACAGCTGGAGAGCAAGAAGAAGCCAAACCACACTAGGGCCTGGAGGGATTTTATGGAGTTTTGTCCTCATTCAAAGAGTAATGAGAAAACATTGACAGACTTTTAAGCAGGAAGATGAGAAGAACATGATATTCTAGTGATCTTGAGCTCAAAATAAAAGAAACTTTAATAGGAAAAATAATGCCACTGCTATAGTGATGGGCCACCCTGGTATAGTCAGAGCAGAAATTCTCTAGTCCATGTCAGTTCAGTTTTCTTTCCAAGACCCTGCTTCCTATGACACACACAGGCATCATCTGTTCCAGCCTTGTAACCATAAAATCAACAACAGCCCACAATATGAACTTTCCTTCACTTCTTCAAGTGCATCATGCTGCTTTCTAACCAGGCCAGCCCCATACACTGCTTGCTCTTCATGAAAAGCTCTTCCAATTCCCAACCCATTTGCTTAGTTAACTCCTTCCTGCCTGTTGCATCTCAGCCAGCTTAAACACTATGGGGCAGGGAGATCAAAGAAGGTGTCCCTGAGGAAACGATGTCAGGACCCACTGTTACAACGTGTAATAACCAGTTGCTGTTGAGTCAGTTCCAACTCGTGGTGACCCCATATGTGTCAGAGTAGAACTGTGCTCCATAGGATTTTCAAAGGCTGATTTTTCAGAGGTAGATCACCAGGTCTTTCTTCCGAGGCACCTCTGGGTGGACTCAAACCTCCAGCCTTTGGATTAGCAACCAAGCTCATTAACCTTTGCACCACCTAGGTTCTTCATACAGTGTAACAGCTCCCCGAAATTTTCTTTCATAGCAATAATCACAGTATAGCATGTAGATAAAAATGGAGGCTGTTGAGCCAGACTGTTGGGGTTGGAATCCTAGATTTTCTCCTTAGTACTTGCGTGACCTTAGGCAAATTACGTATCCTCATTGAACCTCAATTTTATCATTTGTAAAATGGTAACAATGGTAGTCCCTACTTTAGTGTGCTCTTAAGAATATCAAAATAATACATGCAAAATGCTTAGCACATTCTCTAGCATGCAGTTGCGTGCTCAGTAAATGTTAGCTGCGATCATCATTATCAAGATTTGTAATTATATGTTTGTCTTTTGAAATAATTAATGCTTCCCATCTCCACCAGACTGAAGTCTCCATTAGAGAAGAAACAATGAGAGCTTGTTCACAGCAGAGTAGGGTGCCTGGCTCACAGTAAGAGTTCAATGAATACTGAGCTGGATGAATGGATTTACACAGCCTGCGATGGTTAATATTATGTGTCAACTTGGCTAGGCCATGATTCTCAGTGGTTTGGCAGATATTATGTAATCACCCTTCATTTTGTGATCTGATGTGAGCAGCTAATCAGTTGTAAGGGGAGTTTCCTTGGAGGCGTGGCCTGCATCCTATATATATGAATGTTCTGGCAAAGCTCTCTCTCTCTCTCAATCCTGCATTCCTCTGGTCATCCTCTAACCTCTGGTTCTTGGAATGTGCGAAGCCTTCAGCCTACCATCTGACCTGCAGATTTTGGGTTCATCAGCCCCTGCAACCACGTGAGTCAGGAGAAACCTCCAGCCTGATGCCTGACCCACAGGTTTGGGACTTGCCAGCCTCCACAATTGCATGAGCCATTTCCTTGAGATAAATGTCTCTCTCTGTATTTATATACACACTTCGCTGGTTTTGCTCCTCTAGCGAACCCAGCCTAGGAGCTGGCCTGTTCTTGTATGCAGGATTTATTGGGATACACCTGGCAGCACTGTACTCTGGGCTTCATGTTGGATGCTGCAGTCATGACTTAGAGTGACACTTAGGGTAACAGTCCCTTGGTCCCCCATCTCATCCCTGTGGCTGTCTCAGGTTCAGTTTCCAATGCTGTCATCATTTATCCCTCTTTGGAATTCTTCTTTTCAGTACAGATTTTTTTTGCATTTAACTGACCACACATGTCTCATTCACAGTACTTTCCTTCCATCCCAAGTGTGTCACCGTTTGGGTTTTGTAACTCAGATAAAAAGAAGATTTTGATTCCAGACAGGAAGGGCCAAGGAGAGAGCAGAGGTGTGTAGAGTAGATACAATGGTGCCTGTCCCCACATAGCCCCACGGACTGGGAGTATGTTCCTTGGCTTAGAGGAGAAAAGGTCAGTGAGAAACTGACAGAACTGATTTTCATGACAGACAATGAGCTTCTGCACAAGGAACAATGCACAAGGAACTGAATTACTCAGGGAAAACTTTTTGAGACTCTGGACACAGGCTGGGAATCCCTGGGTGGTACAAACAGTTAAGGAGTTTGACTGTTAACTGGAAGTTTGGAAGTTCAAGTCCATTCAGAGGCACCTCAGAAGGAAGCCTTAGTGATCTACTGAAAATTCAGCCATTGAACACCCCGTGGAGCACAGTTCTACTCTGACACGTATGGGGTCGCCATGAATCGGAGTCGACTCCATGGCAACTTGTGGAGCACAGGCTGCTTTGGGGCCCAGAAGCGGTAGCATTGCCCTACTAGGGAGGAAGCCTTCCTTCTCCCTGTGCACAGAACCCAACAGTGCTCCAGCCCACTGAGAACACAGGATCATCTGGTCCAGAAGGATTAATTAACTTGTCCAGTTACACATAGATACAGTGGCAAGGTGAATTCAAATCCAGAGTTCCAAGGCCTGGACTCTTACCCACTAGGCTACATCATGCCAGGTCACAGATTCAAAGCAGCAAATTAGAAGTCAGGAGGTTATTGGTAGATGCCCAAAGAATAAACCAGTTGCTGTCAAGTTGATTCCAACTCACAGCGACCCCATGTGTATCAGAGTAGAACTGTGCTCCATAGGGTTTTCAACGGTGGATTTTTCAGAAGTAGATCACCAAGTTTTTCTTCCGAGGCAACTCTGGGTGGACTCAAACCTCCAACCTCTCAGTTAGTAGCACAGCATATTAACCATTTCCACCACCCAGAGCCTCCACCTAAAAAATATTGTTGTTGTTAGGTGCCATTGAGTCGATTTTGACTCAAAGTGACCCCATGAGACAGAGTAGAACTGCCCCCATAGGGTTTTTTAGGCTGTAATCTTTACAGAAGCAGATCACCAGGTCTTTCTCCCAAGGAGCCACTGGATGGGTTTGAACCACCAATGTTTAACTGTTGCATCACCAGGGCTCTTACCCAAAGAATAACAAGAACTTAAAATTACAGGAAAACAATGTAAATACAACAGAAGAACTCAAATGGTTTGGCTGATTTAGCAGAGGGGCAAACAGATACATATCTCAATAAGATCTACCCTTGTATTAATAGTGTAATTAGGTTGGTGCCTCCATGAACAACTGCCTCCTTTGCCATGAGACCAAAAGAACTGGATGGAGCCTGGCTACCATTACTGAACATTTTGATCAAAGATTCCATAGAAGATCCTGGTCAAAAGGGGGAAACTGTAGAACAGAATTTCAAACTCTCATGGACTCTAGACTTTCTGGAGCCATGATGGTTGGATGAACCACGGACACTATTGCCCTGAGATAATCTTTAAACCTTTTAAACCAAAAATATCCCCTGAAGCCATCTTAAAACCAAACAATAGTTTAGTTTAACTAGTAAAAAAGGTCTGCCTTGAGCATTATGCTTTTTTGAGAACTATCTATGTGGTATTACATTAACAGCAACTTGAATATTAGACAGGATCTTTAGGGAGCAGTGAGTTTATGTTAATGAGGAAGGAACAACTTAGAAAATGAAGGTGAGAATGGTTGCACCACTCGAAGAATGTAATCAATGTCACTAAATTGTACATGTATAAACTGTTGAATTGGTGTATGTTTTGCTTTGTATAATCTCAACAATAACAACAAAATAAATAAAACTTAGAAGAAAAAAAATAGTGTAATTAGGTTGGAATGAGGCCAAGAGTCACTAAGCAAAATTTAAATTAAGTTCAGACTCATCTTTTGGGTAACATTAAAAATTGTTAGAAATTTAGGAAAAATTTCTAACAGGTACCTAATATAAAACAAGATTTGTGCTGGAATAGATATACTTATTCAACAGAATTTCATTGAGGACCTAATTAATGCATTTCACCTTGGTGGTATTATAGGCATTAGGGATGCAGCAAGAAATAAAACTGATCAAAACCCCTGACCTAAGAGAGCTTAAATCTTAGTAGATAAGAATCTTCTATAAAGTTTCTCTTAAATACCAGATAAATAGACTATTTCTTACTAGGCTTTCACTATTAATTTGCACCCTTCTGCACACTTTTCTAAGCCTAAAATATGCCATTTATAATTATAGCATTCCATGTGTCTTCCTCTCCTGTTAGACTACAAGCCACAGTGCTCATCGTAGCGAACCCCCATACAATCTGAACACAGTCAGTGTTGCTGTGCTGGGCTCCATGACAATTAAAAGAAGAGGAGAGATCATGTTCTACCAAGTTGGATCCAGGTCTAGGAAACCCAGAGCCCATTTGGATCAAAGAAGGGAAACCCATGGAGGAACCAGAGTCTAAACTCACTTCTCAGCTAGCATGTGGGAAAGTTACATAACCGCTACTTCTTTTGATCTTCCCCACTAGGCTTGTAGTTGAATTGTCACATGTTCATCCTTGTCTTTGGAGACCTGTCTCTGCTTTGGAATTGGCCCTGCTGCTGTTTTCAGGAGTAAATCAGGACTCTGGATTAATTTAGGCCCTATCCCTCCAGTTCTGTTTCTCTCTCAGCGGGAGTCAAAGTTTCGATTCTTCTTAAAAGATCTGCCCTTCCCCCTTTCCAGCAGGCAAAGAAACAGACTGCTCCTGCCAACTTTCAGAAACTTCAGTCTTTTGATGGAGCAAGAAATCAGACTGTGTTTTGGTACATGCTGCAGAAAGCTCTGGGGATCCTGCTTAGGAGGAGATCGGTCAAAATGTAGAGTAAGAAGGGAATGGGAGGGGTAAGCTGTTCGATCCAACATCAAATCCCACCACTGACTTCTTTAAACAAGCGTTCTCATAGTGAGCAGTGAGAAATTGGAGAATCCACTTCCTTCAGCCTTTTAGCATTTGACAAGCCTTCTGTATAAGTAAAGGAGTCCAGGTGGTGCAACTGTTAAGCCCTCGGCTGCTAACCAAAAGGTTGGCAGTTTGAACCCACGCAGTAGCTCCGAAGGAGAACGTGGTGATCTACTTCCCTAAAGATTACAGCCTAGGAAACCCTATGGGGAAGTTCACTCTGTCACATGGACTCACGTTGTCTCGAAAGTCGAAAGTCGACTCAATGGCACCTAACAACAATAGCCATATCATTGGAGGATGAGTAGCAAGCCTGTGGGCAAGTCTTTCTAAGCCGGACTATTCAGTGAAGCAGCTGTGGGGAGTGACCAGGGTGAGGGGAGGTGGGATGGGAGGGGAAAGACTCCCACCCTCGTATCTGTAGTGCTGGTGGGACCAATATTGGTTGGGAATGTAGGAAGGAGAGCTTGCTGTTTCCAAGCTTTGGGACCTTTGCCGTAGTCAGAGGGGAGCCTTTGAAGAAAGATTTTCCCACCCAATCCTCCACCCAGAGCCTGGGGAAAGACTTCAGTCGATACAATGATCTGGGAACAGCCAAAATTCAGTTGCTGTTTTGTTCTCCACTTCTAGGGAAATGAGAGCTGTCTGTTTTTCATTACTTTGCTCTTATCACATCAGGCTGTTCTTTTATGGAAGTAGTTTCATTTCCAAGAAACCTGTTTTGCTTCACCGGGCCCTTGCCTCCTCCCTCTCCCAAACCCCTCCCTCACCATCTCTCCTCCAACCCTATTACTGCACCCACTCCTTCCCATTCTAGGGAATAAGCTGATAGATGATACCAGTTTACATGTAGCTTATATCAGTCCTAGAAAATACAAAGATTAAAGTCTGGTCAGTGACTGCAGCAGGGCAAAATATGACTCCCCTGTCTCCGCCTTTTCTAGGTCACTACCTTCTCTCCTATGTTACTAATGCAATTGACCTCATCTGTTTTGTGGTCATTAGCCAGCAACTTGGAGGAAGTGCCCAGTGTGTCTGCAAGCAGGGCTTGATAAGATTTATCGAGATTTCTGGTGGTCCACAGTCTGAAAAGCAGGATAAAGCAAGTTGTCTGGACAAGTCCAGATGCCAGATTCCAAATGCCATCTCCCTCAGAATGCATGGATGTGTGCAGAAATTTTGAGCACCCTCTATTGCTCCACAAGCTCCAGAAGTTCATCTGGAGATGTTCTGAATCAACGAGAACCAGCTGGGTGGCCTGTTTATCACTCAGATGTTACTCAGTGAGGCCTCAGAGACCCCCATGTGCTTCTCTACACGATCCTAGCACACGCACTTTTTCATCTTTATTTCCTTCTTTCTGTCTCCCTTGCATTTCCCCCCTTCTCCCCCCCCCGCCCCCCGCTTTTCCCAATATTTTCCTAGAGTCTCACTTATAATAGCTATGGTTGAAGAGCTCCATAACTCTTACCTTGTCAGTGTGAGAATAATTTCAAAATTCACCCAGAGCCAGCTGAGGTGTCCCTGTTCTTAAGACTCAGAGAAGATCACCTCTACTCCACTCTTATCTATCTCACTGTGAAAATCCAAAATTCTCCTCAAATTCTCTGTGAATTTCTGAAGACCTAGATCGGTTTTTGTCAACTCTCCTTCTAAACTTTTGCTTCCACTGAGGTAGCTAACGGTGTGGGTTGTTGATCCTGGGCCTGCCATGCTGCCTCTTTCTCCTCCAGATTCACCCAGATAACAAACTGGTACCTTCCTCGGTTTAAAAACAATAATAACTCTCACTGGGCACGTATGCATGAGTAGATGAAGAGGTTTATATTATAGCAACACATACTACTTCAAATTACATATGGATATTCCTTTTTGTGAAATGGTCAAGCCATATTTGGAGATTTTCATAGACTCCATGGCCTCATGGTATCCTACCCTCATCCCTTCTCATTGGCCCCTCTTCCTTCCATCTCTCTTCTTCATTGCTTCCTTGCCAGATTAGTCTTTGTCATTCCAAAAGGTCCATCCATTTTAACAGACCCACCTTTCTTACAAGGCAGTTGTAGGATTTTTTTTATGCTTAATTATAAAATATTCCAAATGTTAAGTACAGAAAATAATATCACTGATATTATTTTAAAATTTAACAGATTTAAATAATATATAAAGGATGTTAAATATTGCCATATTTGCTTCAAATCTCTCTCTGTCTCTCTCTCACATTCCCACACGTTTTTGTACTTTTATTATATATGAATGTTTCCATAAATAATAAACAGTATTGTTTGGGGTATTTAAAAATATTTTCTTAAGTGGTGTATTGCACCAAACAGCTTTTTGCACTTCGCTTTTTTTAAATTTAATATTATTTTTTAATATTTCTTCATATAGATCTAGTTTATTCATTTTAACTCCTGTATAGTAGCAGTCCATTATATGAATAAATCAGTTTATCTATTCGTTTCCCTGACGTAGGACAATCGGGATGTTTGTAGTTTTTCACGATTACAAACAATAAGCCTACTTGGCTATTTCCTTGTTATATCCTGGAGGGCTTCTATAGGGTAGATACCTTGAGGTGGATTTGCTAGGTTGTGGGCATAGGGTATATAACTGTGAGTAAGACGAACACAGGGCATACAACAATGAACAACATGGACTTGGTACTGCCCCAGGTAGTGGCGCAGGAACAATTTAGGATATCAGAGCAGCAGTGGGGCCAAGGGAACCAGACACCAAAGTCAGAGGTGAGAGAAGAGGAAATTGTCATATGCGTGATGACCAGGAGAACTGTATGGTGAGGACATGAGAGTGCCCACCAATTCCTCCTATAGGAGAAGTCCTATTCTGTTATTATTAGTCATTATGCAACCAAATGTTGAGACCTAGGGAGTACCACTGTCACATAACACATTGCATTATATTTTAAATTATTGTTTGCTGGGTCGTGCTCCACTGGGTGGTGAGAATAAACTTTGTGAGCAAGAACATTAGTTTCTATTCCTCACAATCTCAGACTTGAGCACAGTGGCCCAGCACATTGCAGGTACTCAATAAGTATCTTCTGAATTAATTCAATAAGATAATATCCCCCAATTCTTCAATAACCATAGTGTGCCAAGTTAAGGAGTAACCCAAGATGGGTGTTATTTTATACACGTTTTGGCCTAAGAAACGTCAATGACTAAGAAGAACTCTTCCATCATATACCCAAGACCATGGCGTACATGGTTTCCTAAAAGAGCAGCTTCATAAATGCCTCGTTAAGAGTCTTCCATCTACGTCTAGGTCAACTGGTATAACAAAGTTTATTAAGAAAATGTTCTGCATCCTACTTTGGTGAGTGGCGTCTGGGGTCTTAAAAGCTAGCGAGCAGCCATCTAAGATGAATCAATTCGTCCCAACCCACCTGGAGTAAAGGAGAATGAAGAACACCAAAGACACAAGGAAAGCATTAGCCCAAGAGACAGAAAGGGCCACATAAACCGGAGACTGCAACAGCCTGAGACAAGAACCAGATGGTGCCCAGCTACCACCAATGACTGCCCTGACGGGGAAAACAACAGAAAGTCCCTGTTGGAGCAGGAGAAAAGTGGGGTGCAGAACTCAAATTCTAGTGAAAAGACCAGACTTAAAGGTCTGACTGAGGCTGGAGGAACCCCAGAAAGCATGGCCCCTGGACTCTCTGTCAACCCAGCACTAAAACCATTCCCAAGGCCAACTCTTCAGACAAAGATTAGACCGGACTGTGGGACATAAAATGACACTCATGAAGAGTGTGCTTCTTAGCTCAGGTAGATACATGAGACTAAATGGGCGTCTCCTGTCTGGAGATGAGATGAGAAGGCAGAGAGGGTCAGGAGCTGGATGAATGGACACGGGAAATCTGGAGTGGAAAGGAGGAATGTGCTATCACAGTATAAGGAGAGCAATTAGGGTCACATAACAATGTAGATATAAATTTTTGTATGAGAGACTAACTTCAGTTGTAAACTTACACTTAAAGTACAATAAAATAAAATTGAAAAGAAAAAAAAAGGAGTCTTCCATCCACAGGACAATGAGTAAATAAATCCCTTCGCATGACTCACCACATGACTCTTTGATTTCAGTGGGATCTCCTGAGACTCAAGTTCTCAGCCGGTATCCTCCCATTCCCCAAACTACTGACTTCATAGATGAGAACAGCCTCTCCTCTTCTACTACCAGGACACCCTGACTTCATCCCCTCAAATGCCAAGAAGAGTATCTGACATCATTGTCTCTGAAGCAGCCAAGGTCACTAACAGTCATTCAGTTTTTCGGGCACAGTCCACATCCCTAAGGCACTATTTATTCTGCCAGGTTTAGAAGAATCTAAATAAGCTTCTCCCCTTCTCTCTTTGTTGTTCTATATTAATATGTCTTATTTATGTTCTTCATCAAACTTATCACTGTTTATTATTATGAACGTACTTGTGCATATATTCTTTGTCTGTTTCCCCATGAGTACAGGGATTCTATTGTTTTATTCACCAATAAGTACCCAGTTATCAATATTGCCAGGCATATAGTAGGAGCCCAAGATGGTGCATGTGCGTGTGTATTGTTAATTGACATGGAATTAAATGAAATAATGTCTCAGCTAGCCAAGATATCGCAACTAGATATCTCTCCCTATTAATTCCAATCAGTTGAAAGTAGGTTGCAATGATCATTAAGGGTGGCCTCAAAGGGGAAAGGGGTTGCACTCTGACAACATGAAGCTTACCAAGAGATGACTGACACAGTGCAAGGCATGTTTGGGTGGAAGGGACGTGATGCTGTCTTGGGAACATGGTTCTCTGTTCAAACCATCACTCAGTTTCCGTAATGGGAAAATGCAGAACAGGCCCAACTCTTAGAGACTAACTGTTTAAGATGAAAGTTAAGAGGAGAGAAGCAAAGGGGGAAAGAAGGGAGGGAGGGAAGAAGAAGGAAGGGGAAAAGGGAAGAAGAAAAGAAGGGAATAGAAAACAAGGTACAGGATGTTCTTGATGTTTTTATTCCTGTGCAATCAAGAGCAAATGTATCGCCAGGGGAGAGGGAAAATATAATGAAATACTTGGAAAACTTCATTACTGGAACTAAAGTGATTTGTGCTGGTCTTTGAGAAAGATCTTGTTGAATAGTTGGCCGCCAGTCCCAGTCCCCGATGACAAAGACTGTCTGTATATAATTTTTTCGTGCCATTTTCAATAAGAACTGGTCACTCCACTTTCTGCTCCTTTTTCCTGCCGCTGCCTCTGTGAGTCCTTGCCTACCCATACTGTACCCCAGCACCATGCAGGGCTCCTCAATCTGTGCCTAGTTTCACATATTGCCAAGATCGGAGCTGAGTACACCAGTGTTTGATGTGATTCCCTGGTTTTTTTCCAAAGAGAAGAAGCACCCTGAGGATGAGAGTTGTAAGAAGCTAACATTATTCCTGGAGCTGTAATGTATCAGGTACTTTACATGAATTAAGTTAGTCAATCCTTCAAACAACCCAATAAAAAAAAATTATTATCCCCTTTTTACATGTAAAGAAAGTAAGGCTAACATAAATTGGTACTTTTTCTCAGTTGCACAGTTAATAAGAGGCTGCATCTGGTCTATTTGATTCAAAGCACGTAATGTCTTCACTACATATGGTACCTCTCAGCTATTAGGCAGGAAAAGTTTTGAGATAAACAAAACTACCTCCCTGCAGCCAGAGTGATTTTTTTTTTTTTAAATATAAACCTAATCGTGTCACTCCCCTGCTAACATCACTTCCTGAAACAGCTCCTTCCTACCTGGAAATGATGCTGCTCCCTCTCCTGGAAATGTTATCCCTTCAGCTCTAAACTAACACACAACTTTACAGGTACACATGCGCGCGCGCACGCACACACACACACGCACACCATTCAGAGGTTTGTTTAAATAATGACTGCTATTCAACCTTTTCTTTACCTCCAAACCACTGGTTCTCTAACTTCAGAGATGTAAAAATTATGTAAAATTTTTTAAAAATTATCTGGGAAGGTTGCTAAAATTTTAATTCCCAGGCCTCAACCTCAAAAATTAGTATCAGTGGATTTGGGGAGAAGGTCTAGGAGTCTGCATGTTTAACAATCATTTGAAATGATTCTGGTTCAGGTGGTGCCAAGGACCACATTCTGAGAGCTATCCCAAGTTATAGGACCTCATTACACTCTTGCCTTCCTCTTTGGAGCGCTCTCATTCAACGGTCATTCGACAAACATTTGTTAAGAGCTCACTACATTCTAGGCGTTTTTCTAGGCAATGGGGACACAGCAGTAAAGGAAACAAGTCCTTGCTCCTATAAAGTTTACAATCTCACTGGGGTAAAAGCAAAAATTAAACCAATGGCCATAAGGTATATCAGGTATATCAGAAAAATAGAGCAAGAAATAGTGATGGGGAACTATTGTAATGTTATTTCTTTAATGTTTTCTCCTTAAGGGAAAGGGTTTTTTCTATCTTCTTCAGCAATCCATCCCAAGAAACAAGGACCTAGCATTCCATAAACATTTGTTGAGGTAGCAATAACATTTTCCCTTTATCACTGGTTTTAAGTATTTTGATTATGATGTAACTTGGGGTCGTTTTCTTATGTTTGGGATTCTATGTGATTCTTGAATTTGTAGGTTTACAGTCCTCATCTCGTTTGGAAAATTCTGGGTCATTATTTCTTCAAATATTTTTTCCACTTACCCGCTGTTCTCTCTCCTTCAGGAACTCCAATTACATGCATATTAGGTCCCCCAAGTTATTTCACAACTCGCTAAGAATGTGATGTGGGAGGTTTTTATGGCAGGACTGACTATATATAGAATGCCAGGAGGGACCACAGATGCAAAGTAACCCACATCACTCATGTATTTGTGGTAACTGCAAGGAATCTGTTACGGAAAGAGCAACTATGTACTTCCCAAGTTGAGCAAAGTTACCCGCAGCCAAAAGTAACTTCAAAGACGCTTTCCAACAAGCTATTCATTAAAAGGATGCCGCTAGACAATTTAGGCGTCTAATTCAAAATCCCACCTCAGATAGGAATCTCTTCAAGAGTATCCCTAAGAAATGGTCTTCTAGCTCTTTGTACTGACAGAGCTCTGCTGTTAAACTCTAATAGCTAAACTGGTCTTAGTTTTAATCTTAGAATGAGACAGAGCTAATCTGCTTCCTCTTTTACTTACCAATCGCCCTGCAAATATTTTAGAACTGTGAATTCATGTTTTCTCCAGGCTAGCTGTCCGTAATGCATTTATCACTCCTCCGGAGGCATGTTTCCAGAAACTCTCGCTATCCTAACCACTCTTGTTTGGACACACTTCAGTTTCTCAATCTTCTTTTAAAAATAGAGTGCTCAGAACTTAACACAAAACTCTGGTGAGGACTGGTCTCTTTTCATTTATATTATATATTTCTATACTGTAAACTGTAAGCACATTTGCTTTCTTAACATCACTGACAAAATGTGTATCGTATTTAGCTTCTAAATAGTTTATTTTCACACGAACAGCTATCACAATAGGACTGTCCCATCCTATACTTCCCTAACTGGCTATTTGAACCCCAATGCAATATTTTGAATTTAACAAGATTAAATATTTTCTTATATGTGCAGGCCTACTTCACTCTTTTAATTCTTGATCCTGTCTTCCAATGTCTTATCTTTTTCTCTTAATTTTGCATCTTTTGTGATTATGACCTGTATAAGGCAAAAGAAAAAGACAAGAGAAATTAGAAAAAAAAAAAAAATCTAATCAGGAAAGCAAGCAGATAGATATAGTCGTTTGCTATTATAGTGTGAGTGTAACTTCTGAGATTAGCCTGCCAAAATAAATTATTGAAATCAAAGGTAAAAGGGTGGAGTCAAGTAGTCAGTGTATGAGGTTCAAGCCCTGATTCCCCCAGAAGGATATTCACCCACTTTCAGTTAAATATGGTGAAGGAACATAACATGTTTATCTTCCCTCCCAAAAACCTTCTAAAAATCAAGGAAATTTTAAAGACACAATTGATATAAATACACAAGAATAAAGAGAATAGGAGGAAAGATAATAAAAGATGGCAGCAAAATATGGAACTTGAAAAGAAGGTGACTATATGGTAACTGACTTAATAGGTCTGATAAAATCAAGGCTATGGGAGAGAAAGCCAAAAAGTTGCAAGCAACTCATTCCATAGAAGCCCAGAAAGGCTCAGAAAATTGTGATACCAGATTCCTCAGAAGGTCAGGGCAAAAGTTGGGACTGAAGGATTATACAGGAAGGAGTCATACATCCCAAACTGCTCAACTATTGGGCAAACCAGTGAACTACATCTCCCTCACTCCAGCAAAAGACAGGAAGTCAACTGTCTGGAGAAATTTAACCACAGAAGCTCTGCGCCTGGCTCTCTTCTTCCACTTGGTTCCCCGACATTGGCAGCCAGGCTTATAATGCCCAGGCAGAAGTTTGGAGGGTTCCTCTCTGGAGGAACTGAAAGGCTCATGACTTTTGAGAATTCCTCCCCAACAAACCTGCCAGGTCCATCTCAGTTTCCTTAAAATGAAGTCAACTACACTACCCCACCCATAGAGAGTCAAATCATCTCGGAGAAAAAAAATTTATTTAAAAAAAAAAATTCAAGAAAAACGCCCTGGCACTGAAGGATATAAGTCTCTAGATTAAAACACCCCACTGAGTGTCCAGCACAACGAATTTTTTAAAACCCACACTCATACCCAAAACTGTGAAATTCAAACCCAGAAAAAAAAAAGACTATATATAAAAATCTGTGAATCATATAATTGTTAGACTTCTTTACAGGCACACTCGAAGTTAGAAAACAAGGAAGCAATGTCTTCGAAATTCAGAGGAATAATGAGTTTCCACATAGAATTCTATACACACACACACATACACACACACACACAGAGATTATTATGTAAAAGGGTAGAATAAAACTATTTTTAGACATGCAAAATACTGTCTCAAGAAATTTAACTCTCAAGTACTCTTTCTCCAAAAATCACTGGAATATATACCCTGAAAAATTAGAAAGTAGCTCAAGGAAGAGGAATAGGACCCCACAGAAGGCGAAGAGGAAATTACCAAGTCCACAGACTTACCAAGATTGGAACAAGAGGATAGAAAGTTCCACCAGGGGTGACTCCGAGAAAAAAATAGAACTGATAGATGATCTAAAATGTTCAACTGTACCAAGACAGGAGATGCAACTCCAGCAGAAAGTATTGGCATACATTAGTGATAAACCAAAACGACAACAACAAAAACCAAACCTGTTGCCATCAAATCCGTTCTGACTCATAGCGACTCTATAGGACGGAGAAGAACTGCTCCACAGGGTTTCCAAGGGGCAGCTGGCGGATTCAAACTGCGGAATCCACCAGTCGCTCCTTGGAAACCCTATGGGGCAGTTCTACTCTGTCCTACAAGGTCACTATGAGTTGGAATCGACTCAACACAACAGGTTTGGTTTGGTATATGAGAAAACAGGCAAATAAAAAAAATCAAGGCAGTAATTAAGGCTGGAAAAAATAAAAGATTGTTCAAAAGAGAAATATATGACTGTGTTTCTTTAATAAAAAATGTACATTTTAATTTAAAAATACGTATCCACCAAGGAGCAGAGTCTGCCTGTAGCTCTGTTTCTTTTCTTTTTTAGACACTTGAGCTTTGTTTGTTTCTTTAGATACTATTTCAACCACTAAGGACGAAAGAAAAGGATTTAGATTTATGTATACTAACATCCCTCACTTACTCAGATACACACATTTCGGCTGACCCCACCTTTGCAACATCACAATTTTTGGATAAACCAAAATTCAGTGTTAAAAATATTAGAACCATGCAAATATTGTCACAGCTTTCACTCAGGAGGATAGGGGTTGGGGAAGCTTGCGTGGGAGCTTGGGGAAGCTTTTAGACTTCTTAGTCTAAAACTGAAAAAAATCAAGTTGCAGCATATTTAAAAATATGGAGATAAAATTCAGAAGAGTTAGCTACGAGTTGAAAGTTGCTGCTTTTGGGGAGCAATAAGCAGTGTTGGGGAGCCTTATAGTCTCATTTGATTTTTGACAATTACGTTCTGTTTTTCTTTGATTCTAACGTTAATTAAAATTGAAACCAACTATGATCACTCAGGGGCTAAGTGTGCCCAGCAGGCCCTTCCTTTTTATTTTTTAGAAACTTGTTCTTGAATTAAAAATAAGACTCTATTTGAGAATCAAGTGATTTCTTCTGTCAAACTGAAAAAGAAAAGTAATAGAAGATATATTAAAAATTCTGATAAATTACAATCCAGGAATTCAGAACTCTAACCCCAGGCCAGTTGGCCAAGGAAGATTGGCACATTTTACTCAACCTTAATTTGTTTGTTTGTTTCAATGTCCTGTTTATTATCATGCTTAATTTTCCAATTTATTTGGAAATGAGAATGTATATTGAAATTTAGCATAGCATCTTTGTAGCAGTAAAATCTCTTTAGTCATATTTCCTCTTTGTTCACTGTGAACAATAAAAGGAGAAAGATGGAACAAATACTGTGAACACGTACATCTATGAACCAGGCTTTTAATTTCTAAGTCTATAGCCCAGTTCTTCCTGGAGCCTGCCTTCATGGAGGAGGGAAAACAAAGATAAAACTCATTTTGAATCATGTATTTTCATGGTTCCAACACACAAAATTATAGTTATGGAAGTTTGTTACTACAGATTTCTTAATTTATAGTGAAGAAAGAATGTACTCCAAATTACAAAGCATCTGTTTGCTATTTTTCCTTTTGCAATGAAGGAAACTCAAACCTTGTTCTCTACTAAAACAACGATGAGAGCAAAAAACATTCTTCTCTACTTTTTTAGCATCTGTGTTGCTGCGTTATTGCTCCAGGTGAGTTAAATTGGCCAAAAATTATCCAAAGCATTTGTTCTCAGGGTCTGAAAAATATTAGACTAAATAAATAAAGTTCACCTATTGGAAAAAAATAATTAAAAAATGAGTGAAACTATTATGCTGAGTAAAAGAAGACAGGCAAAAAAGGACAAGTCTTGTACGATTCCACTTACGTAGAATATATAGAACAGGCAAATGCATAGAGACCAAAGTTTATTAGTGGTTACCAGGGGCAGGTGTGAGGGAGAAAAGCGAGGTATTGCTTAGGGGGCGCTGAGTTTCTGTGAAGGGTGTGGAAAAAAATTGGAAACAGTGGCAATGGTTGTACAACACGGCGAGTGTAATTAATGTCACTGAATTGTGCGTGGAAAAATGGGGGAAATGGCAAATGTTTTGTCATATACATTTTATCACAAAAAAGAAAAACCTACTGAACACATAACTGCCTAGCAATGCTATCACATGTTTTCTGAATCCTACTAATAATAGTGTAACTTAATTTAAAAAACAAAAAAGACTGGAATCTAGGAGTTTAGTACTGGATCTGCCACTCATATTTCATTTGACAACGGGCTAGTCAGGGGTCCCTGAGTGGCGCAAACAGCTTGCACTCGACTACTAACCTAGCAGTAGGTGGTTCAAACCCACCAAGCCACATCACAGAAGAAAGGCCTGGCGATCTGCTTCTGTAAAGACACTCTTTCTGTACTTATTTCCCACCTGTTAAATAAGAGGCTCCAACTGGATGATCTCTCAGATTTCTTTCAGCTCATAGGAGAACACAAAAAATACGTGGGGAACACAACAAGAATTGCCTTTTCTTTCCTCATGGATCCCCCATATTGATATACATATTTATATGCAGACATTAAGGAGCCCTGGTGGCATAATGGTTAAGTGCTCAGCTGCTAACTGAATGGTGGGCGATTCAAACCCACCAGCAGCTCTGAGGGAGAAAAGACCTGGTGATCTGCTATCACAAAGATTTCGGCCTAGGAAAGCCTGTGGGGCAGCTCTACTCTGTCCTCCGGGGTTGCTATGCATCAGAATCAACTCAACAGCATACGACAACATGCAGGCATGCAACAAGTACATGCAGACATCTGAAAACCCTACAGTCTCCGAGGATCTGACCACCAATCACAGGAGGAAATGCGGTAGTCTAATTTCAGCTAACTCTTAAACATCGTCAGCAAGACTAAAAGCTTGGATGCAACTCAGTTATCCCCACAAATAAAGGGTATAGTGTCGAGAATAATCCAAAACATTTCCACTTTGTTTTGGGATCTATTATATTATTTGGTTTACAGCAGACTTACATCAACATTTTGGTGTACTCAGGCTAATTTTTAAATTTATTGCCATAACTACTTACTCAAACAATCTAGTCTAAAAACAGGCCTAGCTGGATAGAAGAGACACTGTCCTGCAATTCAACATAGTCCCTGAATTTCTAAGGGCTGATTCACACAGAGGCCTAGTTTATACAGTAATAGAAGAGATGTTTGTGGTGTCTGCCCAGCTCACAATTCCCTCTTCTTCTCTGGGAACAGCTCACCACCCTGGTCCCCTGGGTCACAGAGATGAGACCCTGGAAGTTATGTTTTAGTTACTTGATGCCACTGCCTAGGACTCAGCTGACTGGGCAGCTGCTGAGCATCAGACCAGTCAGAGCCCCTCCTTGGAAATTTACCATTGAGCTGAGAGAGTGACATCACAAGGTGGGCTCACTTATATAGAAACTATATAAACTGCAAAACGAAAAGCATTTGCAGAAAGAAGTGGAGATAAAATATAGAAAAAGGCTGTTCTCTGGGCTCCTGATGGCCTTTCATTTCTAGTCCCTTTTGAGTCCCAGCTGCTTTCCTGCCATTGGCTTCCAGGACACCGCCTATGTAGGTCATTATATTCAATTCTCCCTTCTTGCTTGCTTGGATTACTTCAAGGCGATTTCTATTATTAGCAACAACAACAACAAAAAATCTGCTTCTGTTAAATTGGCCTTTTTTTTTTTTTTTAACTGAATTGAATAACATAATGGGGAAATCATTTTGATCGCTTGTTTTTTGGTTTTGTTTTTTTTACTGAATTAACTAACATAATAAGGAAATCTTGATTGCTTTTGTTTTCCTTTTTTCTAAATTAACTTGCAGTTTGACCAAACAGAACCGCGGCTAGGCATTAAAGAGCCCCAGGCAACTAAAAGATGATTGCACACTGGAAAATTTTACCTCATTTTCTGTGCCAGACTCTATTCTACATAGCTTACTCTTTATTGTATAATTAGAAGGATGTACCACCTTAAAAGCGTAAATACAGGATCACAACAATGCAACTTTTTTATTGTAATGTCAAATTGCATTCCTGAATCAGGCACAGGTTAATACATACTAATTAATTAGTTTCTGAAAACAATGGCAAACTGTTCCTTATAACAGAGAAATCAGACAGCCACTTGAAGCCCATTGGCTGCCATCAGCTGACTACCTCCAGGTAACTGCAAAACACACACATCCTTCTGCAAAAACTCAAACTCCAAAGCCTTAAGAGAAGGGAAGCAGAGGCAATAATGCAAAGAGCATCAAGTGGGTGTCAGCTGATGTGAGTCCCAATCTTTGCAAATTTCTTCACTTCTGTAGATCTTTGTTTCTTCATCTCATTTGGAACAGAGAAAATCCAACACGAGACCCATAGGCCAAAGACAGCCCAACAAACAACCTGCTGAGGCCTCCACTCCCTGGACGTGCTGTTAAACTTGCTGTGGCTCTATTTTCTCATCTCTACAATGGGGATGCTAATTGTCATAAGGCCGTTATTACACATAAAGTGCTTAGAAGAGCCTGGCATGTAAGTATACTCAATAAATGTTACCTCTTGCTGCTATATCTGACCACTGCCAGCTGTAAATTTCCAGCCGTTTGTTGGACAAGTTTGTAATTGTAATCAAAGTTGAACGTATCTAACGACAGATAGTACTTTGAGACATTCAAGTTCACTTCCACTAGGAGTAAATCATTAAACTGGGATGATTGAAAGCATTATTGAATAAAGAAGAACAGGGCTGAAGAGAGCCTGCAGGTTGCACCTGACTCATTTTTGGGTCATGGCCAACATTCATACTACAAGAGCAGCTTATCATGTAGCCTCACACACCTGGATTTCATATGATGAAGGTAAACTATTGAAAACACCATAGACAAAAGAAAAATATATAGACATATCCTGTATAAAAACCCGCTGCTGTCAAGTCGATTTCAACTGCTAGCGACCCTACAGGACAGAGCAGAACTGCCCCATAGGGTTTCCAAGTAGCAGCTGGTGGATTCAAACTGCTGACCTTTTCGTTAGCAGCGAAATGCTTAACCACTGCACCACCAGGGCCCTCTATCCTGTATAGTTGATTTCTAATATTTCCAGGGCAGACATTCTGTGCTTCCATGTTTTTGATCTAGAAAATTCTGAGCCTAGGAAGCAACTGTTTCTGTGGGTACCTAGAAGGAGAAAAATGATATTTAGAACAAGAGCAGACTGTGATCTCTTCTGTGCATCTGCAGAGTAGCATCAAATCGGAGGAAATGCTGTTCATTTAGGAAAAAACATTCATTGTGTGTTTAACCTCATTGTGAGCACCCACCCCACCACACCTCAGGGCATAATCTGGAAGGATATGAACATTTTAAAAAGTGAATTGCTCTGTGCAATGAAGTAAGAACTTTGAATCTCAGTGGGCAACCCAGGCAAAAAGGTATGAAGAGTATGGAGATAAGCAGATGTGTGAGCTGCAAGAAGGAAACCAGCCCTCCATATAATGTTCCCTGTGGTAGGAAATGGCTGATGAATTTTAGGACAGTGATTGTTATTGTTAGGTGCTGTCCATGTGACAGAGTAGAACTGCCCCCTAGGGTTTTCTTGGCTATAATTTTTACAGGAGTAGATCACCAGGTCTTTCTCCCAAGGAGCCACTGGATGGGTTCAAACTGTCAACCTTTTGGTTAGCCGCCTAATGCTTAACTATCAACACCAGGGCTCCTCGAGGACAATGTTATCTGTTAATTTTCAAGTTGTTGCCTATATGGTGCTATGCTGTAATCCCTCCAGTAAAGCTTCAGTAAAAGAGAGAAAGAAAATAACAGCAAAAACCAAGCACAATATTTAGGAAGCACACTGCAGCATGGGTTGAAAAAGACCTGTAAACTCCACAAAAACCCACAGGTGAGATTTTCCACAGCGATATCTTATTTGGATTTTAAAATAATGGTTGACCCCAGGAGGCAAGGGGACTTGGGGTTGCCCGTACAACTGACGCACTTGGGTTACGTATGAATGGCGTATTCTTACACAATGGAGAAATGCCTCTTCCACTTGATGGCAAATATCCCTATGAATGTTATCTCATTGCCTTTAATTTTATTTTACCATTGTCTAGTTTGTTTGGCTCCTGCTTGGGTCCCATTCCAGACCATTGTGTCCTCTAAGTTTATTATTAGGGTTACCTACCCACTTCTTAAACAATTATATCTACTACGGCTCTGTGTTTATGTAAAACAGCGACTGAGTACTCTTTAGTCAGAAAAAAAAGTAGTTCATACAAAGTAAAGAAGAAAAGAGTTGGATTTAAAAAGAAAAAAATATTTTTTTTTTCCTTTGGCCCTTATTTGTTTAAATATGTCAACCAGTATGTAATAACATACCCATTTTATCAAGGTCAAAACTTAAATACCAAGAAATTAATTTATACCACAAATATTTGTTCACCAGTCATATGGCTGCTAGGAGGCAGTGCTACAGAGATGAGTAATAAAGGATCACAACTTCATTTGGGAAAGAGAAATGAAAATGGAAGCATGTGTACAAATGCTAAGACAATATACCAGGAAACCAGTCACCATCAAATCCATTCCAAGTCATGGTGACCCCATGTGTGTCAAAGTCGAACTCTGATCCATAGAGTTTTCAATGGCTAATTTTTCTGAAGTAGATTGCCAGGCCTTTCTTCCAGGGTGGACTCGAGCCTCCAACCTTTCAGTTAGCAGCCAAGCATGTTAACTGCACCGCCCAGGTTCTCCAAGACAATATAAGGAGATATCAAAGAACTCTGGGGTGGGAAGATACAAAAACTTCAAAAGGTGACAGTTTTGAAGAATTCGTGGAGGTTCATCAAGCCGACAGGAGGGAAAGGGCATTCCAAGCAGAGGGACCTGGAAGGCAAGGACATGAACCTATGATCAAATGCAACATGAGCAGGGAGCAGTGAGAAGTTTGGTGTGGATGCAACATCGGAGAGGGTGGGAGTGTGAGGTCCTTGCAAGACAAAGATGTTAGGACTTTAATCTATAAGCTTTGAAGATCCAGCAAAGGTTTATACAGATAGAAGTGATTAAGAAAATATATTGCCGTAGAAAGATGGGTTGGAAGGAGATGGGAATGGAATCTGAAAGTCCAGAAGATCTAAATTATGGAAATGACCATGGAGGAAGCAGAGAAAGTTTATTATTATTGGCCAGATCTGAATAGGATAAGCCATTGCTGTCGAGTAGATTCTGACTCCTAGAGACCCTATATAGAACAGAGAAGAACTGCACCCTCCGGTTTCCAAGGCTGTAATCTTTATGGAGGAGACTTGGTGGCACAGTGGCTAAAGTGCTTGGCTGTTAACCAAAAGGTTTGAATTCACCAGCCTCTCCGCAGAGCAAGAGAAAGATGTGGCAGCCTGCTTCTGTAAAGATTTACAGCCTTGGAAACCCTGTGGGGCAGTTCTGCTCTGTCCTATAGGGTCACTATGAGTCAGATTCGATGGTGGTGGTTTTTTTTTTAATCTTTACCGAAGCAGACTGCCACATCTTTTTCTCACAGAGCGTCTAGTGGGTTCAAACCACCGACCTTTTGGTTAGCAGCCTAGCATTTTAACCACTGTGCCACTGGGTCTCCTTGTATATAGCATCCCACTGCTGTCAAGTCAATTCTGACTCATAGTGACCCCACAGGGTTTCCAAGGCTGTAAATCTCAACAGAAGCTGACTGCCACATATTTCTCCTGTAGAGCTGCTGGTGGTTTACGAACTGCTGACCTTTTGGTTAGCAGTCAATTGCTTTAACCACTGCACCACCAGGGCTCCTGTATATAGCATAGAGGAGTTGAAGTCAACTCCTTTCTGAGATCCTAACAACAAGAGCAGCACCAGCTGTTTTCAAAGCCCTGAGCTGGATTGATTTGGCAATCCTTGACCCCCCCTACTGACCTTTACTGCCTTAGGCAATCTCTGGAAAAGCCAAGTCCCATGTTCCTATTATATTTACAAGCAACTCATCCAACTGACCTTTTGCCAAATCTAAGTGGAGTTTAGAGATCCTTGTGGGGGATTTGTAAAGCTTTGTGGTTTTAGGTCAAACTTTCTCATTTTGTTTCTCTATCCCATAAGACAAGGTCACTGGGGGACAGCTTCAGCTTCCAGTTCGATAGCAAGCTGACGGTTCGTCCCCAAAGGGCGTTCTTAGCGTCTTTTATGAGTTACGTCTGAAACAGTCTCAGGTGGTTCAATAGCTCTGCCAACTTCGAATGCAATGGAAAACTCACCTGCTAGAACTGGGTTGTGTCCACATAGGCGACTTATTTAGGAGAAAAAAATTGGGTTTAAATATTGTAAAAAATATTTTAACAGCAAATCAGTTTTAAGTTATTCGGCAAAACTCAGCTGATCGTTTTCAAAACCAACCAGCTTTGTTTTATATATGCCACATTCTGCCTTTTAACATCGGTGTGCTAACATCTCTTCTGCAGCACAGTCAGATGAAACCTGAAAAGCAGAGTCAGTTCAACGCCTCCTTTTTTTCCCCTCAGAACAAATAATCTGATATCTGTGAGTTCTTCATACAATTTTAAATGGTTAGTTCTAGAAAGACCCAGAGGAAACATCTGGAACGATCCCCTCAAGCTACAAATGAGTTCACTAACGCCCAGAGAGGTTAAGCGACGTGCCCAAGGTCACACAGAACATCTGTGGCAGAGTTTCAGTTCTACCCAGATGTCCTGACTCTTGGCCCCAAATTTTTTCTCCTGTATCACCTTGCTCTTTGGCTACATTTCTTTACATGCAAATGCATTTTCTTCTTTAGCAGAAAAAGCAAAAACAATTAAGCTATAGGTTTAAGACTTCCCTGAGTAATCCCATCCACTTGTGATGATATGCTAGTGAGTAAACAATTGTGAGTAATTGTATTGATTTCTGTGTTCCATATGCAACAAGCATTTCTCAGGCATTTGTTATGTGCCTCTCTCTGGGCTAGCCACTGGGGATAACAGTGGAGATAATTCACTCAGGCTTGTAAGGGATTTACAGTCCAGACATACAATGGATACTGTGTGCACTGATCCCGGGATGCGAAAGTTCCCTGGGATACAGAGAAGGGAAGTCTAGAAAGAATAGGGGATGATTTAGCACTCTGACTGTTGGGGAGTTTTCCAGAGGAGGAAGAAAGGAAAAGCCACCTCAGGCAGAGACCAAGAGGAGCACGCACATGAAGTTAGTTAGAGACTAGGCTTTCAAACCTGTGTCGGATTGTTCCCACATCCAGTGATCTATTTGGGACTGGCATATTTTTTCTAACTGTAGAATAGTCTAGAAGGGAAAATTCCTGCTCAGAGGGCACCCTTTCTACGTAAGAGGACACACAGGGCATTTTCTCCAAGAAAGGGGAAAAAAGGAAGCTCCTAGTGGTGCAGTAATTAAAGTGCTTTGCTGCTAGCCAAAAGGTAGGTAGTTCGAACCCTCCAGCTGCTCCACGGGAGAAAGACATGGCAGTCTGTTTCCATTAAAGATTTCAGCCTTGGAAACCCTATAAGGCAGTTCTACTCTGTCCTACAGGGTCGCTATGAGTTGGAATCAACTCAATGGTAATGAGTTTGGGTGGTGCAAATGGTTAAGCACTTGACTATACCCAGAAGGGTCTTGGAAGAAAGACCTGGCAATCTGCTTCCAAAAGGTCACAGTTTTGAAAACTGTATGGAGCACAGTTGTACTCTGCACACATGGGGTCACCATGAGTCAGAATTATCTTGAAGGCAACTGGTTTTTTGGTTTTATACGTATATATTTCTGATTATAATTGTCTACCTTCATCTTCATACAAACCTAAGACAGAAAATACAATGTCCCTGACAGGCTACTTAGGTTGACAACAGAGTAGGGGGGAAGAAAGAGCCATAAAGGAAGAAAAACAAGATCTAATGGGATGAGTGACACTGGGCCTCTGGGCTTGTTTATAAAATGAGCAGATTGCGCTAGATGATCTTAGTCCCACCTTTCTCTGACATTCTCAGACTTCTAGGAAGTCGTATTTTGGCTGAATATGAAATGCTTGATGCTTAAACCATGTTCGCAGGGGTTAATGGCTCTGAATAAACCTTCGAAATCCCCAGCAGGAGAAAAACGTTGTTTCTGGCTGTGGCAGCTTTGGTCTCTGAATTTTCCATAGCAGCCAGAGATAATCGGCCCAAACAGTTTTTCCTTTCTTTTCTTCTCATGTTCTTAGCAGTGAGAAAAAAAAAAAAAAGCCTATTCAAAGATGGTAAATAATAGAATACAGCAAGATCACAGTCCAATCTCACAAGCTCCCTGTTACGGATTGAACTATGTCTGCCAAAAATATGTGTTGGAATTCCTAACCCCTATACTTGTGGAAGGAGCTCTAGTGGCACAGTGGTTGAGTGCTCGGCTGCTAAGCGAAAGGTCAACTCGAACTCACCAGGCACTCCACTGGAGAAAAATGACTGTCAGCTTTTGTGAAGATTACAGCCTTGGAAACCCCATGGGGCAAGTTCTACTCTGTCCTATAGAGTTGCTTTGAGTTGGAATCAACTCAATGGCAAAGGGTTTTTGGTTTTGGTATACCTGTGAATGTAATCCCATTTGGGAATAGGGTTTTCTTTATTATGTTAATCAGGCCTTCTCACTGGAGGGTGTGTCTTAAACCAATCACCTTTGATGTATAAACCAAGCCGATTAGACACAGAGAAGGAAGCAGAGATGGAGGAAGATAAATAGCCAGGCCACATGAAGATCACCAAGGAACCAAGGAATGGAAGCTGAAAAGAGACAAGGACCTTCCCCCAGAGGCAACAAAGAGAGAAAGCCTTCCCCTAGAGCCGGCACCCTGAATTCAGACTTCCAGCCTCCTCAACTGTGAGAAAATAAATTTCTGCTTGTTAAAGCCACTCACTTGTGGTATTTCTGTTACAACAGCACTAGAAAACTAAGACCCTCCCCCATCACCTCCACCACCATTTTACACCTGAACGTGATTTTCTCGCCTAACACAGAAAGCCAACGTGTGAAATACTCCACAGCTGTGGAACTTCCTTGACAAGTTAAATACACTCCTCCCAGGACACCTGAAGCTTCCTAGAAGCAACCATTGAAGACATTCATTTCAAAGATACCCCAACCACAAGAGTAAAACACCTAGTTACTGTAATTATGATTATGAGACCTTACATTTGCCTAACAGGTTAGAGTAAGCAGTCATTTAATCCTGATTATAACTCTTCCCCTGGGTCATGAATGACAGTCCCATTTCATAGATAAGTAGACTGAGGCACAGAGAGATTATCCATCTGGCTCAAGGTAGAACAGTTTAAGTTGGACTCCATGGCATCCCACAACAAGAAGAACAGTTTTAAGTGTGACAAAATCATTTTGATTCTCCTGGAATCCAGATTTCTCAGTTGATGGAATAGGGGTAACCTACCCAGGCCATCTGCCCTTATGTGTCCTTTTGAACCTTGAGCCTTTAAGGAATTATTTTCCTAAAGTCACTTACAAGTCAAACAATAGCCTAGTAAGCAGCATAGCGGAGATCATTTTGCCTTAGGCATTGGGCTCTTTGGAAAATTAGCTATGTGCAGCCAGCTTTGAGAAGCAGGAACTCCAGGGTCTGGCTAGAGGCTGTGCTTTAGGATATATGGCGTGGACTTAGTGACTCTGTATCTGACTGGCCCTGAAACACTGCTCGGGCTTAGATGTTAAATTGATATAACAGTGACCTATATAACCGAATTTCCCTGTCCCCTCTTTATATTGCCCTTCCAAATACTTTCAGTTTAGATGTTTCCCAATTTGAATTATATCTACTCACAATATATTCTGTTACACTAATTTTTGGTGTATCTCGGCACACTTAGGTTTTTGACAGTGGCAGAGCTGAGGCTGAACAACAGTTATTCTCTAAAAACCAAACCAAACCAAAACAAAACCCATTGCCATTGAGTCGATTCTGACTCATAGCAACCCCATAGGGCAGAGTAGAAGTGCTCTATAGGGTATCCAAGGAGTTGCTGGTAGATTCAAACTGCCGACCTTCTGGTTAGCAGCTGTGGCTCACTGTAGCGCTTAACCGCTGCACCACCAGGGCTTACTCTAAGACCCTCCCTTTTCAATATACCCTACTACTAATGACCATTTCCAAAGTTTTTCAAGAGCAGTAGCTTATATTGTCCTCAGTAGACAAAAACAATCAAGTTGTAATTATAAACAGGGAATAATATTTGGTCAAACCCTAGTCAATCATTAGTGAAACTAAAGAAGAGAAGAGCGGCGTCAAGAGCCTCAGACAGAGACTGGCCTCTCACTCATTCAGATGGGCGTATATTTCCTCCCAGGTGATGCCAATGCTCCTGATAACGTTGGAAGAAGTATTAGCAAATGTCAGCATGCACCAGTCACTGGGCCAGGTGATACTTGATTTTCAACTTCCAGACATTAAACTAGAAATCTGCCAAACAGCTACTTATCCAAAAACACTTTTTTAGGTGCATTATGGTGGCACAGTGGTTAAGTGCTCGGCTGCTAACCAAAAGCTCAGCAGTTTGAATCCACCAGCCACTCCTTGGAAACCCTATGAGGCAGTTCTGTACTCTGTCCTATAGGTGGCTATGAGTGGGAATCAACTTGACGGCAATGGGTTTGGTTTGGTTTGGTTATGGGATCCGGGGCATATTTTCTCCTAAATTTCTTTTTTTCAGGCTTCCAATGAAATGGATGTAAGGGGAAGTCAGTTGAGCTGAGAGATGGCCCTTGAAGCTTGTTATTTATCTGCAGATTTTGACATTTCCCACAGATAACTCCAGCAAGTACATTGTATGGGAAAAACAGTTTCTGGAAATGGAGAAGAAAATTGAGAGTACGTGGAAGGGAGAAGTGAGAGAGATGTGCAAACTGCAAGTGGTCATATGGGGAAAAAAAAAAGTTTATTTTTTTATTGTTGCCAAAAGAATGCCACTGGTTATATAAAGAAATGGAAAATTAGAAAACTCCATTATCTTCCAAAAACCACTTGTCCATTTCCTGCTCCTCATAGGAAGGAAAACCCAACCACAAATCTTAGGCTTACACAGGGTTGTGGTCTCCTGCTGCCCTCTACTGTCAGGGAGGAAGACTGCAGCTGCCTACGCTGAGGAAAGAAAAATAAGGCCAACCCAGAGTTTGGCTGTGGGCCTGATACTCAATAAATAATTGTTAAATAAAAAGAAGAAAGGAAGGAAGGAGGCAGGATGAGAGAGAAGGAAGAGGAGTGGGAATTATTCTCCTCAAGTCCCTTCCAAGCCTGGAATCATGGGCATGGACTCAGAAGACAGGTCTCCTTCTCTGAGTCCTGCAGAGTTAGAAGATTTCATGGGTGCAATGCCTAGAAACGCCTAATGGAGTACCATTCTTAGCATGGTTCTCAAACAAGACCTGACAAATGAATGAAAGAAGAAAAAAATGTGAGAAAGAGAAAGGGATAGAGAGATCTTTAAATGGTCAGTAACCTGACCCTGTGAATGCTAGTAAATTTCCATTAGTCCTTAAACCAGCCCAAGCCAGATTTGGCCTGCCCCACATGCATAGAAGGGCCAGCTGTGATCGCTAATTGATCTCAACAGCGGACGCAGCAACAGGTGGAATGAATCAGAAGAAAAATCATCACCCAGCCCCTATTCCAAAGTGAGAGGTCCGACAAGAACCACATCACCTCCTACTTCCTAGCCACCTTCTAGAATTTTCCCTCCCAAGTACACCTGTGTGGCCGCCATCTTGCTGCCCAAATCACATATAAGCCCTGCTTCCCCATAGCTCAGGGAGCCGGGTCTGAGGAATTTCCTCCCGGCTCCTTGCTCTTCGCATTGCAATAAAGTTACTTTCTCTTTCTCAAAGACAGGTGTCCAGATAATTGGTGAGTCTGAGAGCAACAGATAAGGACCCACCTTCTAAGGTTAGGTAACAGTCACAACGGTGCTTCCTTCCAACCTGTCACCTTAACAGAAATGTGCAATTTTGCCATTAATCCAGACATTTTTCATGAGTTCTATCAATCCTCCAGATATTTTCAAAAGTCTGAGCATTTGGACCACTGACTAAGGTAGCAAGAGGTGACTTCATATGGTGTATTATAAACTCAAATCGTTCTACGAAGATAAAGTATTAGTTGTGGTATGGACCATTTGAATTCAGAAGGCTTAGAATCTGGTGTACCTGGGTCAAGGAATTTTCAATTTAGGGGGAATGCATGACGTCTATTCCTTAAAACTCTAAAGATACTACTATTCTCCAATTTGTTTCATTTTACTTAAAAAGTTCTGTGTCTCAATGGATAGCAGGCCAAGATGGATGGAATCTACACTATTAGTATTACTCCACCGTATATGAAATAATCAACCAACCGTTGAGTCGATTCCAACTCATAGCAACCCTATAGAACAGAGTAGAACTGCCCCTAGGGTTTCCAAGGAGCAGCTGGTGAATTCGAACTGCTGACCTTTTGGTTAGTAGCCAAGCTCTTAACCACTGCACCACCAGGGCTCCATATATGAAATAATGGCTGCTAATTGGTGAAGGACAGTTATTTGAAATTTACCTTTTTATTCCACAATAAATGTTTAATTTGATACCAGAATGGCTAAGAGTGCTCTAACTCCCCTTGACAGATGTTTTGACAATTACTAGAGTGTATCAGTTAGGTAAGCTAGGCTGCAGTAACAAATAGACTCCCTCAATATGTTTTTTCTTGTTCATATAACTGTCCCAAGGAGGTGAAGGTGGTGTTCTGCTCAACAGGCAGTTCTCCAGGCATGGATTCAGGGAGCCAGGTTTCTTCCATCTTTTGGAATCTCTAAGCTTCATTTCGTCTATGAAATGGGGTTAATAATAGTACTTATGGTAAGATTCCAATTCTATCTAGCTGTATACAATTGCTACTAGTAATAGAACACCTTTCTCGTTTGGTAATAATGAACTATCCGGAACCACTAGATCCATAAAAGCTTTTAATCTGCTCATGTTGCATATTTGGCTTCAGATAAGTGAAGCAAGGCACTTTGAAAGCCCAACTCAAGCTTTCCCAAAAGCTAGAGTAGGCCCTTTTGTCTCATTATAATATCTTCTCTAATCCCCTCTCAAAGAGACCCCTTTTTACCACTGTTATAATAAAATTTTTGAGACTTCATCAAGAAAGGCAAATGATGTGTTTGCAAATGGTTCATTCATTTCATGCTTTCCCCAAATCTTCATCCAATGCCTACAATCCTCTGTGCAGTGTGCAGGGATACAACAGTGAATAAAACAAAATCCCTGCCCTCACGGAGCTTACTTTTTAGTGGGAGGAGTCATACAATTAACAAAAGAAAGGACTACACTTAGAGGATGGGGGCAGTAGTGGTTCAGTGGTAGAATTCTTGCCTTCCATGAGGGAGGCCTGGGTTCCATTCCCAGCCAATGCACTACAAGAGCAGCTACCACCTGCCTGTCAGTTGGAGGCTTGCATGTTGCCATGATGCTGAATAGGTTTCAGCAGAGCTTCCAGACTAAGACAGACTGGGAAGAAAGACCTGGCAATTGACTTCTGAAAAATCAGCTGATGAGAACTCTATGGATCACAACGGTCCAATCCTATTGTGCCTAGGGTTGCCATGAGTCAGGGGCCGACTCCCCGGCAGCTAACAACAATACTTAGAGTATGTCAGATGGAGACAAGAGCCATGAGAACAATAAAGGAGAACAATAAGGGAGAAAGGGAGTGCCTGGGGTAGGGAGGATTCCTATTTTATATGGGGTGGTCATAAAA
The DNA here is from genome assembly GCF_000243295.1 of Trichechus manatus latirostris. Classification (NCBI taxonomy): domain Eukaryota; kingdom Metazoa; phylum Chordata; class Mammalia; order Sirenia; family Trichechidae; genus Trichechus; species Trichechus manatus. The sequence goes on from NW_004443990.1 coordinate 7,683,514, forward strand.
AGATCTCTCATAAAATCACATTTGAACAATGGCCTGAAGGAAGCCAGGGAGCAAGCTATGCAGATAATCGGAGGAAGAACCTTCTAAGCAGACAGAGCAGCAAGTGCTAAGATCCTAAAGCGTGAATGGCTTGGCAGGCTCAAGGAACACCAAGGAGGCCGGTATGGCTAGAACGGAACAGGTGAGGGAGAAAGTGCTTGGAAATAAGGAGAGAGAGGTAGGTTAGGCCAGCTTGTGTAGTGTCTTATTGCCTGTTACTGCCCATTGTAAGACAGTTGACTTTACTGGAGTGAAATAGGAAGTTTTTAGAAGGTTTTGAGCAAAGGAATGACATAGTCTGATGTGTTTTAGAAGGCTCCCTGTGGTTATGTGTTGAGAATACACCAGGGTTTAGGGGAGAAGCTGAAGCTGGGAGACTGTCTGAGTTACCTAATGCTGCTATAACAGAAATACCATAGATGGGTGGCTTTTACAAACAAAAATTTATTTTCTCACAGTTTAGGAGGCTAGAACTCTGAATTCAGGGCATGGGCTCTAGGGGAAGGTTTTCCATCTGTTGGCTCTGGAGGAAGGTCTTTGTCTTTTTTGAGCTTCTGCTCCTAGGCAATCTTCATGTGGCTTGGCATCTCTCTTCCCCCATTTCATCTTGCTTCTCTATGCCTAATCTGCTCTTTTTATATCTCAAACGTGATTGGCTTAACACACACCCTACACTAATATGGCCTCTTAACATAGCAAAGAAAACCCATTCCCAAATGGGATTATAATCACGAGTCTAGGAGTTCGAATTTACAACACATATTTTGGAGGGACACAATTCAACCCATAACAGAGACCCATTGCAATAGTCAAGTCAAGAGTTAAGAGTGCGTTGACGCAAGGTGAAAGCAGTAAGAAAGGTTGGATTCTTGATATACTTTGAATGGAGAGCCACCAGGATGAGCTGTTGTCCCATACTGTGCTCATATCTCCCTTGAGGTTGCTTTTGGCATCCTGGCTTAGCACCGTCAAAGTTTCATTTGCAACTAAGCATTCCCTATACCTTGGAGTGAAACATACGTCTTAAATCTAGGCATGTCCTCCCAAATCCCATCTATCCATCAAAATAAATGAACACTAAAATTGCATAACTCTCACATAGGAAACTGGATAAAGATAGAGGAGGCATCCGCAACAATCTATACCCTAATCACAGGTTGTACAAAGCCCAAAGCCTAAAAGAAAGCAGAATGCCTCCAGATGGTACGAGATTCAGATAAGGAAATACAGAATGTCACCATGGGTGTGAAACATTGCTAACCAGAAAAAGAAAAGACAGCAGAAGAAAGGAAGGCAGAGGAGTTAATAAAATTTGTTATCCCTAAAACAGGGTGACTAGCAGGGCACTATTATTATTTTCCTAATGGTTGTTTCCAATACTTTCCAAAGCAAGCTACAAAATTTTCTTCTCTCTAACTGCTGAATTTACGAGGAAGTGCTATCTTTCGAGTTTTTCTTATTTAAGACAAAGAATTTAGCATAGTTCTGCTAATTTTTCCATTTCTCTATGGCTTTATTTTTCTCTCTCTTCAAACTATGTTGTCTTACATTTCATGAAAGATGGCAATGGCTTTTTGACCTTTTTTAGATACTACAAATGAGTATTTTAAGAGATAAGCTCTTTCCTCTGAGTCCTCAGGATGGTTCTCCTTTCCTTTGCTCTGTAGCATTTTTTTAAGGGTTCTTTCTTTTCTCTCTCTCAGACAAGGCGAGATCTGTCCAAACTCTACTTTTGTCAATAAACAGACATATACTACTGCTGGCCCCATCCTACCACAGCTATAGAGTAGTTTTCATTTATTTGCGCCATTCTCAATTACAGTCCAAGTTTTAACTAGGCATTCATCTAGTATAACTTCATTATGGACATGGAATTTTCTCCTGCTCACTCTGCCTGGTTTCTGATATCTGAACAAATGAAGTACAACCAGATCCATAATTGTCAACCAAGGCTACTTTCAAGGTTCTTCCTGTCTTTGCGCTCCCTTTGTCTCTTATTTGTGGAGAATAACTGCCCATGATGTAAGGAGCCACTACCGCCAGTCCCTCCTCCCTCTCCATTTACTTCTCTTGGCTTGAAGAAGCTGATGATGGGGCGGAGATACTGACTTGTCATCAGAGGGTAGCAATGAGGTTATATGGAAGCTGGGTCTCTGATACAGGGGTAGAGGGTGGGGCTGATTAGAGAAATGTCCAACTCATCTTGAACATTCACTATTTTCATAATTCGAGGCCTGATTCTGCCCTGAAGTGAAGCCTGTTCAGGTACGTCTCAATCCAGCTCCATCAACCTTACAGTTGGTAAAGAGTCTTCTCAGATTCTAGTATTATGTTGCCTTTCAGTCTTATTTTAATGAGTGTATAATTTACCGGCGCCACACAGATGTACCAAGTCTTCTTTTCTTCATTTCTCTATGACTAAAATAAGTTAGTTTAGAAGTCCTCCTTTCTGCCAATGGTAAAAATTCAATTTGGCCAATATGAAATAACTACTTCCTATTTAAAGCTTCATCTTTGGAGATGAATACTTATTCAAATTCTAGATGCCTCTTTTGCCCTTCTTCCTGCCACCTTCTTTCTGGTAATTATCTAAGTTCCTGGGATCTTAGGTATTGTCCCATCATTGGGGAAAGAGCATGTTGTCTGCATATTATCCTTTGTCCTCAATGTCCTCCACTAGGCATGGCTTGTTCCATCTGGTCTTGGGCATCAGACTCTGTACCAACTACATCACTGCTCGTGTCCAAGGTTTCCAGTCCCATCATTGTCAGATCTGTCCACTCTCTGCCCTTGTAGAACAAATTGGACATCTCTTTTTTTGTTTGCTTGTTTTATATTTGTTTGTTGTCAGAACTGCCATTAGAATAAAAGCTTCATGAGGACCAACCACCAGTTGCCAATGAGTCAACTCCGAATTACGGTGACCTCGTGTGTGTCAGAGTAAAACTGTGCTCCATAGGGTTTTGTTTTGTTTTTTTAATATTTTATTATGATTTTGGAGAAATTTACATAGCAAATTAGGTTCTCATTTAACAATTTCTATACATATTATTCAGTGACAATGTTTACACAATGTGTCAGCATTTTCTTTATCTCCATTCTGGTTGTTGTATTTCCATTAATCTAGCTTCCTTGTCCCCCTTATTTTCTCATATTTAGTCTAGGGTAAATTTGATGATTAGGTCTCATTTAGAAGATTGTTTAGAGGATCACAGTATTCACAGATGATATTATTTATTTTATGAGCCACTCTGTCTTTTGGCTGATATGTGACCTCTGGGAGTGGTTTGAGTTCCAAGTTTAAAGGTATCCCTGGGTGATAGTCTCAGGGGTTCCTCCAGTCTCTATAAGTCCAGTAAATCTGGCCTTTTTTAGGAATTTGAGTTTTGTTCTACATTTTTTTCCCATTGTATCCGGGACTGTCTATTGCATCCCTGGTCAGAACAGTCGGTAGTGGTAGCTGGGCCCACCTAGTTCTTCTGGTCTCAAGGTAGGTGAGGCTGTGGTTTGTGTAGACTATTAGTCCTGTAGACTAGTTTCTTCTTTGAGTCTTTGGTTTCCTTCTTTTTTGCTCCAGATGTGTATAGACCAATAGTTGTATCTTAGATGGCTGCTTACAAGCTTTTAAGACCCTAGATGCTACTCACCAAATTAGCATGTAGAACATTATCTTTATGAATTATGTTATACCTTTGACTGAGTTTCCCTCAAGACTATGGGTCTAAGCCCTCAAACCCAGTAAACCAATCCCACAAATTGTTTTGTTATATCTAGGAAGTATCCATAACTCTGCCCTATATGTGCTTTATTTTATATATGAATATAAAATATATACATGTACCAATTGAACATCTCTTAACACTTCCATCTCAGTCCCATCTGTGAGTCTTAGAAATGCTTGGCTATTTTCCCTGCACTGTCTTGGTGTGCCTTTAATTGGAAAGCAGCCCTGGTTTGTCCAGTTAGCCACTTCTATCCGACATTGTTCTTGTCCTGTACATTATGGATCTTCTTCAAGTACCTGATAATCTCCCAGGGATATACTATGGGAATCAAATCCCAGGTCTTTCTGCTTTGGAGTTCCCATCTGGGTGATCCTATAGTCTCTCCTCCAACAGATGGTGTGTGGAGGAAGGGGAAGACTCCTTGGGGATACACTAACATCTAACCTTTTGTCGGTTCCTCTTGGAATCCCCCTTTCATCTCTTTTTGCCTTAAGGGAAGGAAAGCTACTTACAGTCCTCACTCTTTTCTAAAATTTGGCCTGTGGCATAAACTCTGTGCTTTTGGTCTTCTAGGTTGGGCTTCTGATACACAAAGCCAATATTTTAGAGTCCTAAAAATGGCCTTTGCTCTCCCAGCAAAGCCTGGCCCTAAGTCTCATGACTTTGACATAAATTTACAGAAGTCTACTTAGGAGCTCACAAACCATGAACTGACCTCATCCAGACTCTATCTCTTCCGAGAGTCACTGCCTTTAGAAATCTCAAATGATAATGAAGAAGAAAAATGGGTTCAAAGAATTCTTGGGAGTGGGAGAGGGGAGAAGCAATGCCTTAACTATTCCCTGCCACATTGTTCTTTGTGGGCTTTTGTGTTTTTCTGTGTCTTCAGAGGAATTTTACTGGGAAGATATAAAAGGCTACATCAGGGCTGCCAGCCAGTTGCTATTTTAAACTGAAGGTCTTGTGTTTATTTTACAGAAGTCGGTTTCACATACAGGAATGCTCTTTCATCTCAGGCACTTTCTTCATGGCGCCATCATAACTGAGCAGAAGGAGCCAGGACCAAGCCCAGAGCTAGAAGAGGCAAGTACCAAAACAGAATAGAGAGGGTTCTGAAAGAGCTGTGGACCCTCACAGTGTGCCCCAGGCCACTCCTGTTTTGTCTAAGCAGTAAGCTAGGTGGGGCATTAGCTTTCTGGGACTGTCACACCAAAATACCACAAACTGGGTAGCTTAGAACAACAGAAATGTATTCTCTCACAGCTCTGGAGTCCGAAATCAAGGGTGGGTTTCTCGGAACCTCTGAAGGGGAATCTATTCTACAGCTGTCTCCTAGCTTCTCATGGTTGCCAGCAATCCTTGGAGCTCTTTGGCGTCTAGATGCTTCACTTCAATCTCAGCCACCATCTTCACATGGTGTTCTCTCTGTGTCTCTGGGTCTTCACACGGCCTTCTTACAAGGACACCAGCCATTGAATTTAGGGCCCACCCTAGTCCAGTATGACCTCACCTCACCTTAACTAATGACATCTGCAAAGACCCTATTTCCAAAGAAGGTCACATTCTCAGGTTCTGGGTGGATATGAGTTTGAGTGTGCTCCACTCCAGTACAAGTGGGAAAAAAAAGATCTTGAACTTGTTCTGTGGTAAAACATGTCGATATTTCTCCAGAGATCCCAGACGAACCACTCAGTAGACTATTTTTATTGCGAAGTTGGGAAAGGTAGTGGGTTGGGACTAGTGTTATGCTCTCTTGGTGAAATATAAAAGTGAAACAGACGTTTAAAAATATAGATGGCCAGCGTTTGGTTTTTGTTATTGTTGCCACTCTGTCACCTTCCAGCATCTATAGCATCCAGCCTTCTTTCACTTTCCACTCTCTCTAGTCAATAGCTTCAGTGAAAAAAGCACTAAACTGAAATTCAAAAGACTTGGCTTAAAGGTTTGCTTCTGCCACTTACCAGGTGTCTGGCCCTTAGCAAGTCAGTTCCCTGAACCTCAATGTCCTCAAATGTAAAATAATTAAACTCCCACTTATGCTTTTTGTAGGTTTGTGGCATTGATACTTCTGAAGTTATTAAAACTTAAAACTGCACTGAGACTGTAGGGACTCCCCATGTCTACAAATTAGTAAGTAAGCACAAGCAAGCCCGTGCGTACCTTGCTTACTGGGTGATCTGTCCCTAACTGTGTAATACCAGAGATAGATTCCTATCCAGAATAGTCAAAATACAAAACTATTTTGGTGTTTTAAGGAATGAACACTAGCTGCCCAGAAATGCACTTACATGGGACACGCACTTGTCTGGCATTATGAAATGATGTTCCAGGTCTCAGATAATAGCAAGGAAGTGTGTATGTAACTGAGGACCCATGGATTGAGTTGTGAATTCCCCATAGCACATAACACAGGGTACTCCATGTTGATATTCAATTTATATTTCAGGCAGTAAGAATGAAGAGATGGAAGGGCTGGAGGGAGAGAGAGAAGGTGAATGAGCTCATTAGAATTACATTGACTCTCTGAGCTTCAATTTCCTCAGTCCTAAAAGAGGGTTGATAAATCCTCGTTTCATCTGCGCTCTCTAATACTGGGCATGTAGCACAGTTTCAGTTCATCACATAGTCAAGCTCTATGTGCCTGGCACCTTGCCAAAACTATCAAAAAAAAAAAAAAAAAAGTTGCCATCAACTTGATTCTGACTCATGGAGGCCCCATGTGTTTCAGAATAGAACTGCTCCATAAGATCTTCAATGGCTGCGACCTTTGGGAGTAGATTGCCAGACCTTTCTTCTAAGGCTCCTCTGGGTGGACTCGAACTTCCTGGTAAGCGCAGAATGCGTGTTTCTAAACTAATGATGGAATGAGTATGATCGAATACCTCAAGTAGTTGTTCTGAAATGTTGCTTGCTATTGTCGCTACTTATGTCAATCACTTCATATGTATGTGAAAGCTGGACAAGGAATAAGGAAGATCGAAGAAGAAGTGATGCATTTAAGTCATGGTGTTGGCAAAGAATGGTGAATATACCATGGACTCCCAGGAGAATGAACAAATCTGTCTTGGAAGAAATACAGCTCCTTAAAAGTGAGGATGGTGAGACTTCGTCTCACGGACTTTGGACATGTTATTTCGAGGGACCAGTCCCGGGAGAAAGACATCATGCTTGGTGAGGTAGAGGGTCAGTGAAAGACAGCAAGACCCTCAAGAAGATGGATTGACACCGTGGCTACAACACTGGGCTCAAGCATAGCAATGATTGTGAGGATGGTGGAGGACCCGGAAGTGTTTCGTTCTGTTGTACATAGGGTCGCTATGAGTCGGAACTGACTCGACAGTACCTAACATATCACCCTCTCCACCTGGTTGCCATTCTTAATAGCCATCCCAGTTTGACTATTGCCAACAGTTTTGTCTTTATTCAGTAGCCCCTTCTTTGGCCACTAGAGGGCACAAGAGGAAAGTACCTTAAAGAGAGAAAGAAGGAAGGATGGGAGAGATGGCAGCAAAGTAAATAAAACCGCCATCCCTGGGGTTAATTAAGTAAAACAGGTGGCCAGCATTTCACCAGATACATTGGAGGGAAGCAAAGCTGGACTTAAAATGAACTTTGAACACTGGTAGATACAGAGACAAAAAACTCTCTGCAGATGGTAATAAGACAGGGAACCAAAAACACTAAGTAGCCTTGAACAAAACATTCTGAAACACTATGCAGAAGATCAGCATAACTGGGCAACGCAAGAAGACAGGATGCAAGACCCGGTCAGTCGCTGTGATTAAGGATTACCACCATTGCACAGAGAAATCTGGAGCTACCATGAAAACTGCACTCCATAGAACAGAGTTGCTGCATATAGTTCAGTTTCATTTAATGTGGACTAAAATCTATGTTGTTCTTATTCCAGAGGCAATTTTAACAAATCCTCTCATCATCTATTTAAAGTCACCAAAGAACTCCCCTAAATATTATTACATGTAGGTACCTGTGCAGTACAGACATAAGTTTGCTATAACCAAGACCAAACCCATTGCTGTCGAGTCAATTCCGACTCATAGATACCCTATGGGACAGAGTAGAACTGCCCCACAGAGTTTCCAAGGAGTGCCTGGTGGATTTGAACTGCCAACCTTTTGGTTAGCAGCCATAGCACTTAACCACTATGCCACCAAGTTTTCCCAAGTTTACTACAGATATCAAGAATCTAGAGTTTAGAGTGGGCAAAAGAAAGTAACCAACTGGTACATAATGCTGCCTTTTAAAGCCTTGTTTGGATCTGGGTGCGTTGCACCTAACTTACCAGACAACCCCACTTGCTGTGATTCTGGGTTCACCAAGCAGCCTTCTGATTATAAATGAACTTTTCCTGTAGCTCTTCCTCCAGGGAGATAGTTTAAGGAAATTATGATAGTTCTATTTTTCCCTGTAACTTAATAATTGGTGTTCTGTTTGAAACACCAGTCTCCTGTGAACTTGGTAAATGTGAATTGACACCAGGAAAAAACAACAAACTTCCTCTTGACAAAATGACCTATCTGAATCTGTTGGACGCAGACTCTCCAGCAGTGTTGGATTCTGTATTGAATGCTCCTTTGACATCTCCTGGCAGCCAACCATAACCCACTTGGTGACACACTCACACCGTCTTTACACGTCTATATCCATGAATCTCCATCCTGGCTGCAGATCAAAATTAGCCGTGAAAATTTTTTATTAATACAGATCCCCAGACTCTAGCCACAAAGATTCTAATACAATAGGTCTGGGGATGATCCAAGAATCTATATTCATAAGAAAGCCAGTTGATTTAAATGAGGCTGGTCCTGAACCTATGATGTTTGAGAACCATTAGTTTTCTCGAGTATAATTCCACAGATTAGGCCAGGACCTCAGAATCATGGAATATTCTATTTGAAAAGGGCTTCCAGATGGTCTCCTTTCTAAAGCATCCCTGAACCTTTGTGCTATTTATAGCCCTGGAAGGTGGGCATAAAGGAGCCAGACAGGAAGCTGCTAGCCCAATAAAGCTTAATTAAGAATGCTAAGAAATCAGCTGACCTTCAGGAGTTTTGACCTTTAACTAGTAGTATCAAAAGAGCTATTAGAGAAATAGCTATTGGTATCCCGGCCAGCCAAAAAGCATAACTTGTGGAGCCCAGTACAAAATAAAAATGCAGGATCCTTTTTTAAAATTATTAAGAATTTAAAGACAGCAACAGCAGAGCATTAAACCAAGCAGGGGCTCCTTCTGAGCATGGGGCCCTGTGCAACCAGACAGGCTGCGTGCCCATGAAGCCAGCTCAGTATAAGATTATTGGAACTGGGCTATAACCGAAGCAGGCGTGTAGGTATTATTATTGGCTCTTCCTTTCAATTTGCTTGTCTTCTTGCATTCACTCTTGCCCCCTCATTCCATTCTCCACACAGCAGCCAAGTAAAATGCAAATCTGATCATGTCACTCTGCTGCTTAAAGCTTTTCGATGGCATCCAATTGCTGTAGGATCAAGTCTAAACTCCTTAGAATGTCCCACAACGGTCCCTTTGCAATCAGACCCCTGCCTGCTTCTCTCACCTTAAACTCCCCATTCACTCTCAATGAAATAAGTCACACTGAACTTACTTCAATTCCTCCAATTGCCAGGCTTCTTTCTGTTCAGATCATTCACATATGCCATTCCCTGTGACTAGAAGATTCTTCCCTACCTGTCCTCACCGAGCTAAACTCTGCTTATACTTCAGGTCACTAGTTAAATGTCTCTTCCTCATAGAGGCTGTCTCTGACCCCGCCCCCCTGGGGGCACACTCTCCTTTCACCCGCTATGTGTCCTTTATGAACCTATCTCCACTGTTATTAAATAGTGACTTGCACAATTATCTAACATCTTTCTCCCCTGGTAGACAAAACACTTCTCTGTCTTATCATTGCCATATCCCCAAAGCTTAGCACAGGGCCTGGAACATAGTAGATGTTCAAACAGTGTTTTTGAATGAATGAAAAAATGAATGAACCAATAAATGAAGAAGAGTGAAAATGTCAGGCGCTGGGGTTCCTCTTGTTAAAGAAACACACCTACTCCCAAAGCCCACTGAACTGGTCATCTGAATCACTCCATATTTGGCATTAGCCACCCATTGCCGTCGAGTCCATTCCGACTCAGGAGAGAGTAGAACTGCCCCACAGGGTTTCCAAGGCTGTAAATCTTTACGGAAGCCGACTGCCACATCTTTCTCCCATGGAGCAGCTGGTGGGTTCGAACTGCCAACCTTTTGGTTAGCAGCCGAGCACTTCACCACTGTGCCACCAGGGCTCCATCATACTTGGCATTAGACCTCCCTCATAAACAGGGTAAGGTCCCTGGGTGGTGCAAACAGTTAAAAACTCAGCTGCTAACTTAAAGTTTGGCAGTTAGAACCCACCCAGTAGTATCATAGAAGAAAGACCTGGCAGTTTGCTTTTGTAACTATCACAGTCGAGAAAACCCTACGGAGAGCAGTTCTACTCTATAACACATGGGATCATCATGAGTTGGAACTGACTTAACAGCAACAGATTTGGTTTTCGTTTTATGTATATATACACATACATACACACACACACACATACACACACACACACACACACACACACACACATATATATATGATGGAGTCCCTGGGTAGTGCAAATGGTTAATGAGCTCAGCAGCTAACTGAACGATTGGTGGTTTGAACTCACCCGAAGGCCCCTCAGAAGAAAGGTCTGGTCATCTACTTCTGAAAAATCAGCAGTTGAAAACCTGTACAGAGCACAGTTCTACTCTGACACACATGGAGTCACCACGAGTCACAGCCAACTGGATGGCAACTGTTTTGTATACATACATACATATATATATATA
>NW_004443990.1:7694259-7696056 GCF_000243295.1 Trichechus manatus latirostris
TTATAGAGAGAGAGAGAGAATAGCCATATTTCACAGTATGTTTAGGATAATCTGATTTTATGACTATCTTCTCAGTGTGCTTATTAACAGCACTTACTTTTGCTCAGCAAACTCCCTATTTGGACAATAAATTACATATGGTGGCCTGACTTATATACCATGCTTCAACAACATGTGAACTCTCCCTCTCTGTGTAGGTGAATCGGTGAGAGGCAGCTTCTGTATTTTGGTGGCTGTGGGATTAACAGCAGGAGCTTAAGTTATTAAACCGAGCAGCTTTAATCTTCGAGGTCTCCTGGAGCTGTGGGGATTAATGTATTTTTACCCCAGAGAGCCAACGTAACTATTCCAACGAGCAAAACTTTCCTCCCTGCAATCCCCAGGCAGGCCCAAATCTCCTTTCTCTAGACTCCCTTCCCAACCGTGAGAGATGTGATGGAGTTTTACTTGGAGATTGACCCTGTCACCTTGAACCTGATAATCCTAGTTGCCAGCTACGTCATCTTGCTCCTGGTTTTCCTCATCTCTTGCGTGCTCTATGACTGCCGCGGCAAGGACCCCAGTAAGGAGTACGCCCCAGAGGCCACCCTCAATGCCCAGCCCTCCATCCGCTTGGTGGTGATGCAGCAAGGTGCTCCTGGGGGCCACTGGGCAAAGGGATCCAGCCTTCACTTTGGGGGCCCTGCTCCTCCAGGGAAGAAAAGCACAGTGGTGTGAGGCTGACTGAGGGACACGGGGGAGAGAGCACTGGACTTTCTGGACAAGCTGCTCTCTGCTGTGACTACAATTCTCTCAGCTCACCGGTCCTGCTTGGCTACGTGTGTGGGAGCTCTGTCTTACTTTCTGCTTTCTCACCCCCTGCTTTGTGGATAAAGCACCTGTTTAAGGTAAGAAGCCCAAGGTGGCCTTTGATCAAGTCCTCCACACATAAAATGTCAGAGCTTCTATTGTACAGTGATGCTCATTACTGGTGCATTCCTGCTGCCATCCTTGCAACTTCTAGGAGAGATTGCTATTTGAGTAAGGGTTAAAAGAAGATAGTGTAATTGTGTGTGTATGTGTGTGTGTGTGTGTGTGTAAAGAAGAATGAGACTAGCACAAACATCCCCCATATTTAGCAAATCCTTAGTTTTCCAGGTACTATGGATTATCGTTATTTTCATACACACTAGCTCTTGGCATTCCATTCCCCACAGTGAGCCAGCATAAGGGAGGCAGTAACTGTGGAGTACAACAACTTGAAACCAAACCCATTGCCGTCGAGTACATTCGGACTCATGGTGAGCCCACGTGTGACAGACTACGGTTGTGCTCCACAAGGTTTCCTTGGCTGTAATCTTTATGGAAGCAGATCACCAGGCCTTTCTTCTGCAGTGTTGCTGAGTGGGTTAATCTTTAGAGTAGTATTCAAGCACAAACCGTTTGTACCACCCTGGGACCTTACTGTGGTTTAAAAACTGGAGCTTGGATCCTGGCTTCAAACTGTGCTTCCTCCACTTACTAGCTGTGACCATGGCTAAGCTGGGTCACCTTTTTATACCTCAGTGCTAGTGATAGGACCTCTGAGGCTGCCTTGGGTATTAAATGAGTTAATTCCCCGAAAGCACTTGAGACAGAGCTTGGCACAAGTTGTTTCTGTTGTTAGGTTCCTTCGAGTCGATTTTCGGCTCATGGCAACCTCATGTGACAGAGTAGAACTGCCCCATAGGGTTTTGGTGCAGTGGTTAAGAGCTCAGCTGCTAACTGAAACGTCGGCAGTTCGAACCCACCAGCCGCCCATGGGAGAAAGATGTGGCA
>NW_004443990.1:7696156-7705033 GCF_000243295.1 Trichechus manatus latirostris
TTTACAGGAGCAGATCACCAGGTCTTTCTCCCACGGAGTCACTGGTGTGTTTGAACTGCCAACCTTTCCGTTAATGGCCAAGTGCTTAACACAGGGATAGCCATTATGATGATCATTAATATTACTCCCTTGCATACTTCGCATCAAGAAGTCAGCCTCCAGTCCCCAAATCTGATCTTATCTGATACAAAGTAATTGACTCATTGCAGAATTTTAAGGTCCCTGCAGCTAGTGTCTCAGTCCCCCAGAGCACTGCTTCCTTCTCTTCTCGCTCACTTTCTGTGTTGTTGTTGACTAATAAATTTGCCCCCTCCTCATTCATCTATTTCCACATTTTAAAATTATTATCTCTATTGTACATGTATTTTTATTAATCTCGCCTTCCCAGAGCTCAGAGCAACTTACATGTTCATGAAGTCACTCTTCTGCCCATCAGGATTTTTAATTTCTTTGTGCTGTCATGTCCCATTAACCTCTTAAAGAAAAAAAAAATTATATATCAGTAGAGACAAAATATATCACTTAACTTTCTAAGCCTGTTTCCTCAACTTAAAAATGGGCATAATCAAAGAAAAAAGAAATAGGTTACAATGTTAATGCTGGTGAGGTTTAGAAATAACTTCTATACTATATCTGGCATCTGGTAGATTTCAACAATATGAAGCCACTATTATTCTAGTTGCAGATAAGGTGAAAATAAGTAGGAAAGATTGTCACTCAAAGGACAGAGATTTCTTGGGCCAGCTCAGGCTCACTCGTGGGCAAGGTACAGGAATGAATATGAGACTGGAGAACAGCCACATACAGGAGGACTTTGGAAAGAGGAGGGGAAGTTGTCTACAGGGGATAGTTTGGGAAGTGTGATGGGATGCTTAATATTTCAAGCCTCATTAGAGTCATTTATATGTTTCTTTTGGATGTGACATCATGCTGAGTTGGAGTCTTAGGACAGAAGCCAGAAGGCCAAGTTTCATCAGGGTTACTTAGGAAATAGACCCTGTGCAAACAGGATAACTCTGTTGTATCTTTTAAAGAGTAAAATTCATTAGGAGGAAAAGGTAGCCGTGGTTTTGATAGCTGGCACGTAGTGGATAATTGGGAGGAATAGGAGTGAGACACTCTCAGTTCTTTAAAGAGGAATAAAGGCACAAGTCACAAAATTGAGTTCAAGTGCAAAACTATTTACTTGAAGCAAAAAAAAAAAAGCTAAGAACTAGCCATAAGGTATCCAGGGTCTCTCCAGATAACCTGTGGATACTTCAAAAACCACTTAGGGAGTGCCAGGAACTCCATTTAATTGTACTAAATCTTGTAGGGGGCAGGAACTATTTTTATTTTAATAGAGACAAAGGAGTTTCAGATTGCCTTGGGTAAATTCTTAGGTTGGCAGAATGGGGTTAGTAGAACCCAGAGATCCTGGCTGTCTGTCCTGAGTTTGCACTATAAGTCCATAAATAAATGAACAAACCAACTGTTGTTGAGTTGACTCTGACTCATGGTGACCCCACATGTATCAGAGGAGAAATGTACTCCATAGGGTTTTCAATGGCTGATTTTTTGGAAGTAGCTCACCAGGCCTTTTTTCCAAGACACCTCTGGGTAGACTCGAACCTCCTGCCTTTTGGTTAGCAGCCAATTGCATTAACTGTTTGTACCACCCAGGGACTCCTATAACTCCGTAGCTGCCCAGAATCCATGCACAGGAACAGAGTGATTTGACAAGCTGGCTGCAGAAGGCACGCTTTTGTGATTTGTCTCTCCTGCTTCTACTTTTGGGAAGTACCAAATAATACAAGCCTCTTGATTAGGGCAAAAGTCCCTAGAACAAGGGTAGACACAGTCTTGTATTGTTCAAAAGTATCAAGGTCAGCCCCTTTCTCATTTCTTCATCTTCCCTGGGAACACTAGTGGTTGGGATATGGAAAGGAAGAGAGCATTTACTATCTACGTCTGTTCAAACAGCTTATCTCAACTTTGCCCTCCATGGCTGTCAGTGTTCCAGATAAGGGCTTTGTGACGCCAGGATTAAGAAAGATCTTAGCTATTTCACATCCTCCCAGGACACGGGGAAGTTGTCTGCACGTATTTATTTTGTGTTCAAGACTTCTCTGTCCTCAGCCCTTATTTAATTAAACAGCAGCCATATGCTGGGATCTGCTAGTTCCCTGTTTGGCACGTCTCCAGTCTGGTGGCCTTAGCTGCAATCTAAAGGTGACAGGCACACAAGGAAGGCTCAGGAGATTCTAGAAAGTGGGGACTTGGTGTGGAAGGATGAGGGAGATTGAGGGAGAGAGATGCATGCTGTTTTAAGGAAGAGCTTAACATTGCCTAAGACTGGCTCAGTGAAAACGTGGCAGTGGAATTTAGAATCTGGAGAGTTTGTCAGAATTGATAAAGTTATTCTTATTATGGAAATTTATCAGTAGCAAGCTGCTTACCATTGGGTTAAGGAGAAAAACTAACATGATGATAGAATTTGGGGGAAAAAAAGTTTTATGCAGCAGTCAGTATACACATGCGCAGGGGGAATACCAGAAGATCCAAATACGGAAACAACGGGTTTCTTAAACAGCAACCAGACTGAATTTGGCCATTCTCACCCTCAGAAGTTTTCACTATAGTTAACCTAAATCACTTCTGTTCTTGAACTTTACATTCATTTTCTCTCACTTAGCCCTTTCTGTTTTTATAAGGAAGAAATGTTTATACAGTGATTTGTATAAACATGTCTTGTGAAAGAATCCAATCAGATTATGTCACAATGGGTAATAAATGATAGGTTATAACGGTGGTTTATAACCACAGGGTCATAGCAGACAGGTGACTCACCATCCGTTGTGAGGTATGTTGCAAAGTCATTTGTCACTAATAACAAATCCCCATAGTTTGTGAATGATTTACCTGTGTTACACAGAGGGTGAACCAAAGGTTACTACGATCATAATGTCATTCTCACGACTGTGTGCTCCAATTCTGTTACTTTCATAGTACAGATACAGGTGGAGTTCCAGCTAATGTGGAAGGAATTGCATATACCTACAGACTACTCGTCTGTTTAACAAATACGTGCAAAGCAGGACTTTGAACCCGTTGGTTTCAGTTCGATTCCCTGCTGAGAATTTTCTTTTTTGCAACATTTTATTGTTGTTTAGGTGAAAGTTTACTGAGAAAATTAGTTTCGCATTCAACAATTTATACACAGCTTGTTTCGTGACATTGGTGGCAAACCCTTGAATGTGTCAGCACTCTCCCCTTCCTCCGTGGGTTCCCTGTGTCTATTCACCCAGCCTTCCTGTCCCTACCGTCATTCTGAACTTTGCTTTTGGGCAAATGCTGCACTTCAGGTCTTGTATAGTTGATTGTTTTGAGCTTTACACTCCTCACTGGTGTTGTTGTTCATTTTATAGGCCTGTTAATTGTATGGCCGTAATATGATCTCTGAGAGTGATTTCAGTTCCAAGTTTGAAGGGTGTCTAAGGGCCACAGTCTCAGGGATTCCACCAGTCTCTTATCAGACCAGTAAGTCTGGCCTTATTTATGAGTTTGAATTTTGTACTACATTTCTCTCCCACTCTGTCCATGACCTACTATTGTGGTACTGGTCAGAGCGGCCAGTAGTGGTAGCTGGGCACCATCTAGTTCTTACGGTCTCAGGCTAGTGGAGGCCATGGCTCACGTGGTACATTAGTCCTTTCGGAGAATTTTCATTTCCACCCCAGATATGCTTTACCCTCTGCACCACCAGGGGGCTCCTTATACTGAATCAGAATCTACATTTTAACACGCTCCTCAGGTGATTCTTATGAGTCCCCAGGGAATCTTGTTAAAATGTAGACTCTGATTCACTAGATCTGTGGTGGAAATGCAAATTCTCAGCAGGGGTTCGAACTGAAAAGAACCAGTTTGAAGCGCTGGTGTAAAGCGCCTACTTCATGTAGGCCCTGTGCGAGGAGGCACAGGATACATTAGTGCACAGGGCAGACATGAGCTTTGCCCTCAGGAAGCATACACTAAGCACTTGGCATACATTGTCTGAATCTTCACTATAGCCCTGAGAGCTACTATTATTTTTTTCCCATTTTATACATTTTAAGCAACTAGGACTCTAAAGCTCATTTTCTAACCCAGTGGCCTCCACAAGCCTCTGAGCACGCATTTCAATCAACGAAAAACAATTTAGCCCTCACTCGTGTGTGTGTGCGTGTATACTTAAATAAGTATGTATTTGTAGACACTTACACATACATATATAAAGGTCCCTGGGTGGCGCAATAGTTTGCACTCAGCTACTACTGAAAGGTCAGCCATTCAAATCCACCAGCCGCTCCTTGGAAACCCTGTGGGGCAGTTCTACCGTGTCCTATAGGGTCGCTATGAGTCGGAATTGACTTGACAGCAATTTTTTGTTTTGTTTTAGTCTTTGAATGAATGAGGCAGCCCAGAAGAAGCCAGGGCTGTCACTTAGCCATGTCCACAGGCACAGTGAAGGGGAGGATTGAGAAACTGGATCAATAGAGATTAGTCCTTCTGCATCTCTACCCATTCCGTCCCCACCCCCATCCACATCACCCTAACTTCCTTTTCTCCTTCTTTGCCTTTTCCTCTACAATGATGCTTCTATTGACCAGTTACCAGTCCCTGGTGGTGCAAACAGTTAAACCCTTCAGTTGCTAAATGAAAAGTTGCATTTCAAGTCCACCCAGAGGCACCTTGCAAGTTAGGCCTGGTGATCTACTTCCAAAAAAAATCAGTCATTGAAAACCCTATGGAGCACAGTTCTACTCTAACACACATGGGGGGCGTCATGAGGCTCTATTGAACCCTCAGGGAAATGGCTGCAACTCTCTCCTTCACTTAGTACTGCCAAAACCTCTATGCCAGTTGACCTTGTGTTTGGTTCTATCCATATTTCTTATTCTAGAGATTACACCTTGGAGCAGTAGCCTAAGGTTCTAAGTCTCACCCAATCACTAAATTGCTGGGAAGCCCTAGACCTCACTTTGCTATTCTGCAAAAGAAGTCATTGAAGTTAATTAACAACCTTCCAAGGTCCTTCCAGCTCTGACATTTTTGACCCAGGCATTTTTTCTTTTTCCATTTTGACCTTCCATCTCTCCTCCCACCCTGGCCTTTTAGAATGAAGCAGCTAGTGACAGGAAGGTTTGTTCTGGAAAACTGCCCATAGCTGCGACATAGTTGCTGATCGGGGAGCTGCAAAGGAAAGCTTAACAGAGGACGGGGTCCCTTCCTTCCACAGGATGTGCTCACATCCGTCATTTTCTAACATGTTTTCCATCCGACATTTTACATAACTATCCCCACACTGACGCTTCTTCAAGTCAGGATCTGTTTTGCACTCTTTGGAAGGAGCATAAACGATGATAAACGGTCCCGGTTTAGGCATATGGTGATACATTGATTTCCTAGTTGCTGGGCTGTGTTAACAAACTTATTGTCCCCAAATGTAAAAATAATGAACTCAACCACGTGCGTGGATTGTTGACAATGTGAAATGTATTAGATTTATTGGAGACTGACAGGCAATCCTTAATTTTTAGTAGAACATTGCCTTTTATTTCCATCCTAAGTGAATTTCCATTGCATTCTCCCTAAAACTTCTTCTTTTTTTTTTTTTTTTTAAGGTGGTTGCAATTGTTAGGGATATAAAAGTTTTGTTTTTTAAGTGAGCGTATTAGTTTGAATTTATGTTCAACTGTGACTAACAAAGACCAAAAACACAGTGGCTAGAACTTAAGACACTGGGTGGTGCAAAAAGTTAATGCACTCAGCTGCTAACTAAAAGGTTGGAGGTTTGAGTTCACCCAGAGGCACCTCAGAAGAAAGGCCTGGTGATCTACTTTCAAAAAATCAGCCATTGAAAACCCTATGGAGCACAATTCTCCTCTGATACACATGGGGGTCACCATGAATCTGAACTGACTCCACAGCAACTGGCGCTGCTAAAACATGATAGGGAATTCATTCTCTCTCCTGTAGCCAGAAGTTGGAAGGAAGACGATTCGACCCGACACATTGGCTCCGAGATGCTCTCATGTCTCAGGTACCTTTATTTCTGCTCCATGAGCTTTACTTCACGGTTTCCGTTCTTGAGAAAATGGTTTTCTCACTGGAAAATGGCCAGTGCAGTGCCAAACTTTATATCTGAGTTCCAGGCAAAAAGAGAATAAGAGGCGAAGGGCAAAAGGACGCATGCCAGTGGACTCAGCTGTGAGATCACCCAACAACTCCTGCTTACGTCTCATTGGCTAGAACTTAATCAAATGTCTACCATGAATCTACAAGGGAAACTGGCGAATGCAGATTTTTGCTGAGTACATTGGCATTCCCAACAAAATCAGGGTTCCATTAGAAAGGAAAAGGAGAGAACAGATTTGGGGTAGGCAACTTCCCTAGCGGGCTTCCCCACTGGGCTTGTTTCTCCGTCTAAAATTAATACGCATTTATTATGTTAAACTTAACAATACAGAAGAGAAAACAGAGGAGAAGATGATGATGCTTTTAACGACCCAAAGTGATCTCCAGCAACATTTAGTGTAATTGTATGATTGTTTCTTCAATAATATTTGTTTTTCTGGTTATAAAAGGAATGCTTATACATTGAGGAAATTTTCAGAAAATACAGTGAAGTACAGAAAACACCCATAATTCCACTCTCCAGAGATAATCACTATAATATTTTATTGCATTTTTTGCCATTTTTTAATGTATACTTACATATTTATAATCACAATGTATGCACATGTTGGTACCTTATTTTCACTTTATAGATACAATAAGTGAAGTAAATAGGAGCCTACCTAGTTTATCCCTGGGTCCTTATAAGAGAGCATTTGAAATTGCAGTTGCAAAGCTGTTTGGGAGGTGCTCAAAGTAGGGGAGAACGGATAGCATAGGCTGGTTTTCTCCCACACTGTTTCTGGGAGACCATACGGCAGAGTTAGCTCACTCCTCACTCTCACTCTGAAACCATATCATATCCTCTCCTTTCTGTGTTTTTCCATCTCAAAAAATGTCAAGTGTACATGCCAAGAGTTAAAATGATTCTTCAGGGAACATGAGTTGTCATGCTCATTCTTACCGCCCAGCTCACAGAGGTAGTTTTTGCTCTGGCTTATAAATTTACAGAATGTCAGAGTTAGAAGGGGCCCTCATGGCCTTCCAGTGCAAACAACAGCAACAGCAAAGGAAAAGTGTCCTGCTCATGGTGCACTCTGACACGGCCAGTACCAGAACCCAGGTTTTCCATGCACCGTTCTAGTGATTTTCCACTCCGTTTGAGATGATTTTGATGATGTGGCTCATTAGTAAACTTCAAAGTTGTCACGACTCTCACAGAAATACACATCAATAAGATTTCCCAGAATCCCCAACCCGCCTGCAGCCTGTTGCTAAGGGCAGTAACCAAAGCCTAGAGATTTATAACTTGCTCAGGGTCATGTTTCTCAGATGAGCAATTCCGTTAGATATACCTGGATTTTCAGAAAACGTACACTCTATAGAAAATAATTTTTCTGTTCAGTGTTCACTTTTTAAGAGAAGTATGTACAAAGATCAATAGAAGCAAAATGTTGGCAACAAGCTAAATGTTCAAAAACGAGAATAGTTGAATAAATGAGGGTCCATCTTTACACTGGAATATTATGCATTCATTGTAGAAGTAAATTTACGGACATGGTGATATGTTAATGATGTAATATTCAGTAAAAAACAAATTTCTGAATAGCATATGCAATATGATCCCATGATGGTACAAAAAATATAATAATACGGATGTATGTCTAGAAGCACATGCGCTAAAATATGAACAGTATTGTATCCTAGAGAGTTGCGAAAGTTTTCCTCTCTATATTTGGTGTAGTTTCCAATTTTTCTGCAACGGATAATTATTACTTTTGTAAGTATTTAAAAGAACAGCAAATGGCCTTCGGGGAGCACTTCATAATGCAGCCTTCATGCCAACAACTGGTGTTAGGAGACCTCTGCCTGGGAGCCAGAGGAGAAGCAAGTGCTACCAGCCTCCGAGGATCAAGGGTCAGTTTTTTCAGTCTGTCCTGCAGATACAGCAGACATGAGACTAGCATCCCACTCTGACTCAGGAGAGAGATTTTTGGATATTGGTTGAAGGCCAAAAGAAGGAAACAGATGAGAAAAATTGGGCCATTCCATTGCAATCATTTGGGCCAACCAAAAAAAAGGAGGTGCAGGAATTCTTCATAGTGGTTCTGTTTGCTTCATATTGCATGTCAGAAGGTACACAGTGGTTGCCCCACTTTTGGTGATACTCAAACTGATGAGTGAATTCAGCTGTTGTCAGCATGATTGCACCCTTGTACTTCTTCATCAGGCTTTCATGGTTTCATCCATTGATGACCATTGCCTGAATCAGTTATTGTATTACAGGTTACAAAATAGTTCTAGTTCTACCATTCCTTTCACACTTATTGGCCAGAATGCTTTTGTAAAGAAGTTTCTCTCATCATTTAGGGCTTAGTTACTCTCTAGTGCAGGTTATACGGGAAAGATAGAATAAATACTTAACTCTTATCTTTTTTTTTTTTTAATTTTTTTCCTGTACAAAAATTTATACATACATTGTTATGTGACCCTAATTGCTCTCCCTATACTGTGACAGGACACTCCTCCTTTCCACCCGATTCCCCATGTCCATTCAACCAGCTCCTAACCCTCTCTGCCTTCCCATCTCACCTCCGGACAGAAGCTGCCCTTTTAGTCTCTTGTATCTACTTGAGCTAAGAGGCACACTCCTCACGAGTATCACTCTATGTTCCACAGTCTAGTCCACTCCCTGTCTGAAGAGTTGGCCTGAGAAATTGTTTTAGTTCTGGGCTGATAGAG
>NW_004443990.1:7705307-7706682 GCF_000243295.1 Trichechus manatus latirostris
GAGACCAATTGATGTCTCTTAGATGGCCACTTGCAAGCTTTTAAGACCCCAAACACCACTCACCAAAGAAGGATGCAGAACATTTTAATAAGTTTGTTATGCCAGTTGACCTGGATGTCCCCTGAAAGCATGGTCCCCAGACCCCTACCCCTGCTAGTCTGTCCTTCAAAGTGTTTGATTGTATTCAGGAAACTTCTTAGCTTTGGTTTACTCCAGTTGTGCTAAATTCCCCTGTAGTGTGTGCTGTCTTTCCCTTCACCTAAGATAATTCTTATCTACTATCTAGTTAGTAAATAACCCTCACCCTCCCTCCCCACCCTCATAACCATCAAAGAATGTTTTCTTCTGTGTTTAAACCTTTTGTTGAGTTCTTATAATAGTGGTCTTATACAATATTTGTCGTTCCGTGACTGACTAAATTCACTCAGCATAATGACCTCCAGCTTCCTCCATGTTATGTTTCACGGCTTCATTGTCATACTTTATCATTGCATAGTATTCCATTGTGTGGATATACCATAATTTGTTTATCCATTCGTCCGTTGATGGGCACCCAGGTTGTTTGCATCTTTCTGCTATTGTGAACAGTGCTGCAATGAACATGGGTGTGCATATATCTATTTGTGTGACAGCTCTTATTTCTCTAGGATATATTCCAAGGAGTGGGATAGCTGGATCGTATGGTATGTCTATTTCTAGCTTTTTAAGGGAGTGCCAAATCGCTTTCCAAAGTGGTTGTACCATTTTACATTCCCACCGACAGTGTATAAGTGTTCCAGTCTCTCCACAATTTCTCCCGCATTTATTATTTTGTGTTTTTTTGGATTAATGCTAGCCTTGTTGCGGTGAGACGATACCTCACTGTAGTTTTGACCTGCATTTCTCTAATGGCTAATGATCTTGAGCATTTCTTCATGTGTCTGTTAGCCACCCAAATATCTTCTTTGGCAAAATGTCTGTTCCTATCCTTTGCCCATTTTTTAATTGGGTTATTTGTCTTTTTGTTGCTGAGGTTTTCCAATATCTTGTAGATTTTAGAGATTAGACACTGATTGGAATTGTCGTAGCCAAAAATTTTTTCCCAGTCTGTAGGTTGTCTTTTTACTCTTTTGGTGAAGTCTTTCGATGAGCATAAGTGTTTGATTTTTAGAAGCTCCCATTTATCTAGTCTCTCTTCTGGTCCTTGTGCATTGTTACTTATGGTTTGTATTGTGTTTATCCCATATATTAGGGCTCCTAGCGTTGTCCCTAGTTTTCCTTCCATGATCTTTATCGTTTTTGATTTTATGTTTAAGTCTTTGATCCATTTTGAGTTAGTTTTTGTGTGTGGTGTGAAGTATGGGTCTTGTTTCAGTTTTTTGCAGATGGATATCCA
>NW_004443990.1:7710872-7717643 GCF_000243295.1 Trichechus manatus latirostris
TCAATAAGTTATTATATTTATTTATTTTATGTTTGCTTACTGTGTCCTAGCTTCTTGTTTTGTTCTGATATGCCCAAATAGGCTGCTTGTATGAGCTAGTTTGATTATTGGCACCTTTGAAGCTCTGATGTCCTGTCACCAGGAGGTTAGATCTGTTACTAGGTATGTGAGCTCAGGAGTCCACTCACTCCTCCTGTATGGATTCAGCTCAGGTGCCCAGGTAGATAGCCACCAAGTGTGTGGTGTAGGCTCTCACTTACAGTCCTAGAGAGGCATGGTGATTGGTGTAGGCACAGGCATCTGGCTGCATCAGGAGGACACACTCTGAGCAAGGCAGGGGCCTGGCAGCCACCCCTGAATGCCCAGGAGGAAAGCATGTCCCTGTTCCCTAGAGCGTGTAGGTGGGTGGATTTTGCAGCTGGACTATGAGCACCTAATGCTGTTGGCCATAAGGACTGGGGGGGCACCTCTTATTCATGGGCTCCTATTGCAGGTGGCTAGGTGGCGTGGGTGGAGCCACCAGTCCTCAGGCCCCTGATGTGGGTAGGTGAAGACCGTGCTTAATGGGCAGAGCACTGTCAAGTGTCAAGAACCTGCCACTTCACGGCTGAAACAGTTGAAGTTAGAGTTCCGGTATACACCCTGTTGTACTGTGCTGTTGAGATGGACCCACACAAATCTATGCAGGGGAAAAGGCACTCAAAGTCCGTGGATCCCTTATGCCTATGCCTGGGCAAAAGAGCTGTGCCTACCCTGGGTTCCTGGCTTAGGGGAGCCAGCAGTTTATTTTTTCCCATTTGTTAATTTGTTCATTCTCCAAGGCAGGGAGAATGGCTCAGGGCATGTGATGGATCCTGCTTCCAGCCCAGGGACTCGGTAATTGCTGAAGCTGGTCCAGGACCCAGTGCAGAGCAGGGAGCGGGGAGGTAAATAGGAGAGAGTTTTTTCCCTAAGGGGGTTGTTTTTGATCCATGCGGTAGGCCGTATACAAGTACTTACCTTTTGCCAATCCAGGGCTGCTTCTCACTGGTTCTGGGTGGCCGTGAAGACTTTCTGGCACTGGGTCTCTCCTGGTGCAGAAAATGCACCTCCCAAGCACTGCCACTTGCCTGCCTCACTGCTCACCCCCTAGATGATCAGACCTGAAGGGCTCAGGCTCTCGCTGGGTCAGGTCTGGCAACTCCTTGCTGCTTCCAAACCGTCTCTCCCTCCCCCTGCCGCTCAGTCCACTTCCTCAACTCTGCCTTTGATGTTCAGGGCTTCCAGATTACCATATATAATCAATTCACTTGTTTTTTTGGGTCTTTGTTGTAAGAGGGTCCACTGAAAGTGTCTGACCACTCCGCCATCTTGGCCCTGCCTCCCCTTAGCTCTTTTCTTTTAATCACCATTTTTAGAGTAAAAAGTTAAACCCCCAGTTTCTTCCAGTGGTGTCTTGTTTTTGTTTTTTGAAGGGATGATTTCTCTTTTTCTTTCTTTAAAAAAAAAAAAAATTGATCTCATCATGAATTCATGTGTTCTTATATCTTCAAATTTATATAATTTATAAAACAAATCATCCCTATAAAATTGTGAGTGCTGTCACAATTGGAAGAGCATAGTCGATGTCACTGAACTGTGCATGTAGAAATTTTTGAAATGGTGTATGTTTGGCTATGTATATTTTCACCAAAAAAAAAAAAAAGGTCAAGAAGGGAGAGGGTTGACATGTTGTGGGGTTGTTAATCAATGTCATAAAACAATATGTGTACTACTGTTTCATGAGAAACTATTTGTTCTATAAGCCTTCACCTGAAGTACAATAAAAATAAAAAAAAATTGTGAGTGCTGTCTGTATTTAAACATATATAACTAACAATACGAGGTAGGAAATGCTAAATGAGTAGTAGAATCAATGCTTACTGAGAGTGTTGAAAGACAGGAGAGAACACTCAGGCTGAACCAATCAAGAAAGGTTTGAATTAGTCATTTCTATGTGTTCTGCTGGCTTGAGTACTAGACTGAAAGTTGGCAAAAATGGCCCTGACTCTGGCACTTCCTATGTAACCTTCAGCAACTCACATTAGTTCACTGAACCTCAGAATTTTCATCTGAAAACAAGGATAATAGCATCTGTCTTGCTATTAAATTTTGTTATGACAATCGAAAGAGACTGTGTATATCAAAGCATTTTGAAAAACTCTGCATATTATACAAATACAAGATGTTATTAGACTACTTTTTGTTAAGAACCAATAAACCACAGAGTGTCAAGCAAATGTGCTTTGAAACTATAACCATAAGTGCAATGTCATATTATGATGTTCAAATGACTTTTTCTTCACTTGAGAGAGGCTGTCACTCTTAGGCCCCACATTTTAAGAGGACAGAAAATTGTTACTTCCCTAGGGGAAAAAGAATCCAAGTACTAATTTTCCATATCAGTGCCTCTTTCAGTAAGTTGATGTTTCCATTAGAGTCTCTAATTTCCCATGTCAACAATATAGCAATGACAAATACAAAGGATAAATAACTGGCTGACTTCATTCATTCATTCAACAAACATTTATTAAACATCCACTATATGTGAGACAATATGTTGGGTGCTATCAGCTCTACAGAAGAAAGACTTGGTGACCTGCTTCCATAAAGATTACAACCAAGAAAACCCTATGGGGCAGTTCTACTCTGTCACATGGAATTACTATGAGTTGGAATTGACTTGACTGCACCCAACAACAAGAACATTGGAGACATAGAAATATATCAAATACAGTTTCCATTCTAATGCAAAGTACGCTCTATTAAGAGGAAGAAGCCATAATTTAAATGCAGTATAGAAATTGAAAAGTATGATGAGAGAGATCAGTAAAATCCCGTGGAAGTTCAGAGAAGGACAAATTGCTTTCAGCTGAAGATTTTGAACAGCTTCTTGGAAGAGGTGGCACAGAAGCGAAACTGAAGAATAGGAATAGTGAGATGGGGCAGGGTGGAATGGAGAAGAGGGATCTTGTAGGGAGTATAAAGTACTTGAAGGGTAGAAGTAGGAAGGAAATTTGGACATGTGTTATTTGTGGCAATTGGTGAATTCTCTCTTTTACCTCTAACTTCTTTCTCTACAATTTTGGAAAGGATCCTAAAATTCATCTAATATTAGAATGGCAAAAAACTTTCCTGTAGCTAGCTCACCATCTTCAATTAATGGGTAGTAGATGGTTATCAGCTGGGTGGTCAGCTGAATGAACAGAGTTATTGTCAAATATGCATTCAATAAATTATAATTTTATTACGATCATGACATTCTCCAACTCTAAAACTCTATGATTCTCAGAAGCCAATACCGATAGTATAGAAGGAAGCAGTCCAAGCTGCAATGAAGGCATTGGGGAAAAGTAAGACTCCAGGAATTGACAGAATACCAATTGAGATGTTTCAGCAAATGAATACAATGCTGGAAGCACTCACTTGTTCATGCCAAAAAATTTGGAAGACAGCTACCTGGACAACCAACTGGAAGAGATACATATTTGTGCCCATTCCAAAGAAAGCTGATTCAACAAAACGTGGAAATTATCGATCTATATCATTAATATCACACGCAAATAAAATTTTGCTAAAGATCTTTCAAAAGCAGCTGCAGCAGTATGTCAACAGGGAACTGCCAGAAATTCAGGCCGGATTCAGAAGAGGACGTGGAACCAGGGTTATCATTGCTGATGTTAGATGGATTCTGGCTGAAAGCAGAGAATACCAGAAAGATGTGTACCTGTGCTTTATCAACTATGCAAAGACATTCAACTATATGGATCATAACAAATTATGGATAACACTGCAGAGAATGGGAATTCCAGAACACTTAATTGTGCTCATGAGGAACCTGTATATAGACCAAGAGGCCGTTGTTTGAACAGAACACGGGGATACTGAGTGGTTTAAAATCTGAAAAGATGTGTGTCAGAGTTGTATCCTTTCACCATACTTATTCAGTTTGCATGCTGAGCAAATAATCCAAGAAGCTGGATTATATGAAGAAGAACGCAGCATTAGGATTGAAGGAAGACTCATTAACAACCTACGATATGCAGATGATACAACCTTGCTTGCTGAAAGTGAAAAGACTTGAAGCACTTACTGATGAAGATCAAAGACTACAGCCTTCAGTATGGATTACACCTCAACATAAAAAAAACAAAAATTCTCACAAGTGGACCAATAAAGCAACATCATGATAAACAGAGAAAACACTGAAGTTGTCAAGGATTTCATTTTACTTGGATCCACAATCAACGCTCATGGAAGCAGCGGTCAAAAAATCAAATGACGTGTTGCATCAGGCAAATCTGCTGCAAAAGACTTCTTTAAAGTGTTAAAAAGCAAAGATGTCACTGTGAGGACTAAGATGTACCTGACCCAAGTCATGGTATTTCCAATCGCTTCATATGCATGCGAAAGCTGGACAAAGAATAAGGAAGCCCAAAGAATTGATGCCTTTGAATGATGGTGTTGGCAAAGAATATTAAATATATCGTGGACTGCCAGAAGAATGAACAAATCTGTCTTGGAAGAAGTACAGCCAGAATGCTCCTTAGAAGCAAGCTTGGTGAGTTTGTCTCCCTTACTTTATACACGTTATTAAGAGGTACCAGTCCCTGGAGAAGGACATCATGCTTGGTAAAATAGAGTGTCAGCAAAAAAGACGAAGATCCTCAACAAGATAGAATAACACAGTGGCTGCAACAATGAGCTCAAAATAGCCAGGATTGTGAGGATGACACAGGACCAGGCAGTGTTTTATTCTGTTGGACATGGGGTTGTTATGAGTCAGAATCGACTCTACAGCACCTAATAACAACACCACCACCAAATCTTGCTGACATTTTAGATATAAATTTTTCATAGCTGTAATACCCAGGTCCATGCTTCTTAAACAGAAAATACAGAACTTAATTTGGTTTTCTCAATGATTCAGAGTCATTCTCAAAAGCAGAAGGGATTAGGTTATACTACATCCCAGCATTGCCAGGTTCTATGGAGGCACAAAGAATTATTTATCCCTCAACTCAGTTGCTCTCAGATTGCTCTATTTGTTATACCTTTTTCTCTCTTCTGTCTTGTTACTGGGCATTTGGCTCTCAGCTGTTGATATTCTCAGAGTATCTACCCATGTCATGTCATTTTTGTTCTGTCCATTTGCTGCTTCTAATCTACTTCAGGCTTGGAAGCCAGATAAGTATGTTCTATTAGAGTTACACGTAAAATAAGAATAAGCTCTGAGTAAGGATCTAAGAGAATTGTCTATATGTAAAATATCTTGAGACTGAATGCTAAGAATGCCAGAGGCCTGGATGTTTAATTAAAGGTGGGAGTGTATGTGTCTGTGCATGTATGTGTGAGAGACAGGTAGGGAGGGAAAGACTGAGTGTATGTATGTGTGTGTGTGTGTATGTGTGTGTGTGTTTTCCCTTCTGGTTCTTACTGTTAAGTACGTGGCAGCTAAGTCCAAGATAAGTAAACTGAGACAGTCAATAATTTGCCTAGAGAAATTGGAAAGCATAGAAAAATATAAGATAAGAAATTTTGTAGTGTTGCATATAAAAGATAATCATGGTTGCCCCTGCTGTTATACAGACATTGTGATGATTATAAGGCCACGTATGGAGCAACCATTCTCTCTGAGAAATGGTGGTTACATGATTAGGCCATGTTCCTATGGGGAAATTGGAAGAAAATAATGATTAGAATTAAGGTCTCCTGATCCCTAAACCAGGGTCCATTGAACTACTATGAAATGCTACGCACATAATAATTATTATCAGGAATCAAAAGAAATCTTGCACCCCTGCAGTTCTGTAACACATTGGGATGACATTTAACCAGGCAATGTGGGTTTGGAATAAGTCTATGCATCCCAAAAATGAATCCATGAGCATGCTAAACAGGATCACCTGGAGAGCTCTTTAAAAATACAGATACTTGGCACCAGAAGAGAGACTAGATAAATGGGAGTTCCTAAAAATCAAACACTTATGCTCATCAAAAGACTTCACCAAAAGAGTAAAAAGACAACCTATAGACTGGGGAAAAATTTTTGGCTATGACAAATCCGATCAGTGTCTAATCTCTAAAATCTACAAGACACTGCAAAACCTCAACAATAAAAAGACAAATAACCCGATTAAAAAAATGGGCAAAGGATATGAACAGGCATTTTGCCAAAGAAGATATTCGGGCAGCTAACAGACACATGAAGAAATGCTCAAGATCATTAGCCATTAGAGAAATGCAGATCAAAACTACAATGAGGTATCATCTCACCCCAACAAGGCTAGCACTAATCCAAAAAATACAAAATAATAAATGCGAAGAGGTTGTGGAGAGACTGGAACACTTATACACTGTTGGTGGGAATGTAAAATGGTACAACCACTTTGGAAAGTGATTTGGCACTTCCTTAAAAAGCTAGAAATAGAAGTGCCATACGATCCAGGTATTCCGCTCCTTGGAATATATCCTACAGAAATAAGAGCCGTTACACCAATAGATATATGCGCACCCATGTTCATTGCAGCACTGTTCACAATAACAAAAAGATGGAAACAACCTGGGTGCCCATCAACGGACGAATGGATAAACAAATTATGGTATATCCACACAATGGAATACTATGCAATGATAAAGAACAATGATGAAGCCGTGAAACATAACATGGAGGAAGCTGGAAATCATTATGCTGAGTGAATTTAGTCAGTCACAGAAGGATAAATATTGGATAAGACCACTATTATAAGAACT
>NW_004443990.1:7725962-7750873 GCF_000243295.1 Trichechus manatus latirostris
AAGGCAGAGAGGGTTAGGAGCTGGTTGAATGGACATGGGGAATCAAGGGTGGAAAGGAAGAGTGTGCTGTCACAGTATGGAGACAGCAATTAGAGTCACATAACAATGTATGTATAAATTTTTGTATGGGAAAAAATTAAAAAAATACAGATGCTTCGGTCCCATTACCAAGACTCCAAATAAACTGCGATTGAGACGAGAAATTTGGGAGAGATTTTCATCCCCAAATACATGAGCATCCAACCCCATCATAACTATAATACCATTATCACATCCAAGTTTGATTTTATGGGAAACCCAAATTGTCTTTGTGTTCCCAACTACTTAGTATTCAGGTCTTGGGCTTTAGATAGTCAGAAGGTCATTGCTTTTTCTTAGAGCACATTCTCCTTCCCATCCCTGACTTTTCTGCTCAGCTCGCTGTGTACTTTTCAGCCCCTTCACCCACGCCTGTACCAAAATAACAGGACATATAGGCATGCATGAGATCCCACCCGATTCCTTTCTGTTCTACCTCTGCTCGTGGTGCTCAACTGGAAGGGGTGGCAAGGTTACTACAGGACATTCTAACTAGCCTGGCCCTGCTTCACCGGAGGGTGGAGGCTTTTTCTGCAATGATCATGCTTCTGAAAGAAGAGGCAAATGGTCGAAGATAATGTTAGTAGTAAAAATGGTGATGGTGATCCAGCTAGCAAGCAAAAGTGTTCTACAAGGTTGAAGGCACACCCACCATATTCTACAACAGCAGCAAAATGGGTGCTTAGTGACAGTGGACACAGGGACAAGTGCTTTGCGCATATCACCTCATTTAACACTTGCACCAACCCTAAGATGGAAACATTGTTATCCTTTTTTTTTTTTTTTTTTAATATGTAATGAAACTAAGACGGAGAAGTAATTTCTCCAAGTTTGTACAGCTAGAAAGCAGTGAAGCTGGGTTCATAGCCGGCATGGCATATGCAAAGTCTGACTCTCAATGACAAGTCTACATCAGCACATAACCAGATCTGAATACATAGTCAGGTGTTACAGGGATCCTTGTGGTCCTAAGCAGTATTATCACAGGAGTCCACTTCCATTTCTAGACCTTGGGGGCATTGTAGGGATACTGAATCCTGTGGGACCACTGTCTAGAAGCTTCATTTGTGCACCAAAAGGCCAATAAATCTTGCCCCCTGAAATCAGTGTCAGAATCTGCAACTGACTCGGTGCCTGGGCGAAGGTTGGAGGATCCTGCTATCCCACTGGGAGATGGAGAACTCCAGAGCTCAGGAGAAGTCCCAGGGAATGAGGCCTTCCATGGGTCTAGAGGGTCTCAGGCTCTAGCCTGTGGGCTCCCTGCTACTGCAGAGGGGTTCTACTCTCCTTTTCCAGATTCAAATTTAGATATCAACATGATGAATCTGGGTTGGAAATTGCATCCTCACCAGTGAACAATTGACCCAGTGGTTTTTGAACTCATAAAGTGACTGAGGAGTTGCACAAA
Source organism: Trichechus manatus latirostris (assembly GCF_000243295.1). Lineage (NCBI taxonomy): Eukaryota > Metazoa > Chordata > Mammalia > Sirenia > Trichechidae > Trichechus > Trichechus manatus. The sequence goes on from NW_004443990.1 coordinate 7,727,449, forward strand.
GTTGCCTTAAGGGGCACTGCAAAGGACCAGGGTAAATGCAACATGCCTGGACCTCCACAACCAACCCCATTTCAACCAGAATAGCTCCACTTCAGTGTGTTTGTTTATATATTGAGCCCCTTTAAGATTTCATCTGAAGGAGAGATCCTATGTCAAGAAACATGTTTGAAAATTACTGTTTCTATCCTCCTAAATTCTTACAACTTTCTGGACAGTGGGGATCTAATCTCGGAGGCTAAAGACAATCTGAGAAACAACATCCCCACACCATATGATTCCAGCACAGCCGGTTGGTTTCATTCTTAGCCATTCACTAAGATGGGAAAGGAACTAATGTATTAGGTACTCTTGATGAAAAAAATTATACCGTTCTCTGAGGAAAAAGACACCTCTTCAATTAAGCCTAATTCCTTAGGTCACAAAGGAGTGGAAGGGGACTACTCTCCAGGTCTCCCTACCTCATTGGAGTGAGAGATACCCAGTCAACTCTACCACCATCCAGTTTCAGTGAAATTACTGCCTGAGCAACAATTATATCAAACATTCAGAGAAAGCCTGAGTTCTATTTGGGAAATACAAAGAGAAGGGTGTGTAAGAAAGATAGTTGCTATCTGGACCTGATAGACCCAGTTGGTTGCCTATTTATTGGCCATTTGTCACCCACATACCTGTCTTCTTTACTTGCAGGGCCCTATCCCCCATTGTTTAGGCTGGCAATGCCAGATACTCACTTTCCCAGCATCCCTTACAGCTAGGACATGGGAACATGACCCATTCCTCCAGAAGGCTTCTGGGAAAGGCCTTCCTGTCTCTTTAAAAAAAGAGAAATGTCCATGAAAATGCTCCCTCCTTTGCCTCTGGCCAGGCACTTGGCAAAGATTATCTTGTTTTATCCTCATATCAACCCTATGAAGCAGTTACTAATATAATTCCCATTATAGAAATGAGGAAACTGAGGCTTAGGAGATGAAATAGCTTGATCAAGATTGTATCTAGTAAGTGGCAGCACCAAGATTTGATCCCAGATCTGTATGACTCCCAAGCCCTTGAACACATTATCATAGTGTCTCTCAAAAAAGGTGCAAATTTAGATGTTTGGCTGGGAATGGTACCAGAGCAGCAGATAGAATCCCAGGAAAAAGTAGTGTTTTCATAAAAGCACAAATGGAGTCAAGCAAATCATGTGTTGGCCAAGCAGATAGCCAGGTTGAAGTGGAGACAATCACACTAGACTTCAGTTTATCAAAGTGAAAGTATGGCCATCAGTGCTTCACACATAAGGCTCTCAAACCCCTGCAGGACTGGTATCTCTACCCTTATTCTGCAGATGTTGCTGTCAAGTCCGACTCATAGCAACCCTATAGGACAGAGCAGAACTGCCCCATACGGTTTCCAAGGAGCACCTGGTGGATTCCAACTGCCGACTTTTGGTTAGCAGCCATAGCTCTTAACCATTACGCCACCAGGATTTCCGAAAACCAAACCCATTGCCATGGGATCAATTCTGACTCATAGCAACCCTATAGGACACAGTAGAACTGACTCATAGACTTTCCAAGGAGTACCTGGTGGATTTGAACTGCTGACCTTTTGGTTAGTAGCCATAGCTCTTAACCACTATGCCACCAGGGCTTCCTGGCCCCAAATTCCACAGCTAGTAAAGAGAAGCAAGCGTTTAAACTTACAGCTCTGACAAGCCCCATTGTTCTTTCCACCACCTCACAGCTGCCTGCTTTGATTTATTCCCACAGGAAACCTTCTTCGGGGACTCTCATTGCCTCAGGATGTGGGCAGATACTAGAAGGAACACTGTGTAAGTACAGCATTTGCCTCATGTTTTACACTTATTCTTGTCCTTGGCTCTCTGAGATACAAAACTAGGTTTTGGTTTTAGATTTTTTTTTCCTTAATAACTTTTGAAACTTTATTTTTAAACATTACCATGCTTTCATTTAGATACACGTTTGAAGGCAAATGTTACATAAAATTGATTTCATACTGCCAAGATGATTTACAGTCATCAACCTAGCTAAACTGCTTTTCAAATCAACATTTTTTAGCTACCTATTCTGACATGGGAGTCCTGGTGGTGCAGTGGTTAAGAGCTTGGCAGCTAGCTAAAAGCTTGCCAGTTCAAATCTACCAGCCACTCCTTGGAAACCCTATGGGACAGTTCTACTTCATCCTATAGGGTCGCTATGAGTGGGAATTGACTCAAAGGCAATGGGTTTATTATGAAAGTAGAGCCATGTTAAGAATATACACAGTAAGAGACAGTTTTCCTTTCCCATAAATCCCTTCTAATCAGAAAGTAGAATGAAATTGCTAACTCATTTAAAAAACTTTCTAAATGGCATCGAAGCTGTCATATGAATTCATAAAATTAAGCTCAGGGTCATTATTTAGAAAAAATATGTATCATAGTATATAAACAAAAAACGAAACACGTTGCTATCGAGCCACTTCCAACTCATAGCAACCCTATAGAACAGAAGAGAACTGTCCCATAGGGTTTCCAACTGCTGACCTTTTGGTTAGCTGCCGAGCTCTTAACCACTGTGCCACCAGGGATTCATCATAATATATAGTCTAGGAAAACAGAAGGAGATGCTATACTCAAAATCATCTAAAAGAGGTCATCAAAAGCCCATCTTATTTTTCCAAATATGTGAATGATATATAAATACAGAAATGTTAAGATTTTTAAAAATCATTTTTAGACTTTTCTTTAAGACTCAATTGGTTAGTGTGACCAGCTGCAGTTCTTCTTTGTGCTGTCTCACAACACCCAACTACAACTCCCCGATGGCCTCATTTCCCTTCTGTTGTGCATTCCACTGCAGTAGAGCTAATAATTGCAACTAATTAACTTAAGAATTGCCATGAGGTAAGAACAAAGCCAGTAGATTGGATTTAGGCAGAGAAACAAGTCCCTTAGAAGGAAAACTCTGACCTTTGGCTTCCAACTCTTGGCACCTCCGATGTCACCAAGATTGTGATCTCAAGACTGTTGCTTTTCTGTTGAGCAGACACATGGGTGCGTGCTCTCCCACCTGGAAGAAATATATCAGTGAAAGCCTACCTCCCTTCCCATATGCGAGGGTTGGAAAAGCGCACTGCCGTCATGAGTCAATCATTACACATTGTCTAAGAGGAGCTCTAGAATGCAGAAAAAGAAGGTGACAAGGCAAACCACAGGTTCCAACACTGTAAATTCCGAGAGGGAAAGAGCATGTGTCTGCGATTCCCTTTATCATTTAGCTCACCCTTCCAGAACATGATGATTTGTAATTCCTTTTGCACTGCTTTTATTATGGAACCCAGCCTGGTAATCTCCAAACTCCAGTGCCAGGCATCCAGAGCTTTCCGCACACCGACCCTAACTTCTCACTCCAACCTGACTCCCCACCACTCCTCTACTTGAAACTTCCTTTCTAATCAAATGACTTCAAAATATGTTTAGCAGTTTCTTGTTGCTGTGTCTCCCTGTTCACAGCACTTCCCCACTGGAATCCCATCACAGACTAGTATAGGTGAAAAGGCACCTGTCCCCCAATCCAGTGGTTCTAAACTGGATACCTAGGGACCAGAACCACCTGAGGTGCTTCTTACAGATTCCTGGGCTCAATCCCAGACGATTCTGATGCATAGGACCACTAACAGCCCAAACTCACTCATCCAGTACAGGGCTCCTCTCTGTACCATCGTAAGCTGTGCAAATCCAGCCTCTGCTTGAATACTCACCATGGCCTGGAAATCACCACCTGATTAAAGAATCCAAATCTATTTTTAAACAATGCTGATTGTCAAAAATTTCTGCCATATATTGAGGAAAGATCATCTTCTCTGCAAATCCCACTATTTGACCTAATTCTGTCATATGAATGTTCCCAAATTAAGTCCAGTAGTTCTTCCTAGTAACAGTTGTTCAAATATCTAAAGATAAATATCACCCTCCACTCACCATCCCCACTCCTAAGTCTTCATATTTCTAGCTAAACAACTCTAATTTCTTCAAATGTAAACCATAATTTATATTATCATAATCCTTACCCTAACTCCATGAGGTAGGCACTGTTCATTATTTTCATTGTCCACAGATGAGGAAACTAAGGCTGTGAGAGTTTTAGTAACTTGCCCAAGTTCACATAATAAGTGGCAGAGCTTGGGTGTGAAAAAGTCACTCTGCTAGTACTGCCACCAACTTCTTCACTCTTCTTTGGACAGTCTCCAATTTTAATGCTTCTCATTAAATGGGATATCCAAAATGGAACACAATGTTTGTGATGTTGTCTTCCCTGCACAGAGTGCAGGTTTCTCTTACTGCCCATTGTCCTTCTTATGTTAATATAGCCCAAGATAGTCTTGGTATTTCCTAGCAGCCCATCACACAGTTACCTGATATTGAACTTCCTATTAATGAAAACCCCTCGGTCTATTTTCACATGGACTACTGTAAAGCCAGGTATTATTTCTATTTTATTAATTGCCTATCAGTGTGCAAACCACCTACCTATGGACTAAGGATACGGGAGTAGATACAATGTTAGGTAAGGCATACCCAGCTCTCAAAGGAGCAAATGAAAGGGAAGGGTAAGAGCTGAGTGGAAGAGATTATGAAACTGGTTCCCAGCCATATCGTTGGCATTATAAAATTGCCAGGTGGAGAGGTATTGGGGAGGCCCAATCCTTTTCCAACTTTGTGACTGATATTATTTTGTGACTATGTAATCCCTGTAACTTTAGGATTCATAGAAGAGTAGATCAGATACTTAAAGTCACCACGCTATATTTCTTAAGCTGTACTTGTAAATTTATTTAAAGCCTATTTTAAATAAATTAAATTAATGCATTTAAATATTTTTTGTTTTAATTTTATATTAAGCATAAGGATTTATCTTCTATTTGAATTCAGTTATATTCTGTACATTTAGTTTATGAATCTTGGCCAATCTTTCCAAAATTTAGAAGCTTTTTATTTTATTTTATTTTAACCTGATTCTGCCATACAATACTTTGATCAACATTCCCAGCCCTGAACCTTTCACAAATGGAGTTAATGTATCTTCTATGTCACTGACAAAAATGCTGAATGGGACTTGGCCCTGGACAGGTAGTACTATGATAAGAAGATATAAGCTCAGACTGGGGAAGGTCTATGTCTGGCTTATTTGTTACTGACTCACTAGCACATAATACAGAGCTTGGCATAGAGTGAATACTGTGTCAAGCCCTGTATAAATCCATCAATCAGTTAAGACCCTCCTCTAGTCTCACATCATAGAATATAAGATTATCCTCGTTGGAAAAAGGACCTTAAAGTCATTTAACTCAACATCGTCACAAGCAAAACAATTCCACTCCAAAGGAGCTCTCCAGGGCACTAGATTGCATCTGAGGTATCTGACCCCACAAGCCCCTATTCTGTTGGGAATTCCGCTGTCCAAACCACAACAAATATTCAATGCTGAGTGCCTACTAAGTGCCAGGCATCAAACTGTGATTTGACGTTCTTTATTTCAAATTCTCATATCAACTCGGCATGCTAGCTTTTATTAGCCCATTTTCCAGATAAGAAAGTGAAAATCCAGAGAGGTTAAATCGCTTTTCCATGGTAGTAAGTAGAGAAGCCAATATTCAAACTCAAGTCTACCCATCTGTTATGGATTGAATTGTGTCCCCCCAAAACATGTGTTGTAACTCCTAACCTCTATGCCTGTGGTTATAACCCTACTTGGGAATGGGCTGTCTTTGTTATGTTAGTGAGGCAGGGTTAGTGTAGGGTGTATCTTGAGTCAATCTCTTTTGAGATATAAAAGCTATTAAACAAATGAGCTAAGTAGCCTAGATGGGGGAAGAGAGATGCCAAGTCGCAAGAAGATTGCCCAGGAGCAGAACTCAGAAGGAAACAAGGACCTTCCTCCAGAGCCGACAGGGAAAGAAAGCCTTCTCCTAGAGCCCTACAGCTGGCACCCCGAATTCAGACTTCTAGCCTCTTAAACTGTGAGAAAATAAACTTTTGTTTGTTAAAGCCATCCACTTACGGTATTTCTGTTCTAGCAGCACTAGATAACTAAAATACTGTCTAAATCCAAGATTCAATCCAAGGTCATGCACTTTCCATAACACCAGGCTGCATTCCTGAAAACCTGTCCTAAATTATTCCAAGCTTGACCTCAACTAGCCCCTAAATAAGCCATGATCCCAATTACAAAAAATAAGAATTTGGCTACCACCCATATCTGCAGGTTTTCCCATCTGCTACTCCAGACCAGTCTCCCAGTGGATTCTTAATGTAGCCTGTATTTGCAGCCTCCTGCGAGAGCTCTCTGCCCCAAATTGTTTTATTTACTAACCACATTACAGAATCAAAAACAATATGCCTTCAAAAGGACACATTTAACTCATTCAGTGCTGCTACTGTGGGGGGGAGGGGTGTTTCTTGGTTTGTTTTTGTTGTTATTTGTCTCATTACTAAAACGAAGATCATAAAAATTTAAAAAAAAAAAACTATTTTCTGGGTATTCATAGAAGTATATGTGTTTTTAAATGTACAGTACAATTTTTATTGTGGTGAAAATATACATAACAAAACATACATCAGCTCAACAATTCTTACATGTACAATTCAGTAGCATTGATTACATGCTTCTAGTTGTGATTGTACAGTACAATTTTTATGTAAATGAATAATTTCTTTGTTGTTTATTGAGGTATAATTTACGTAGAGTAAAATGCACCCTTTTAAAGTGCACAGTTCTATAAATTTTCACGAACTTAGACAGTTGTGTAACCACCAACACAATTATCATAGAGCATATTTGCATCGTTCCTCGTACCCCTTTGTAGTCAATCCTTTTCCCCCAGCCCCCAATGGAGAGGTTTATTGTCAAATACTCACTCAATAAATTATATTAGATTACTGGTAACCAGTGATCTAATTTCTGTTTCTATAGCTTTACCTTTTCTGGAATGTCATATAAATGGAGTCAGACAGTATGCAGCTTTTTGAGTCTGGCTTTTTTTACTTAGCATAATGCTTTGAGACTCATTCATGTTGCTTATGGAAAAAAATTTTTTTGATGAAGTTTTGAGAGTGTATGAGAGATAAAAGAGAGAGAGGAGAAAGAAGAGGAATGGAATAATGGTTTTGAAGGGAAGGATGATGGTTGAGTCAAGAATCAGATGTTTGGAAAACTGGTCACGTGCCGCATAACATCCCTTTGAGCAACGTCCGACTAGCAGATGCCCACAGCCGGACTCGGTAGTGAGCCCTGCCACTGGGAGGAGTGGGCGTCCGATTCTGCTCCTGAGTGCCCAAGGTCGACAGGCATCACAGGGCCTGGCTGCGGTAGGGGCACTGGGTCACTGAGACCGCTCCCCTGCTGCCAGAGCCTCCCTGCTGTGACCTTCAGGGGCCTGCCAGGGCCACGCACTGGCCAGAACCCACCGAGCACTCACCTCAGGCATCCACAGTGGGAGCTGCCCAGGCCACACAACACACAGGAGCCACCAGCCCTTGTGCCCAGGACCCAGGCGTTTGCACAACGTCCAAATCTGTTTCACAGAACGTATCTTGGCCATGAAGCAACACATGTGTACACTCAAAATATAGCACAAATGATTATTTTCTATTTCAAAAAATCTAGTCTAGACAAATCTTTCCCTTCTCTCTCTCTTTGCTGTGGGGTTATAGTTGAGAAAATCATGCTTCTCAGTTCCTGATATCTAATTACCCTTAGTATCCGTGCAGCACACTCCTGCTTAATTTTATTATGTTTCCTCATTTATTCTCTACCCTACTGCCTTTCTCTTCCCCCCAGACTCTTGCTCTAATGTGTTCATTATCTGTACTTAGGTGTATATTGATCCTTAAAACCTACATAATGCTGATTTGTGTATTTATGTGTTTTAAATTTACATAAATGGCATTGTAGTATAGAGCTGGTATTGCTTCTTTTAGACTCAGCACTGTGTTTTTAAGATCTATCCATGATAAGTTAATGTATAGTCCTTTGTAAACTATAAAGAACTCAACAAATATTTAATACTACCACTTCTAGTAACAATAATAATAGCAATCTGTTTGAGCACTTATTATATTCTAGAAGCATCCCTGGTGGCACATTGGTTAGGTGCTTACTTGCTAACCAAAAGGTTGGTGGTTCAAACTCACCAGCCACTCTGAGGGAGAAAGATGCAGCAGTGTGCTTCTGTAAAGATTACAGCCTTGGAAAACCTGTGGGGCTATTCTACTCTGTCCTATAGGGTCTCTATGAGTTGGACTTGACTCAATGGCAAGATGTTTGAGTTTTTTTAGTATTATATTCTAGGCAGTATACTAGGCCCTGGGAATAGAGAAAAGATGAAAAGATTTGAAAAGACACAGTTCCTTAGGGAGAAATACAGTACACAATAATTGCATAATTAATTATATAAATACCATTGTAATAGCTCTAAAATGGTGTCTTAGGTTGGTTCTCTACAGAAGCATAACTAGTATAGAGAGAGAGAGCTATTTATATTAAGGAAATGGCTCACGTGGTTGTAAGTCCCAAGTCCATGGGTCAGGCATCAGGTTGGAGGCTTCTCCTGACTCACATAGCTGCAAGGGTTGACGAACCCAGGATGCACAGGTCAGATGCAGGCTGCTGACTCAAGGATCAAGAACCAGAGTTCAGATAATGACAAGCTGAATGCAGGATCCAGAGCAGAGCAAAAGCCAGCAAGCTTTGCCAGAAAGTCTGTACGTATTAGATGCAGGCCATACCCCCAAGGAAACTCCCTTTCAGCTGTTTGGCTGCTCATAGCAGATGTCATCATGGAGATGATGTTATATCAGATCTCATCATAGAAGTCATTAGATCATTACATAACTGCCAAACTACATCATAACTGCCAAACCACTGAAAATCGTGACCTAGCCAAGTTGACACACAACCTTAACCATCACAGTCCACCCCTCGTCAACCTGGCACCTATACACATCTCCTGAAATCATACACAATCTCTAAATAAAGACAATCACAAAGTCATACTTGCACCTAACATGATACAACTGACACACGTACAATTGAAAACTCACTAGCCCTGTTTACATCTTATATTTTATAAATGAAGAAAACAAAAATATTTGATGCCACACATACAAGGAAAAACTACTCATAATAATTACTGTCATCATTTCCGCAACTGGTTACATGGTCGTAGCTGGTATTTAGAACTACCTTCTTCCACCACCCATTCTGTATTCCCTTTACCCTCCACAAGCACCTCAGCTGGTTGTGGTTCTTTACCTGGTGGGGTGACCCAAACCTTCATTCCTGAAGGGTCTTGGCCATTAGTAGTCATGTCAGAATTGGGTTGCTGCAGTTTTCCATTGACTTTAATCACAGGGCATGGTAGTACTAAGAGACACCCTAAGGGATCTCCTGCATCCCAGACATATTCTTCTTTACTTCCATTATGTAATACCAATCTGATTTCAGGATCAATTACACTAGCCAGTATGATAATTTCCTTCTTTGTCTGTTGATCCAGAGGCATGAGGAGCCCAAAGTGGCTGGGTGGCATTCTTAATTTCCAGTTCAATGGAATCAGTGATGTGTCTCCAGGTGGGAGCGTTCCTCCCTTTGGAACTCAGACTTCTAGACCTGCAGAGCATAGGGTCACAGGGACAGGAAGCAAAAATTTTATGAGTGGATCACTTGGGGTAATAGTGAGTGATGCCATTCCCATTTCCACCTCTGAATTCCTGGACCCATGAATCCTGGCTATGGGAGAAACAGCACTATATATTGGATGCTGGTTTAGAGAATATATAGCCTCCTGGATAACACTGCCCCAGTCCTGCAAGGTATTGCCACCTAGCTGGTACCGTAATTGTGTCTTTAGAAGGCCATTCCATCATTCTGTCAAGCCAGCTACTTCAGGATGATGGGGAACATGGTAAGACCAGTGAATTCCATGAGCACGGGCCCATTGCCACACTTCATTTGCTGTGAAGTGAGTCCCTTGATCTGAGGTGATGCTGTGCAGGATACCATGATGGTGGAAAAGGCATTCTATAAGTCCACGGGTGGTTGTTTTGGCAGAAGCATTGCGTCTAGGGAAGGCAAATTTGTATCCAGAGTACACGTCTATTCCAGTAAAAACAAAACACTGCCCTTCCCATGATGGTAGTGGTCCAATGTAATCAACCTGCCACTAGGTTGCTGGCTGATCACCTTGAGGAACGGTGCCATATCGAGGACTTAGTGTTGATCTCTGCTGCTGGCAGACTGGGCACTCAGCAGTGGCTGTAGCCAAGTCAGCCTTGGTGAGTGTAAGCCCATGTTGCTGAGCCCATGAATAACCTCTATCTCTGCCACCATGGCCACTTTGTTTATGAGCCTATTGAGCAATGATGGGTGGAGGGAGGAGATGAACCTGAATGGTATGAGAATTCCTAACCTTATCTTGAGACTCAGAGACAGCTTCTCTGAAGAGGGTCCTCTTAAACTGACTTTTTGTCCCTTAAGCTCAGACTCACAAAAGAGCCACATTAACCACATATATTGTGCACATACCAGGTGGATTTTGCTTTTTTTCCCAGAGGAATAACTTTAAACAAAAGAAATCTAGGACTACTTTCTGGGGCTGTTGAAGCTGGATGAAACCCTGAAACTATTGCCCTAGATAATCTTTAAACCTTAAACCAAAAGTATCCCCTGAAATCTTCTTAAAACCAAAATAGTTTAGCTTAACTAGTAAAGAATGTCTGCTTTGAGCATCATACTCTTTTAAGAACTATCTATATGGGATCAAATTGACAACAGCAACTTGAAAGATTAGCTAGGAACCTTCGGGAGCAGTGAGTTTATGTTAATGAGGGCGGAGTAACTCAGAAAAGGAGGGTGAGAATGGTTGCACAACTCAAAGAATGTAATCTATGTCACTGAATTATATATGTAGAAATGGTTGAATTGGTGTATGTTTTGCTGTGTATATTCTCAACAACAACAGCAAAATAAATAAAATTTTAAAAAAAAGAAATCTAGGACTGAGCTGCAGAAAATTGGATCCAGTGACTACTTTAGGATGAGTCAAACCCAGATGACCTAGGGATGAATTAGAGCTACACAATTCATTCAAAACTGAAATCATCAAGAGCGTGAGTCCACCCTTCATTTCATGCAAGCCGGTGTCATCAGTAGCTACACCAGCATCATCAGAAGAAATATTAATTAAACTCCTATCACTCTGCATTGTGACTGTAGGCTCATTAGTTTGTTTATTTGGATGGAGGAGCAATTGGAGATAGTAAGAAATAGAATGTCCAGAGGTTCAAGTCATAACTTGTAACTTTAGTACCAAATTACCAACCAAATAATTGGTTTAAAAGAGAAAAAAAAATGAAATTCAAAATACAGACTTATTGATGGTTACTAGGGAGGGGAGAGTTGGGGAGGGAAAAAAAACTAACTAGACAATAGATAAGTGGTAACTTTGGTGAAGGGTAAAACAATACACAATTCTGGGAAAGTCAGCACAACTTGACAAAGGCAAGGTCATGGAAGCTTCACAGACACATCCAGACTCCCTGAGGGACTGAGTTACTGGGCTGAGGGCTGGGGACCGTGGTCTTGGGGGACACCTAGCTCAATTGGTCTAACATAATTTATAAAGAAAATCTTTTACATCCTACTTTGGTGAGAGTGTCTGGGGTCTTAAAAGCTTATAAGCAGCCATCTAAGCTACTCCACTGGTCTCACCCCCATCTGGAGTAAGGAAGAATGAAGAAAACCAAAGACACAAGGGAAAGATCAGTCCAAAGGCCTAATGCACCACAACTACCACAGCCTCCACCAGACTGAGTCCAGCACAGCTAGATGGTGTCCGGCTACCACCACTGACTGCTCTGGCCGGGATCACAACAGACAGTCCCAAACAGACCTGGAGAAAAATGTAGAACAAAATTCTAACTCACAAAAAAAGACCAGACTAAAACCCCGGGAATATGTCCCCTGGATGCCCTTTTAACTCAGTAGTGAAGTCACTCCTGAGGTTCACCCTTCAGGCAAAAATTAGACAGGCCCGGAAAACAAAATGAGACTAAATGGGCACACCAGCTCAGGGGTAGGGAAGAGAAGGCAGGAGGGGACAGAAAAGCTGGTAACAGGGAACCCAAGGTCGAGAGGGGGAGAGTGTTGACATATCGTGGAGTTGGCAACCAATGTCACAAAACGATATGTGTATTAATTGTTTAATGAGAAATTAATTTGCTCTGTAAACTTTCATCTAAAGTACAATTTTTAAAAAAAGAGCCCAGCGGGACACATGGAAGGAACATAGGTTTGTAATTTATGTGCAGATGACCTTCCTGTCTTAGAGCTTTGCTGCACAGCCCAGTTGAGGACTACTGAGTTGGTTCACCTGTGGTGCTTATAAAAGCAGAGATGCCTAAAGATCATTCCAGACCGGATGAATCACAGACTGTTGTGTGGGATGTGTGGACCAATGTTTATCTCCCCAGTAAACTCTACCTTATATCATCGGCTTTCCAGAGGCACAACTGTACCTAAGCAAGGGATCTCTATTATGTCATTAATTCCCAAAAGACAAATAAGTTTTGTAGGATTGGTTTTTAACAAAAAGAGAAGCAGGAGCTTCTATTAAGGGTGATGGTATAATTTGGGAACAGATAAGGGTGATGGCTAAACAAAATAATTAAAGTCACTGAGCTGTGGAATGTGAAGATTGTTGAAATGTCACTTATTTTGTAGTATATATATTTACCACAATAAAAAAATTTTAAAAAGAAAAAAATACAGGATTAATCCTTTGGAACTGACTAAGTACTTTACATGGTATTAATTTTTGCTTTCATGTAAAGTAGGAAGCAGGAGGAAAAGAGAGAAATGCACAATCTAAAATCAGGAAGCACATGCCCATGTGTGGATGTTCAGGTAGCAAGCAAATCTCAACTCTATATACACCCATCAGTCTCAAGAAATAATGCTGCCCTGTGGGTTAATGGCATATACAAATATTTTTCCCTCCAGTGAGATAGTCAGATAAAGATCTCAAGAGCTGTAAACAGGATTTTTTTTTTTTTAATGCAAGGCCTGCGTAAGTGCTGTTCTTCTTCATTTAGAAAGCATTTATGTATTTTCTAATAATGCAGACTTATTTGAAAACTGCCTGGTTTATCTTTCCCTGACCTACTCTCATCCCATGGATTAATCTCTTAGAAAATCTGTGTTCTTTTGTTTGAAGAATAACATTACTTTATAACCGCTTAGCAATTTGCAATCCTCTGACTCACGGAATCTGAAATCACAGACTGCTATGAGGAATCACCCAAATTCTTGATGATTAATGGTGCCTAAAAGACTTAACAGTCATGGTCTATTTCAAATGTATTTTGAAAGTCTCTCGATTTCCCTTTTTAATATGTTGACATTAATGAAGATTCAATAGTCGGTTGACTAGAAAGCAATGAAACTCATCCTTAAACCCCAAGAGTAAGTCCACACAATTGTTTTTCAGTCTTACCATCTTGCTATTTGAATATGGTTCACAGTAACAAATATTTATTGGGCTTTACTGTTATATTCAAGAGAAAAACAAAAATGAAGACACAGACTTAAAGAGCTACAGTTCTTAACCTCAAGCCCTTAGATGAACTTCTAGTGATGGTTTAACAACCATAATGCCATTGAATATCCATACTTCTAAATCCATTTAGGGGAAATAGAGCCCAAAGCTTTCATCATATTCTCAAAGGCATCTGTGGCTTCAGAAAATTTAAGAATCATGTTTCCAGTTGTGGAATAGGTCACATAAAAAATTGAATGATAAATTGTTGAACGTGAAATGGAAATTAAAAATCATCTATGACAATTGTTTTGTTATATATATCTTACCACAATTAAAAAAATATATATATATATATCATCTAGTCTAAATCAGCCTCCTTCAGTTTACAAATGATAAAACTGAGGCACGGAAAGGAAAAATGATTTGCCATAGTGCCAGAAGGAAATAAGAAACGGGCCACAGTCCTCATTCTGGAATTAACTGTGGATGTGACTAGGACGTGGTAAGGTAGTCACCAGAAAGGAATTATGGGAGATGACAAGACACATTAAATTTACTTGGCAGTGTCAAAAGAGACTTGATGAGAAATGTGGCCTTTGAAATAATGGATTTTGAGACATATTACCGGGGAGGCTAAGGTGAGAGCCTACCACTCATCTGTCATTTTGTCATACTGTGGTGGCTTTCGTGTTATTATGATGCTGGAAGCTATGCCAGCGGTATTTCACATACCAGCAGGGTCACCCATGATGGACAGGTTTCAGCAGAGCTTCCAGACAAAGACAGACTAGGAAGAAAGACCTGGTGATCTACTTCCAAAACTTAGTCAATGAAAACTCTATGGATCACAATAGACTATTACAGGGTATAGTGCTGGAAGATGAGCCCTTAGGTTGGAAAGCACACAAATTACACAGTAGCTGCAACAATGGACTCGAGCACATCAGCGATTTTGAAGATGGCACAGGATTGGGCAATGTTTTCTTCTGTTGTACCTAAGGTCGCCATGAGCCGGAGCTGACTCAAAGGCAACAACAAGAAGGTGAGAGGGAGTGGAGGATGAGTGTCATCTGGGAAGAAGAAACATCAGAAAAATAAAGCTAGGAACATATAAACCAAAAACCCATTGCCATCGAGTCAATTCCAACTCCTAGTGACACTATACGACAGAGTACAACTTCCCCAAGGGGGTTTCCAAGGCTGTAAATCTTTATGGAAGCAAACGGCCGTATCTGTCTCCCGAGGAGCAGCTGATGGGTTTGAACCACTGAAATTTCAGTTTGCAGCTGAGTGCTTAACCACTGTGCCACCAGGGCTCCTTTGTGTTTTTTATTTTTATTTTTTAAAGAACATACAGATTCAGCTTAAAAATAAGCAATGGCCTTAGTGTGAAAGTCATCAGAGACCAGGATGAGGCCTTACACTGTATACACAATACAAGTTAAAGAATCAACGAAGTACCTGTATCTCCTGTCAAATTACCAAAGACGTCTTTAAATGTTCATACTTACTCAGCATTGGCAAACACTCATTAAAAACTGCTGATAGGATTGTAAATTGGTACAACCCTCTCTAGAGGGCAGTTTGGGAATCAGTATCAAAATGCTTTGAAAAGTGCAAATCTTTTGACAGAGCAATTCCTCTTCTAGGAATTTATTCCAAGTAAACAACAATGAGCATGTACAAAGATTTCTCTGTAAGACAACCCACTGCAGTGCTAGTTCTAAACACAAAACCAAACCCACTGCCTTCCAGTCGATCCTGGCTCATAGCGACTCTATACGACAGAGTAGAACTGCCCCATAGGGTTTCCAAGGCTGTAATCTTTACAGAAGCAGACTGCCACATCTTCCTCCCAGGTGCTAGTTCTAGTAATGAATAATTAGAAATCACCTAATATCCACACATAGGATAAAAGTTAAATAAATTATGGTATGCCCTTATGATGGAAGAAAATATAGTCATTAAATATCATATTGTAAAAGAGTAGTTAATTGCCTGGGGCTATGTTCATGATAAATTGGGAAGATTTGTTTGTTTTATTTTACCTCTCTGATTATGTTTTTCTCAAATGAGAAGCCAGAGGTTTTTAATTGGCCTGTGTGCCTTACCTGTACAGAAAGCCCATGATACAACTTTAGTGAAATAAAGCAAGTTGCAAAGCAGTAAGTTTATTATTACCATTAGTGTAAAAAAGAATATAAATACGTGTATATAGATTAAAAGGATAGCCATCAAAATGTTAATGGTGGTTATCTCTGATTGTGAAATTACCATTTCCACAATTTTACTGTTTTTCTATGCTTTCAAGATTTTAAAAAAATAACACACAATGCTTTTGAAAGCAGAACAGTAACAGATGTTACTTTTTAAAGTGAGTAATCCCTAACGTGTTTATTTTTCAATGAGGAGATTAGTCTAGCCAGTGTGATTTCTGACCCCAGCAGTTCTTTCTCTTTTGTAATCACAGCAACATGCCACATGACACTTCTCTTACTCAGTCCTTTCTATCTCATTTTGAAAACTTTTTTTTGTCTGGGATAATTTATTTAGGGCTTCATTCACCTCTTAGTACTTCCTCCCATTAGTGAGCACCTCTATAAAACAGCTTTTTCAATATGAATATTTCAGAAGATTCCCACCAAACATATCTGACTTCCTAGGAAAGTTACTTCTGGTTATATCATCAACCGTTCCACTACTATCAGATGCCACTGGGTGGTCAGCTGCTAATGACCCTTCCACTGGTAAACAGAGAGAAGAGGAAGTTGGCTCTTGGCTCTGAATCACACTGGCCTCCCTCCAGCCTGACATCTCTTTGTACAGGGAAATAACGTTTGTTGTTGTTTATTGCTGTCGAGCCAGACACTGGACCTCAAATCCCTGTGATGCCATGCCAATCGATATTTCCTAAAGAAAGGACCAAGGCTCTGCTATCCTCAAACGGGGAAAGATTGCAGGTTATGCTAGGTAATCTTCTAAAGAAGATCTCTCCTACTGTCATGCTAAGATAATCTTAACCGGACTTCTGTGGAGTTTACTGCTAAAACCTGGCCATCTCCCATTCACAGTAGAATGGATAAATAAATTATGGTATATTCATACTTTGGGTGAATATACTATGGGGGAGGGGGTGATCAAGGGCTTCTGGTGGGGGCTAGTATTGTTCTGTTTCTTATTCTGGGTGCTGGTTATAAGAGTGTGTTTAGACTCAAAAATATATTCAGAGTACACTAATGATATGTGCAGCTTTTGGTATGCATGATATACTTCAATAAAAAAGTTAAAAAACAGAAACCTAGGGACCACTACGGCCACCCTCAGAGCAAGGCCGGATCCTGGTATCTTTATGGGATCAGTGCTGAACTTGCCAAGAGATCCGTGTTGTTGTTGTTTGTTGCTGTTGAGTTGGCCCCAACTCACGGTGACCCCATGCACGATGGAACAAAACGCTGCCCTGTCCTGTGCCATCCCCATGATCGGTTGTGGATTGGACCATTGTGATCCGTGGGGTTTTCACTGACTGATTTCAGAAACAGATCACCAGGCCCTTCTTAGTCTGTCTTAGTCTGGAAGCACCACTGAAACCTGTTCAGCATCATAGCAACACTCAGGCCTCCACTGACAGATGGTAGATAGTGGCTGTGCTTGCGGTGTTCTGGCTAGGAATTGAACCTGGTCCCTCGCATGGAAGGAGAGAATTCTTCCACTGAACCACCACTGCCCCTGAAAAGACCTGCAGGCTTGTTTATATGGTTTGTAGTCCTCTTGAGAGTAAAAGGGAAGGGAGAAGGAGAGTGGACACTAGGAGTGACCTAAAGGCTTGAAAACATAATTACATATCTCATATTCTGAGGAACTACCCAGGGGGTGTACCTCAGAGAAGAGAGTGTGGTGAGACTGTCTAAAGATAGGTGTCTACTCCCAGCCCTGCTGGCTGAGACTTGGACCATGGAGCATCTTATCTTTCCTCTACGCACTGCAGCTTGAGCAACTGCAAAATGGAGGTGTTTGACCTAATATATGATGACCTAATGGCATTGTTTTCCCCTGGGGCTGTATGTTTAAGGAAGGACATAATTTGGAGAAAAAAAAAATGAAGAAAGAAAGCAATGACTGACAGAGTTGTTTTTCTTATTAGAAAGCAAAGTCAAGCATTTACAGGTCACTTGCAGGTCACCCAGAGACAGGATGTAAGCTGAGTGGTGACAAAGCCCATTTTCCGGAACAAGAAGACCATTGTGTGAGCTGAGTGCTTGTGGTCAGCAGAGCTGGAGCCCTCTGGGGGCTGTGTTCACAGCACGTTCTTGGTTTGTCCCGGCTCATGATCAAAGTCCCACTGAGAAGCTGAGAACTTGTTCCATCCCTTCCCCTCCAGATAGTGTTAGTGATCCACGGGCAAGGTCAGAGTCTCCTAGCTCTCTGTCCTGTGAGTTTTCCTTCCAGTATTACCATCAACGAGACCCTCTACGACATGGATTGACACAGTGGCTGCAACAACGGGCTCAAACATAGCAATGATTGTGAGGATGGCGCAGGACCAGGCAGTGTTTCGTTCGGTCATGCACTGGGTCACTATGAGCCGGAACCAACTAGACGGCACCTAATACACACATTACCATCACTAAACCAGTTATCAGCCACTTTGCTGTACTGATTCTATACACAAACTGTGTGTACATGCACGCAGTGGTGCGTGTGTGCAGCTTGGATTGAATTGGCTATTTTCAAACAAACTAGTAGTTTAATTGGTAGTTTGAATGCAGCCGTTAACAGATTTTTACACCAGCATTTCCCAAACTGTGTTCTGTGGAGGACTAGTACTCAGGGGTATTCATATATATTCCTTGGCAAAAGAATGTGTGGGCAAATATGCTTGGGGGATGCTGGGTTCATTAAAGTGTTTCCTTTAGAATTTCTCAGAGACTTTGATATACATTAAGAATGTTCAAGAAGAGATACAAAAATTCTTAAATCTTTCTCATAAGGAGTACATAGTAATTTCTCAGGCCACCTTGTTTAGGGAAACTGGTACGTTCATTCATTCAGCAAACATTTATTAAGCAACTACTATATGCCAAGCAAGGAAACCCTGGTGGCGTAGTGGTTAAGAGCTACCGCTGCTAACCAAAAGGTCAGCAGTCCAAATCCACCAGGCGTTCCTAGGAAACTCTATGGGGCATTTCTACTCTGTCCTATAAGGTCACTATGAGTCGGAATCAACTCGACGGCAATGGGTTTGGTTTTGGTTTATATGCCAAGCCAGGAGTCCCTGGGTGGCACAAATGGTTAAGTGCTTAACTACTAACCCAAATGTTGTCAGGCCTCAGAAGAAAGGCCTGACGATCTGCTGATAAAAGATTACGGCCTTGAAAATCCTATGGAGCAGCTCTACTCTGTAACATATGGGTTTGCTATGAATTGGAATCAAGTTGATGGCAACTGGTTTGGTTTTTTTGTTTTGTCTGGTTTGTTCCAGGCACCGTTTCAAGTATAGAAAAGATGTGTCTTTCTTAAGCTCCCTGTGTTCATAGCATTTTTATTCTAACGGTAAGAGAAGATAATTACAGATAAACAAGATGGCATCAGAGTGTGATAAGTATACTAGGAAGAAATAGACAGGGGCTTATTTTAAGGCCTGGTTGTGAAGTTAATTTGAGCTGAAACTCGAGGGTAAAAATTGAGTCAGCCACAGGAAGAGCCAGCAGGAAGCATTCCACACAGACAGACAGCAAGGGCAGAGGTATTAAGGTCAGAAAGGACTTGGCCTGCTCTAGGACCAGACCATGTCTTCCTAGGGTAGCGGGGCAGGAGGGCAGTGAGGAATGGACAGCTGGCAGTAAATGAGGTTGGAGAATATGTAAGTGTCAGATCATGTAGGGTCTGGTAGGCCATCATCAGGAATTTGGATCTTAGTCTAAGGTCAATGAGAAGTCACTGGAAGCTTTAAGCAGTGGGGCACCGGCCAAGGAGATGGAGCCCTGGTGGTGCGAATGGTTAAGTGCTCTACTGTTAACCAAAAGGTTGGTGGTTCAAACTCACCCAGCTGCTCCGCAGGAGAAAGACCTGGCGATCTGCTTCCATAAATATTACAGCCAAGAAAACTCTGTAGGGCAGTACTTCTCTGTCACATGGGGTCACTGTAAGTTGGAATGGACTCGATGGCACCTAACACCTAACAAGAGCTGACGGACTCTCTAGTATAACTGTCTGGACTCTCCGTGCCTGAGCACCTTATCTGTGCTATGCTGGTGTCCCCTTGTGCTCGTGAGCCTCTGTCTCCTAATTCAGATGCAAGTTCCATCTCTCTAGGCTCTAAGCAGGAAGCAAAGAGCAATATGTGGGTATCTGAAGACCTGGGCTCAATGTCTACACTCACACTAACCAGCTGTGTGAGTGTGGACAAGTCACTTCACCTCTCTGGGCCCCAGTCATCTCATCTGTAAAGTGAAACCAAATGACTAATGATCTACTACTACCAGTCTGTGTATTCTGTGTCCCCCAAGGCAGCATAAAAACCCCAAACCAAACCCATTGCTATTGAGTCAATTCCAGACTTGACTCAGTGACAGAGTAGAATTGCTCCATAGGGTTTCCAAGGCTGTAATCTTTATGGAAGCAGACTGCCACATCTTTCTCCCAAAGAGTGGTTGGTGGGTTTGAACCACCAACCTTTTGGTTAGCAGCCGAGCACTTCAACCACTGCACCACCAGGGCTCCTTAAAGCAGGCATATTACTGGGTAAATGGAGATCCGCCCCACATTCCCTTGAGAGATAGCAAAGAGGAGCGATAAATAGTCCAAGATAAGATATTGTATTAGCATCCTGCGGCTGCTGTAACAAATTAGCACCAACTGGGCAACTTAAAACAACTGAAGATATATTGTCTCACACCTCCGAAGGCCAGAAGTCAGAAACCAAGGTGTCAGCAGGGCTGCTGTCCCTCTGGAGGCTCTAGGGAAGATTCCTTCCTCACCTCTTCTAGCTTCTTGGGCTCCAGGCGTTCCTTGGCTTATGGCCATGTTACTCCAATCTCTGCCTCAGCGACCACACTGTCTCCTCCTCTATTGCCTGTCTCAAAACTCCCTTTACCTCACAAAAGTTTATTAATTAGTGGTTACCAGTGTGGGAGGAAGGGAGAAGGGAGAGTTATTGCTCAAGAGGAATGGAGTTCCTGTCTGGAGTGATGAAAAGCTTTTGGAAATGGATAATAGCGACGGTTGCACAATATGTGAATGTAATTAATGTCACTAAATTGTACTCTTAAAAATGGCAACTTTTACATATATATGTTTCACCAGAGTTAAAAAAACAATAACAAAGAACCTCCCTCTACTTCTCTCTTATAATGACATTTGGGATGGCATTTGGGATGGCATTTGGGAATAACCCAGGATAAATTCCTCCTCTCAACACCTCTAACTTAATCACCTCTTTTGTCATCTGAGGTAATATTCACTCTTTTGCTACATACGTAATATTCATAGATTGGGGTATTAGGATGTGAACATATCTTTTTGGGGGCCACCATTCCAACCACTACAGGTATCAATTACTACCTCACCCCAAATACGCCCTCACACTACTTTCAGGTATTCATTCTTCCTTTCCAGGGCCTCCATTTCACCATGACTTTCGTTCCTTTCATTTCTCCATCACAGTGACTAGTAAAGGACTTTGCACAGGGTAGGTAGTTATTCAATAAGTGCTGCTCCCAGACAGAAACTTCTGGAAACCCTTCAGTAAGTGTATCATGGCCACTTCCCTTACACTTCAAAGTTTGGAAAATCAGCTAGGCATGGAGAGATCAGGGTTTTAGTCAATGGGTGGCACCCCCATGTTTTATGCCCCCCCACTGTGTGGGCATTGGCTTTCTAAACAAACGGGCTAGTGCAGCTGGCCTGCAGGAGCCCTTATGCCATTTACATGCCAGAACAAGAATTCAAGATTACATATGTTCTTCTTTCTGAAGATCCTGTGAGACACATATTTCCTCTTAGTTACACAAGGAAAACACAAATTTTGCCCGGCCCTGTTGCAATTTAGGGGGAAGCATTTGTCTGGAAAAAGAAAAAGATCGAAGTGAGATGAAAAAAAATCTTCATTTTCCTGTCCTGATGGCCTTGAATACTTGAGGCTTTTGCAATAAGGAGGGTCAAGTCTCAAAGATCGCTATCTCTGCAGTCAGCCCTATTGCTGTTTTGGAAAAAGTTAGCAGATCCTTCAGCTAACAAACGTTCTTAGGCCTAGTTACATATACCCAACTGGATGCCTTTTCCTGTCCCCTACCCTCATCCTATCTTCCCCTAGCCTGCATTCAAGAAAACTTCCTCCCATAAATAATTGGAAGAACCAAGATATTAATTAAAGAAATTATAACAGGTGAATCAGAAGCACAGGAAGAGGAAAAAGATTATCCTGCCCATTTCACACACCTCTACCATGCCTTACTTAACTAAGCCAGAAATAAAATTCATGAACTTCTGCACCAGTGAGAAAGGAAGGAAATAACATTACTGAGCACCTACAATGTGCCAGGCCTTTTTGCAGTTATTTTATCTTTACAACAGCCCTGCACAATAGATAATATCATCTCCCTTTAAAAGGTATGAAAACAGAGAGATTGATTGCCCAAGGCCACAAGGCCATTATCAGGTGAAGCCAGGACTTGAACCTATGTGTCCAACGTGATTATTTATCATATGGGAGAAATAATCAATAGATAGTGATAATACTGATCTCCAGACAAGCAAAAACAGCAGTTGAATAAACAGTAGCTTCTCATATCTAC
This sequence comes from Trichechus manatus latirostris, assembly GCF_000243295.1. NCBI lineage: Eukaryota > Metazoa > Chordata > Mammalia > Sirenia > Trichechidae > Trichechus > Trichechus manatus. The sequence continues at coordinate 7,749,822 of NW_004443990.1, forward strand.
CCCAAGCTAATTTCCTGACCTGAGGTTGTTTTTCAGATGAAGACTTGGTGGGTGGAAAGCATGTTAACACATCATCCACTGAACACTATCTAACCACATCCTCATAAATCTCTTCTTTAGATGGCCTTGTCTGCTCTTTTATCCTCTGGTTCCACCTCTGTTTGAACTCTGAGAATAATTAAAGAAACAGAAACCTACAAATAAGGACAAAAAGGAGAGTAAATACAAACCTGAGAAAAACCACACCCGTTGCCATCGAGTTGATTCTGACTCACAGCGACCCTTTAGGACAGAGCAGAACTGCCCCATAGAGTTTCCAAGGAGCAGCTGGTGGACTGGAACTGCCAACCTGTTGGTTAGCAGCCGAGCTCTTAACCACTGCGCCACCAGGGCTCCAGAGTAGCTATAGTGATTCCTTTTAGCCAGTGTCACAGGATTATTGAGAAGCCACTAGCCAGTAACTCTTAAATTTATCTTTGTCTCCCACCCTGGGTATTTGGCATAGTACCTGGCCAATAGCAATATTCGAAAATGTTTAATGAATTCAATTAAATTTTGAAATTTGAGTCCCAAACCTGATTAAGGAGAAACTCAACCTGACCAACCTAAATACTAAGTAATCCAAAGTCTCTATCAGGAGTGGGTGATCTAAGGTTGTTTTTTGTCCCTCCTCTACCACCAACACCACTAGATACATAGATTAACTCAACATATTATTGGATATCTTTACCAAAGGATGGTTTAAGAAGGTTTAAGTACTTTTGTGGCAGCAATAATGCCTAATGTTTTTTGAGTATTTGCTATGTGCCAGGCATTTTTCTAAAACTTTATATTAGTGGCTCATGCAATCATTTTTTTTTTAGTTTTTTTTATTGTACTTTAGATGAAGGCTTACAGAAAAAATAGTTTCTCATTAAACAGTCAGTACACATATTGTTCTATGACATTGGTTAACAACCCATGACATGTCAACACTCTCCCTTCTCGACCTTGTTAACTTGTTTTTGGTAAAAATATACATAGCTAAAGTTACACCCTTTCAAAAGTTTCTA
>NW_004443990.1:7751049-7771194 GCF_000243295.1 Trichechus manatus latirostris
TCCTGTTTTGTTTTATGAGGCTGTCCAATCCCCGGCTGAACGGTGAACTTCGGGAGTGACTTCGCCACTGAGCTAAAAGGGTATTGGGGGGGCCATACTCTCAGGGTCTCTCCAGTCCGTCAGGCCAATAAATCTGGTCTTTTTTGTGTGCGTTAGAATTTTGTTCTACATCCTTCTCCAGCTCTGTCCAGGACCCTCTGTTGTGATCCCTGTCAGAGCAGTCAGTGGTGGCAGCCGGGCACCATCTAGCTGTACTGGACTCAGTCTGGTGGAGGCAGCTCATGCAGTCTTCACAACAACTTGTGAGATCGGTACTCTTATTCTCTCCACTTTAGTTATAAGGAAACTGAAAAACTTGCCCTGGATCACACAGTAGCTGAAGAAATCTACCATTTATGGCCACTTTGCTCTGTTACTCAAAGTACTCAGTTGTACAGTACTGATCTCTCAAGGAGAGAACATGGGACCATTTCAAGGCCAATTCTTAACAGGTCCAAAGTGAATAATTTCACTCAAAATAAATGCCAAAAACAGACAGGCTGCAAGGTTGGAATGAAAACCCCACCAGAATTCCAGATTATTTAGTGGTCTCTCTGCCCTGGAAATTGGGCAGAGTGAGGCTTTGCTGGTCAGTGGCAGAATTCTCGCCTTCTGTGTGGGAGACCAGGGTTCGATTCCTGGCCAATGCACCTCATGTGCAGCCACCACCTGTCGGTTAGTGGAAGCTTGTGGTGTTGCTAGGATGCTAAGGAGGTTTCAGATGGCTTCCAGACTAGGACAGACTAGGAAGAAATGCCTGGTGATCTACTTAATCAGCCTTTGAAAACCCTAAAATCACAACGGTCGGATTCACAACCGATTATGGGGTGGTGCAGGACTGGGCAGCATTTCATTCCATTGCGCATGAGGTCACCACGAGTCAGGGGCTGAGTCAATGGTTGCCAGCAACAAGTGTCCATAAACTCAAGCCTTCCCTTTTTTCCTCTTAAATGTTCACTAAGGCAGCTACATCTATCGCTAAAGCTCCACCTCCTAGGAAGTTGTGTAACAAAAAAACCCCTGAATTCTGCCAGCATATGGTGCAGTTTGCAATTTAGGAATCAAATCATTTTCATTCAGATAAAATGGTTATCACTGAGTAGAGCAGAAGAGGAAGCAGACAAGTAGGCTGGTACAGCTGGGTGTCTGTTCCACCTGTGCAAACACCTCTGGGGCCTGGGGGAGATCATTTTACCTCTCTGGGCCAAGGCACCTTCGCTTGTGAAGTTTGGCCCTAAAAACTGTAAGATCCTTTCCAACTCAGACTTGCTCTAACCAGCACCTAGAATAATGAATTTCACAGCCAATCTGTTACGTATTTTTTTTCAATTATGGAATTTTGGAAGAAAGTTTCTCACAACTGGGCAAGTCACTTCCCTTCTAAGGTATTATGGTTCTATGTTAAACATGTCCTCTGGGTCTGCCTTCCTCCCACGCGTCTACTCGCCTGGTATCTGTGTGAAGAACCCCTTGTGATCTGACGTAGGAGGTTCGAACAGTGGGGTAGGTAGGGGGATTTAAATAGCAAGCATGTCCTTCCCAATGGCAATGGTCAGGACTGGCCCGCTAAGCTCAAGTCTCCAGCTTCTACATTTCCCCAACTTCATATTCCACCGAGAGTAGGAAATACACTATGTAAACCTTAAACTACCTACAGGTCAGGGATAGTCAGATTGGTGAGTGGAGGGTACAAGAATTCAGCTAAGATCTATTCAGTGTCAAAAGTCATACCAAGGTCAGTGAGGGTTACTAAGGCAAATACCTCTGAGTGGTTAGATTCGACAAGATTCTAGTCCTCTAACCGGGAGTCATCATAATTCGGCCTTTGTTCTGATTTCCGTAAGTTTCATGCAGGCCTGTAATTACCCTACATGTCAGTGGAAACCTTGAGGCAAACTGCAATACAGGCGACCTTGCTGGAGTTGGGCAGTGAGGAGGGCGGCAAAGCAGGAGGCCAGTCTCCCACATCTATGTCCATCCTCTGTCCACACGGTCAGCCGTGGGACTGGGCCCCCTTGCTGCTGCCCGGCCACAGACCCCACCCCACCTCCGCCAGGGAGTGATTCTGCAGCATCTTCTTACTTAGGAAAAAGGTTTTTAGTAAAAGTAACTTTGGATTGTGATTGAGTCCCTCCCCTCCCACCCTTTTTTTACAGAAATACTTTTTAAATTGGGGCATTTCCAACTCCTCTCTTTTGGAAGGCTGCTGGGAAGGGGTTTAAGGTTGCCAGTGCTGTCTTGCTGTCATTGTAGGTTTGAAAACATATACAGTATATATATCAACTTTAAGATGTAGCACCGTTATGGATTGAAGTGTGTCTCCCAAAAAGATATGCTGAAGTCCTAACCTCTGTGAATGTGACCCTGTTTGGAAATAGGGTCTTCAAAGATGTTATCAGTTAGGTTAACATAAGGTCACAGTGGGGTAGAAAAAACCCGTAGCCATCGAGTGGATTCCAACTTGTAGTGACCCTATTGGACAGAGTAGAACTTCCCCCATAGGGTTTCCAAGGAGAGGCTGGTGGATTCAAACTGCCAACCTTTTTGGTTAGCAGCCTGAGCTCTTAACCACTGCACCATCGGGGCTCCATACTGGAGTAGGGTGGGTCCTATATCTTGTATGGGAGTCCGTGGGTGGTGCAAACGGTTAAGCACTTAGCTGCTAACTCAAAGGTTGGTGGTTCAAGTCCACCCAGAGGGGCCTTGGAAGAAAGGCCTGGTGATTTACTTCTGACAAATCAGTCATTGAAAATCCTATAGCACAGTTGTACTCTGACACACATGGGTTCACCGAGTCAGAGTCAACTCAACGGCAACTGGTTTGGTTAGAATTTTGGTTAATCCTATATGACTGGTATCTTTATAAATGAGGATAAGAGACACAGAGACAGGGAACTAGAAGGAGGATGTCGTGTGATGCTGCAGCTGCAAGTGAAGGATTGCTGGGAGCCACCAGAAGTGAAGAGAGAGGCGTGGAATAGTCTCTCTCAGAGCCTTCAGAAGGAATCAACACGGCAGATAGCCGGATTTGGACTTGTAGCTTCCAGAACTATGAAACCATAAATTTCTGTTTCTTAAAGCCACTCAGTGTGTGCTATTTTGTTACTGCAGCCCGGCAAAACAATATAAGCACTAAACCCAAAGAGCCTTCTAGCACGGTGGAGGACCCTGAGCCACTACCACCCAGAACAGCAGCCATAGAAAATTGAGACCAAGCTCATTGCCAAGCTTGGATGAGAAGGTGGAAAGGCCTCTTTGTTCCAGTTTTGATAGTAACAGCCCTGCTCAGAGGCTGCCGCCCTCCGCCCAGGACATCCTGCACCTGTGTTTCTAAATCAGGACCAAAGGCAACAAAGTATAAACTCTACATTCCATTCCTTCTGTAAGAAAGCCTGTGAAGTGTGGGGCAGCCCTGTGGAACTGGGAGAGGAATATGCTTTAAAGGCAAATTCTCCCTGTCTTCCTTGGGAAAGACTTCTCTCTTCAGCAGAAAAGAAACATTTTACCTATGCATTGGGCATGGGAACTCTATTCTTTTGTCCAAAAAGACTCTAAAAGAGAAACAAGAACACCCTCTGCTAGGTCTCCTCTACCAACAAAAGCTACTAGGGGTAAAATGTGGACTTCGTGGGCATGTTAAACGCATATCTTGTTAGCCCTATGCACGATGAGATCGACCTTTGTGATCCATAGGGTTTTCACTGGCTGATTTTCAGAAGTAGATCGCCAGACTTGCCTTGGTAGTCTGTCTTAGTCTGGAAGCTCCACTGAAACCTGTTCAGCATCACAGTAACATACAAGCCTCTACTGACCGACGGATGGTGGCTACCCATGAGGCGCACTGGCTGGGAATTGAACCCCGGTCTCCTGCATGGAAAGTGCAAATACTACCACTGAATCACCACTGCTTTGGGGAACATATAAACACCTCCTGTGCAGAGTTCCGTCATGTTTGAACTAAATGAGCTAATGTATGTTCATTTAATTCAAACCTGACAGAACTCTATAGCGGATGCATTTATTCGCATTTTTTAATGAAAGAGGTAAATGACTTGTGTAAGGCCTAATAAGGAACAGAGTTAGAATTCAGATCTGAGGCTAGCCTGACTCTGAGGCCGAAGCTCGTAACCACTCTACCTATAACTTCTTATAGGATTGCAGGCAGTGATGGATCCGGGTGCTGGGGACCTGAAGCGTATTCACTTGGGAAACTGTATTTGAGAAAAAATACAAAATTAGCATGAAAGTGAAAATATATTTAGAATGAGAAAGGAAATCACAAGAAATTTTCAAAAATTTTAAATCTAAGTATTACAAATACTATAGAATCCAGAAAAATAATGTTTAACATTTTTATACATTGCCTGCCTGAATACCTCTATAGTTTTTATTTTTTCTACAACATTTTTGCTGCATACTCGTTAGATTGCAATAATTTCATTATATATAGAGAGAGAGAGAGAAAGAGAGAGATAATTTCACAGACCAGCCTTTGGCTCTGTGCATTTCAAATCTTGCTTCTCCTCCACTACTCATGTTCTTCCAGTACAAGTTTCCATAAGACATGTTCAAATTGCAGTATGACCTCTAGCACTGCACCTTCATGTCACAGCAGCAGATAAGCTGACACAGTGGATGGTATTCTTGGAAGTCATTCTTCTTCCTAGACAAAAAAAAAAAACCTAGAAAACCCATTGCTGTCAAGTCAGCTCCAACTCCTGACAACCCCATGCCTTGTTGCAAAGTAGAACTGCACTCCATAGGCTATGATTTTCAAGGCTGTGACCTTTCAGAAGCAGATTGCCAGTCCTTTCTTCCGTGGTGCCTCTGGGTGGGTTCAAACCACCAAACTTTCAGCTTGAGTGCCACCCAAGGACTCCATCTCCTCTGAGATAGATAGCAATAATTTAACCATACATAAAGGTGACTGTGATCCATACAAATACATCCCAATAAACCCAAACCAAATGCATTCCTAACTCAATTTTCCTTTATCCACATGCTGCAAATGCCCATCACTCCATGATCCCTCATTCTGAAAGGGAGCATGACGTAGCAGAAGTAGGAGTACAAAGAGACAGCAGCCTTAACCGATTATACTTGAAATCTTACTATTGCAAATGTTATAAAAACAAAGAAGCATGTGTTAGGACACCTTCTAGAGCCTCCCCGGGCCCAAGCAAGTGAGACGCCCTGAAGCTTAAGTTTCATTGGCTTCATTGGAAACACACCCCTGAACACAGGTTGCAGAAAGAGATCACTAACTGTCCCTGAAAAAAACCAAAAACCAAACCCATTGCTACTGAGTCAGTTCCAACTCATGGCAACCCTATAGGACAGAGCAGAACTGTCCCATAGAGTTCCCAAGGAGCAGCTGGTGGATTCAAGCTGCTGACATTTTGGTTAGCAGCTGTAACTCGTAACCACTAGGCCACCAGGGCTCCAACTGTCCCAGGGGAGGAGGAAAATACTCTTCACTGTCTGCCTTCACCTTGAGAAGTCTCATTCTTGAATTTCAAGGTCGTTTATACTTAAGCCTTGCATACCAAACCTACAGCTAAACTAGGGATAATCCCTTAGGGAGAGTATCTGCCTGTTATATTTTACACAAACAAAAAATTATTATAAAGAGCTAGATTATTTTGGCTGAGTTTTTTTTTCTGAAGGAGTAGTGGTAATAGAATTTGATTCGGAGCCAACATTGTCACTCAGTGTTGTGCTCTCCTCCGCCCTCTCCGGAGGTGGGACCTGAATCTCCTGATTGACAGCAAAGCAGCTCTCGCCATGACATCATCTCCTTTGTCTCAAGGCGTGAGAGAGGGAAGGGATGTATACGGACAGGCTAAAATCGAGAGGTGAAACCGCGTGTTTCCTGTTTCCCCCACACCTTCTGCTCGCCTCCTGCAGGTCTTATATCTCCCTGGAGGCTCGTATTGGTCCAGATTGTCTTGGATTTTTGAATCTCTAAGAATCTCAGTGAATTACAAGCTCCAGATGGTATTATAGACAGACTTAGTTCCTCTTTCTGAGGAAGAAAAAAAGCAGGAAGAAAGTACAGATGGGATCAAGAGGTGGCCGTTTAGAAGCTGAGGTCCGTGTTAAGACAGAGGATAGCAGGGGAAGAGGAGGGAAGTCGGAAGCCTTCCTTCCTTGCCTGCAGGATGGAGAGGTGTTTGCTGTTGTTAGTTGCCAATCCAGTCAGCTCCAACTCATGACGACCCCACGTGTGCAGAGTAGAATTGCTCCACAGGGTTTTCAAGGCTGTGATCTTTCGAAGCAGATTGACCGACCTGACTTTTGAGGTGCCTCTAAGTGGGTTCAAACCACCAGCCTTTTGGCTAGTAGTCGAGCGCTTAATCATTTGCGCTACCCAGAGACTCCTAGAATGGAGATGTTGTTGTTTTTTGTATGCTGTCGAGTTGATTCTGACTCACAGTGACCCTACAGGACGGAGTAGAACTGCCCCATAGGATCTCCCAGGCTGTAATCTTTACAGGAACAGACTGCCTGGTCTTTTCTCCCATGGACTGGCTGGGGGGTTCTAACCACAGGCCTTTCGGTTAGCAGCCGAGTGCTTAACCACTGCACCACCAAGGCTCCTTAAAATGGAGATAAAAAAAACCCAAACCCCTTGTCATTGAATCAATTCCAACTCAGCAACCCTATAGGACAGAGTAGAACTGCCCCACAGAATTTCCAAGGCTGTAATAGTTACAGAAGCAGACTGCCACATCTTCATCTCATGGTGTGGCTGCTGGGTTCGAACTGCCAACCCTTCTGCTAGCAGCCAAGTGCTTAACCACTGTGCCATTAGGGCTCCTTTGTAAAGTAACCAGGTCCCTGAATTAGCCAAAGAGGATTAGATTCAAAGTACAAGTGAAGGAATAAGCTTCACAGAAGACATGAGCCCTTTTCTCTGCAATTAGGGCAACAAAATTTTATTAGGATAGGGTCTAGAAGCTGGGACATTATGTCAGCTGTTCTGTAGAGGAAGAGATATTCAACCAGCAAACACCTTCTGAGCGCTTAACACGCACCAAGGAAGGTCATCTGATGAGGTAGGGAAATGGAAGCTGAGTGAAGAACTTGAAGAGTACTGCAAAAAATGTACAGTGTCTGTGAACATTAGGGGAGTCCCTGGATGGTACAAACCGTTAATACACTCAGTGCTAACCAAAAGGTTGGAGGTTTGAGTCCACCCAGAAGTGCCTTGGAAGAAAGGCCTGGTGATTTACATCTGAAAAATCAGCCATTGAAAGCCCTATGAAGCACAGTTCTACTCTGACACACATGGAGCCACCATAAATCAGAGTTGACTCAATGACAGGTATTTTTCGAGTCAACTCAATGACAAGTTTTTTTTTTTTAATGAACATTAGGAGAGGGAGCTGAGTAGGGGACAAATGGATTTCCCAGAGCTGTTGTGGGCTAGCTACAGCAAGAGACATTTTTCAATTGAATCAAAGGAAGAATTAGCAGACAGTAAAAACTGTCCCAATCTGTAATGGGCTTTCCACTGGAAATGGTGGACTCAACCATTTGTGGTTGGTTTCAAATATGAGATGGTTTCAACCACAGGTGAGATCATCACTTTTCGTCCACAAATCTATGGATTAAGAACAGTCGTGCAAGGTATTACCAGTAATTTTGGCTAATGAGAGTTAAACTACCAAATGTTTTGTTACATATATGTTTACCACAGTTTAAAAAAATACAATAAATAAATAAAAAGACTAAAATTTTTAAAAAGTGTCAAACCACCAACTTTTGTAAATGAATGACTTTAAAAATACACTTTAACTAACGCCCCTGGATGGTGCAAACAGAAAAGCACTGGACTAATACCGCAAAGGTTGGCAGTTCAAGCCCACCCAGGGCTCCTCGGAAGACAGGCCCGAGGATCTGCTCCCAAAAGGTCACAGCCTTGAAAACCCCAGCAGTTCTACTCTGCACACATAGGATCATCATCAGCCAGAACTGACTCCATCGCAACTAACAGCAACGCTGTTTGTTAAAAATACATTTTAGAACATTATAGTCAAGCCTCTCTGTAATAGTATCCCTCTTTATTACCTGCATTATTGATTTACTTCGAGTGGAAGGAAAAGGAGTGGCGAAAATTTGTGTGCCAGGAATTGCACAAAACCTGCAAGCTATCTTATCTCCTCAGCCTAGGTAAGGTATCTCACACGTGAACATTATCCATCGAGCTTGGGGCGGTGAAAAAAAGGGGTGAGAACGCCTGTGATATATGCAGTGTGGTAGTGGGGAATCCAAGAGCTGGAGGCAGAGTAGGGATGTTGAATTAAACAACAGTTAAAAAATAATTCCAGCTGTGATAGAATTCTAAGAGAATACCTGTGCTTCTAGACATTCTTTGGTTGGAAAGTAAAAGCTTCATGTTTAAGAGTCATTACATAAATTATTCAGGGCTTGCGATCCTTCGGAGAATTGCTCTCTGGTTCTTGACTGAGGAAGGGATCGTCTTCCATATCCTGAGTCTGGGTCAAGGCGGTATTTTTGATCTCTCACATCCAGACGAGATCTGGTCTTGCATCACTATCATTATCAAAAGCATCACCTCCTGCATAGCTCGCGATAAATTCTTTCCTTTAAAACCCAGTTTGTTCTTTGAGCTGGGTTAGGTGTTGCTGCAAAAGGATTTACTAGCTAGCAGGAGGCAGTGTGGTCCAGAAGTATGCCTGGGTTCAAATACCAGCTTTTCCATTTTCTAGGTGGCGACCTTACATAGGTGGCTTTTCATTCAGGGCCACCCTCATCATGGGTAAAATGAGGTTAATGAGGGCTACTTCATAAGGTCTCTATGAGTTGGAATCGACTGGGCAGCAGTGAGTTTGGGTTTGCCTTTGGTACCTTATAAGGTTATCATGAGGAGATAATACACATCGAGTGCTTAGAATAGCACCTGGCAGGTACAAAGGTAAGTCCTCAATCTACGTTAATTATTGTTATATAATTTCCACCTTCTAAGAGCTGGGAGAAAGATGCACTTATTTGGGCACACCTTTACAATACATGTAGCCAACAAAATAAGAACATGAAATAAAAACAAAATTAGACAGTGGGTGTTTTGTTTTTTATCGATTCTATTTATTTATAAAATTAAGTACCAACTCTTTGTTTAGCTTGGCATCAAAGTCCGTCATGATCTGATGCCAGCATTTCAATGCTCATAACACATTTTTTGCCATCAAGTAAGTAACTTACACTCAAACCAAATGAGGCTTAAATAAGCAAAACTTATCGTGGTCCCAATGGGCTTTATACCTTCCCATCTCTGAGAACAACTCGTAATATTTACTCAAACTTTAACATACTTTTCATTCATTTTGAAGGTCAAATGACTTTCTCCATGGCGTCTTTCATTAAAACCCCAGCAGACAGAATTTATGTATCCCCTCTCTGTGCTGTCTTGACATTTTATGCCTCGATCACCATACTTATATGCTCCCTGGGTTTAACAGTTATTTTGTGAAACTATGCTAGATCTTAAGTACCTGGAGAGACAAGCGTTGTTGCTTACTCATCCTCATACCCTCCTCCTCTGTTCTCACTCCAGCATCACCACTCCCACAGTATATACACGGCCTGCCATAGTGCCTTATAGACTCAGTAGGCATTTGATAAATGTAAGCTGGGAATACGACTCTATAGGATGTAGGTAAGCATATTATTGGAATGAAGATTGAGAAGAGTTCCCTGTCTAGCCTAAGTGAGGCATGAGAAAGCAGTTGGCTGTAGCCCAGAGGCTGCAAGCATTTATCAGTATTAGACATTTAGTGTCTAGAAACAAATTCTTGCACACACTTAGTATTAGACATCCTTCAGGTGTTAACCACACCCATGTCCCCTTCAAAAAGAATGGCCCCCACTCACAGCTTCTGCTGAAGTGGTGGATGAATCAATCATGTTTGTTCCACCACAGTCCACCTCCAGCTTGGGTTGATTGGACCAGGGTGACTGAGCCACAGAAAGCCCAGTTATGTATGGCCCGGTGAGACAATACGCGCTCAGCCAATGGCTCTTTCCGCTGAGTTTGGAATCGGGGCATGGAAATGTTCAACCCAGGAGCTGTGAACACTCGAAGTATAATAATAACAAAAACAACAGCTGTATTTATGGGGCATTTACTATGTGCCAGTCACTGCATTGAGTATTTTAGGACATTATCTCATTTACTTCTCACAACATCCTGAGTCGAGGCTATTATTAGCCCTGTTTTACAGATGAGGAAACTGGAACCAAGAGAGGTGAAGTGTTAAATCAGGAGTCAAACTCAAGCAATTTGTGTCCAGAGTCTATGCTCTGAACCACTGTGCTTAAATATTTATTTCCCAAGGGCAGTAAAGGTCAAGGCTAACTGTCCTGAAAACTCAAGGATGGGGCACGCATTGGATGGCCACGGGCAAGCCAATGAGTAGGCAGAGGAAGCCAGTCTATGGAAGAAAAACAACAGGAGGAGGAACCAAGAAAGCATAGATGAAAGATTGCGCAGTGATAGACAGCAACAGGCTTGTTTCCCATCAGCTATAAAATTCCCCAGGCAATATTGGCAATATTGTGTTTCCTGCCATAGGATTTTGAGATCCCTAGTGCTTATGATAAACTGACCTTTGCATGAGCTAAATCTAGTGGGGCTTCCTTGCAATGTAAAGAACCCTGTGTGCCCTTGTTAAAAGTCTTTGTCTCCATATTTAACGTTCAGCCTATGGACACAGAAGTCAAACCTATGGCACGGCTCTCAACTCAGGTCACCTCAAACTAAAGACCACTGCACTCTGTAAAGGACTCCTTTCTCAGAGTCAGAAGACCTTGTTGGAATTCTAGCTCTGTCATGTTGTTAGCTGTGCAGCCCTGAACTTGTTCTTGATATATTTGCTCCTTAGTAGCTTCATTTATAAAATGGGCAAGTGGGGGAAGGGGCGGTCAATAACAAAAATACTTGCTTTGCCACCTGCCTCCAGCAAATGGCTGTAGCCAAGGCTCAACTAAAACAGAGTATGTGAAAAGGCTATGCAAATATGGAGCAATTTTTAAGCTTAGCATTCTTGAGGGCTTGTGTGTAAACCATGGCTTTTATCAGTGGTACCGACCCAGTCGGTAAAGAAAAAGGTAATGTTATCACCACAGCCTTTCCCTCCTTGGAGTCTCTGTTTACAGAGTCATAGGTATCGTCAGAAAATACCCACATTCCTTTGTTCTCACCAATGAGTCAACTCTGGAAGCACCAGTCTCTTTATCAGTAAGAAGGATCTATTCTTCCACAGCTCTGTTTACTCATAGCAAAAACACTCTCCTGGGCTGGTTCTCCGTAGTCTTGGCCCTGGGTATTCTGGTGTTTTCTGCTTTGCCAAACTTTACCTTCTCAGCACAGTTGGGCCCCGATGGCCTTCCCACAACCAGGGTTACAATAATCCCTACCCCAGGGATCCTTAATGGATTGTGTGGAGACAAATTTACCTGGCAACGAAGACATGGGCCAGATGGATAACAGTTCAACAGTTCATCCAACTATATGAGTCTCTGATACAGTTAAATTTACAAGATGCAGAGGGCTTTTTAATTTAATTTGGCGCATTCATTTTGTAAATGAACCATGCGTCCCTCCTAAATATTAGTTAGTTTGTGGTTTTCCCCACCTTCAGAAAGGGAAAATGTCTCATCAAAACCACTAAACTCACTAAACCATGAATGTTTATCTCATGCAGATATGACTAAAATTCCCTCCAAACAAATTACAAGATAGTTGCTTGTTTGCTTATTAAGTTATGGAGTGGGGAAGACCCTGGGAGGTAGAAGCCCTTGGGGTAGGGCTTCTACACAAAATACAGGGTGCTCAGTTAAATTTAGATTTCAGATATATAATGTGTAACCAGTTGTTGCAGAGTCAATTCTGGAGCCTCCATGCATGTCAGAGTAGAATTGTGTTCCATGGGTTTTCAATGGCTGATTTTGGGGAAGCAGATCACCAGGCCTTTCTTCCGAGGTCCATCTGGGTGGACGTGAACTTCCAACCTTTTGTTTAGTGCCAAATGCATTAACTGTTTGTACCACCCAGGGACTCCAAGTAATGAATAAACAACAAATATTTCAAGGGACATACTTAACTAAAAAATTATTTCTCTGAAATTCAAATTTAATTGGGCATTCTGTGTTGTTATTTGCGAAATCTGGTAACCCTTACAACAAGTAGCATTTATATTCTCCAGTCCTCAGAATCCTCTGTAAAGTGAGAAGGCTGAACAAGATGAATCCTGAAGTGTCCAACAGCTCAATAATTACGAATTATGTAATTCCATGACTCAAATACTAATGAACTGCAAATGTGATATTGCAAAAGGTATTTAATCTCTTGGAGGATCAATTTCCTCATTTGCAAAATAAGGATGATAAAGCCAACGTCACAGAATCGTTAAATGAATGGACTTGGCTTATGCCTTCAAAAGTGCTTGGCATAGTAACTTGCACTTAATAAATAATCATTCATCTATGCATTGAAAATACTACAGGATTCCTCATAGTCAAACTGTATCTAATCAAACTTTTGTATGACTTAATTGTATATGAAGAAAGGGCTTTTGAAACAAATTTTAGGTGTAAGAAAAGGTATAGGAAACTTGCTTAACTTGCTTAAAATATCACTGTCTTAGCAAATCGTTAGCAAGCAATACATGTGCTGCAGTTGAAAAATGCATTTTATTTTTTCACTAAGGCAGCTTTTAAGATTTGTCCTCAACATTTTTGTTGACATGGAGTTGGTGGTCTACAGACCACCAATTATTATAGGATTTGTATGTTAGCTCTCAGCTTATCACTCCCCCACCACCCTTTGTTTAGTCCAAAACAAAGAGATTTCACAGTTTCTGAACAGGTTAGGGTACTACATCAGTTTAATTATACCTATATTGCAGCAGATCTGAGCTGGGTCTGGGTAGGAGCATGTATCCTATCTTTTGTTTTTCTTTACTCATTTGACTTCTATATTTAATATGGTACTGAATTGTGAGGTAAATGTAATGCTCACAGAAGCAGTCATGGGCAGAATTATATTCCTCCTTGCCTCTTTGTATAAAGAACTCCCTCATCTTTCTCAGATTAGTCCTTCTCTACTTCCACTGGTGTTGTGTTAGTTCTGGTCTTCATCACTTCTTGCCTGGATTATTGCAATTGGTCACTCTATTTCCAGCTTCACTCACAGTATTTGTTAGGATAAGTGACATGTGACAGAAATAACAGTGGTATAAATGAGTTAGAAATTTATTTCTCTCTTGCTTTAAAGTCCAAGCTAGTATGGCATCCCTGGACCATAGAGTCATCAAGGGCCCAGGCCAGGGGGTTGCCCTTCCCTATGATCAGACTACCTCTTCTCCATTTCTGCTTTTCAGTCAGTGGAGAAAGGGAAAAAGGTAAAGTGACAGCACACCTTTAGCTTTAAAGGCATGACCCAGAAATTGCACTTCAGCTCATAACCTGTTGTCCAAAACTTAGTCATATAGCCACACCTAGTTAGAAGGCCAGCTAGAAAATCTAGTCTTCATTCTATTCACATACAGCCACGTGCCCAGCTGAAAAATTGGGATTTCTATTAGTACAGAAAAAGAGGAGAGAGATACAGAGCCATGCTGTCCAATATGGTAGCCACTAGCCACATGCCTTTGAATTATGGTGTTGGGGAAGAATATTGAATATACCACGGACTGCCAGAAGAATGAACAAATCCGTCCTGGAAGAAGTTCAGCCAGAATGCTCCTTAGAAGCGAAGATGACAAGACTTTGTCTCATGTACTTTGGACATGTTATCAGGAGGGACCAGTCCTTGGAGAAGGCAATCAATCATGCTTGATAAAGCAGAGGATCAGTGAAAAAGAGAAAGACCCTCAACAAGATGGACTGAAACAGTGGCTGCAATAATGGGCTCAAACATAGCATCAATTGTGAGGATGGCGCAGGACCAGGCAGTGTTTTGTTCTGTTGTACCTAGGGTCGCTATGAGCTGGAATTGATTTGATGGCACTTAAAAACAAGAAAGCCACATGTGACTATTTCAATTTTTTAAATTAAATCACATTAAAAATTTAGTTCTGCAGATGCACTAGCAGTCACATTTCAGATGCTCAGTAGCCAGCAGCACCAAGCAGCACAGATACAGACCATTTTTATCATCATTGAAATTTCTGCTGAATAGAGCTGATACAGACAAGCAACAGTCTCATCAACACACTCTAATTCATTCTCCATACAACCGCCAAAGATCTCTCTTCAGTTGTCTGGTGTTATGGATTGAACTGTGTCCCCCAAAAATATATGTCAACTTGGGTAAGCCATGATTCCCAATATTGTGTGGTTGTCCTCTATTTTTGTGATCTGATGTAATTATCCTCCCTTTTGTGATAAAATGTAAATCCTAACCTCTATATTTTAATGAGGCAGGATCAGTGTGGGGTGTATCTTGAGTCACTGCCTTACAAGAGAGTGTGACTCAAGTCACACCCTTACTCAAGTCACACCCTTGCTTGAGTAACACTTCTTATCTTACAAGAGATGAAAGACGAGTGAACGACCAGAAAGGGAGGGACCTCACTACCACTAAGAAAGAAGAGCTGGGAGCAGAGCACGTCCTTTGGACCCGGGGTCCCTGGGCTGAGAACCTCCTAGATCCAGTATAAAAACAATGAGGGGGCGGTGTCTGACCTCCTCTAACTTCACAAAGGGGAAGGAGAATCAAGATCAGCCCAAGGCTGATTCCTATGAGGCGGAGGACAGATATGCTGCCTCTCTCTGGCATCTTTACCAACTCTGACACCAACCATCCCTCCTACAGCACTCTACTTCTCTGCTGGGCTCGATAATTCATTGCAATGGTCACACAGAACTCACAGACCATATTCATAATTATGGGGTTTGTTAGGGAAGTAACAGATTACAATTCAGGCTCAGGAACACTCAAGGATACAATTCTTCCATCAGGACAGCCTCTTCCCAGTCATGCTCACAAGCATGCCTTTCCCTGGCCCTAGGCATCTCGCCATAGGCACTCAGCTTTCTCTCTCTGTGGGCCGGAAAGCCCACCGCACCATCTCCTGGTGCCAGGTCTCTGCCGCTGGTTTCTACTGCCAGGTCTCTCCTGCCACCGCTTCTCAACGTCTTCAGGATTACAGCTTGCTCTCTGTCTCCTGGGTCCAGTTGCTTCTCATCACAGGGATCCTGGGTCCAAAGAATGTGCTGGCTCTTGGCTGTTCTTCCTTGGTGGTGGTGGGGGTCCTCTCTTTCCTGCCTCTAGGGTGGCTCACCTTAAGCCCAGTGGGATGGCAAAACTGACCAATCCCTTTGGTGGGCCACAATTACCCTATCACACAGTCCCATCTAATCATTGGGGTGGGAGTTACAAGACCTTGGTGAGAAAGGCCACACAAAAGTGACCTATCACACTGCACCCAGAGAAGACTGATGCCAAGACACATGGAGATCTCCAAGGAACTGGGAAACAGAAGCTGAAGAGACAAGGACATTCCTCCAGAGCCAACTGAGAGAAAGAGAGAGCCTTCCCCTAGAGCCGGCACCCTGAATTTGGACTTCTAGCCTCCTAAACTGTGAGAAAATTAATTTCTGTTTGTTAAAGCCATCCACTTGTGGTATTTCTGTTAAAGCAGCATTAGATAACTGACACCTGGTTAAAATTTCTCAATGGGTCTCCACTCCTTTCAGTATAAACTCTAAATCTCCTTAGTATAGCATTATCAGTCCTTTCTTTAATCTGACCCCTTCTTATGCCTCCATCCTCATCTTCTACACTTTTCCACAAATGCCTTTCACTTGCATTATGTGGAATTCCAGGTCCTCAAACACATCATGCCTTTGTATATGCTGAGCTGTCTACCGTGAATCTTAACTTCCTTACCTTTCTTGCCTACCTTACTAACTCCTTCTCATCTAACCACTGAGTACTAAGTCCCAGTATCCTCTCCTCTCCCAAGTCCCTCTCCCACCTTCATATCATTTAGATATTCCTGTTAAGTGCATCTAAAGCATCCTGAGCAATATTCCATCACAGCACTTAATACACTGAATACACTGAATAGGAATTTATAGCTAATTGTTTGTCTCACCTACTAGTTGGAGGTTCTATGAGGATAGGACATCTTACTGGACTTTACATCTAGCACCTATATGCTTGTTAAGCTTTCAGTAAATGGTCATTGAATAAATGTGCTATAAAGAAAAATAATAAATTATTAGTTGTTTTCAAACCTTTCTGTTGTATCGTCTAAAGAAGACAGATCCATATGAAGACCCTTTGTAATTGGTGGGGATGCAAATGGCAGAAATCAAAAGAGAAAGGCCAAATTTCTTTGCATGAGAAAAAGTACAGATTTTCTGGGGGTAGAGGGGCTTCCTCACTGGTATGGAGAAGAAATGTTGGGTGGGAAAATGGGGTTGTTTGGGCAGCTGTCATTGGGAACAGAACTTTAGAGAAAGATAAATGTTGAAGAGTGATGTGCAATGCATCCAAAAGAAAGTAGTAACAATTAACATTACTCTTCCCACTCTTCTGTGCTTTTAAAGAATCATATACGTTTCTATTTCTTCCAGGTATAAGAAATTTGTAGGGCAGCTGCAAGGGCTTGTCCAAGGAGGGCCAGTTGCACTTGGATTACAAATAACTAACCATCTGCACTGACCCTCTCTATAAGAGCTGGTGAGGTCTCAGAGCAGCATCTTTCAGCGTGTGCAAGTTAAGACATTTTCATAGGCATTCACACCAATATATTCTGCTTTTCTCTCTTCAGAAGAAGTTATGCTTTATCTTTGCCACCATGTCTTATTTATGGCAAGCTAAACCCTCATGAGGAGCCCTGGTGGAGCAATGGTTAAAAGCTTGGCCACTAACCAAAAGGTCGACAGTTCAAATTCCCCAACCACTCCTTGGAAACCCTATGGGGAAGATCTACTCTGTCCTATAGAGTTGCTATGAGTCGGAATCAACTCGATGGCAATGGGTAAGCCCTCTCGAAGGAGCCCTGGTGGCGCACTGGTTAAAGAGCTAGGCTGCTAACCAAAAGCTTGGCGGGTCGAACCCATCAGTGGCTCCATGGGAGAAAAGACCTGGCAATCTGCTCTGTAAAGACTTCAACCTAGGAAACCCTATGGGGCACTTCTACTGTGTCCTATAGGGGCACTATGAGTCAAAATCGAATCAAATGCATACAACGACAATAATAGAATAGCTAAGACCACACAGAGAACACAAAGAATCTCTTAGATCTTTTCAGTTCATGGCTAACTTTGGCAGAATCAAAGACCTCACAGGTTGCCCCCCACCATTGGTTTCCTAATATTCCTACCTAAGAAAGAAAGAGGCATCAAAATAAATGGCTAAATGGCCCCAATTATGAGGATCTGTATTTGGTTGAATATAATGCTTCATTCTTTGTGGCTGAAGCAAAAGCACAGACATGAGTTCCATACAGACTTATCAACTCAATGACCAATATGAAGGCTTCTAGTATGATCTTGACTTGGCTGCTAACCAAAAGGTCGGTAGTTTGAATCTCCCAGCCACTCCTTGGAAACCCTATGGGGCGGTTCTACTCTGTCCTATAGGATCGATATGGGTCGGAATCGACTTGACGGCAACGGGGAGTGTGATCTTGCAGCTTCTGAACCACATTTTGAAAAACACCACCATCAACTTTTCTTTTTTTTTAACAGATTTTATTTTTTAGAGCAGTTTTCGGTTTACGGAAAAGTTAGGCAGAAAGTAAAGAGTTCCCACTTCTTCCTCCCCGCCCCCATACAGTCGCTCCTGTAATATCTTGCATTCCTGTGGTACATTTGTTACAACTAATGAACCACTACCAACGACCTTCGTTTTGTTCCAGCTTTTGTTTTGTCTTTTGGGGTCCTCTGTGCATCCACTGCCATTCCCACCTTTATTCTTATCACCTCCCCAACCTTCTTTTGGAAGGAAAGCTGCAGCAATCCTGATCCTCTGTGTGCAGCAGGGACTTTAAAAACATCACCAGGCAGTCAGTGTCCTACATTCAAATCACGTTCTTTGAGGGGAAACAACCACAACAACCAATACAATGGCGTTTATTGATTGCTTATGGACACTAGAACACGGCTCGGCACAGTGAAGAATGGCAACGGTCGTATACTTTAATGAGGCGTGGAGGGGAAAGCACAGGGCTGGAGTCAGAAAAAGTCAAATCTCGACTTTTTCACTTACACTTACAAATTTAAGTAACTCGCAAAATCCTGAGCTTTCACTTCTTCATCTATAAAAACCAAAAACGAGTTGCCATTGAGTTGATTCCGACTCATGGTGACCCCATGTGTTTCAGAGTAGAACTGCGCTTCATAGGGTTTTCAATGGCTGTGATCTTTTGGTAGATCACCAGGCCTTTCTTCCAAGGTGCCTCTGGGTGGATTCAAGCCACCAATCTTTTGGTTAGTAGAAAAGCACTTAACTGTTTGTGCCATCCTTGAATATTTACCTCACAGGATGGTTTTAAGGATAAAATGAGATAATGGATGAAAAAGTTCCAGGCCCATGTTACTAGTTGCCTCGAGTTGATTCCAATTCATGGCGACTGTGCTCCATAGGGTTTTCAGTTGCTGATTTTTCAGAAGTAGATCACTAGGCTTTTCTTCCGAGGTGCTTCTGGGTGGACTCCCAACCTCAAACCTTTCAGTTAGCAGCCAAGTGTGTTAACTATTTGCACCACGTAGGGACTCCAGGCCCACATGACCAAAAAACCAAACCAAACCCATCGATTCCGACTCATAGCGATTACATAGGACAGAACAGAGCTGCTCCATAGGTTTTCCAAGTGGCTGGTAAATTCGAACTGCCAACCTTTTGGTTAGAAGCCGAGCTCTTAACCACTGCACCACCAGGGCTCTAGGTCCCTATTAGACACTCAAAAAGCTGAATCTGTGTAACCATTGTACCTCCCCTTTCCATGTGGTCTAGTCTCTGAAAGAATTCACTTTCAATGAATACCATCAAACAGGCAAGAATAAAACTGGGATTCTAAACTTTACTTTTTGGAAAACATTAAAGGGTGTTATGGTGGGCTGAAAAATGCCTCACCACCCACCCATCCCCCCAAAAAATCCACATCCTAATCCCTGGAACCTGAGAATGTTACTTTATATGGGATCAGGGTCTCTGAAGATGGGAGATTATCCTGGATTATCAGGGCAGTCCCAAAATGCAATCACATGTATACTTACAAGAAAGAGAAGAGGAAGATTTGACTATACACAGGGGAGAAGGCAAATGTGAAGACAGAGCAGAGAGACAGATTTGAAGATGCTGGCCTTGAAGACTGGAGTGATGTGGCCACAAAGCCAGTAATGCTGGCAGCTACCAGTAACTGGAAGAGACAAGGAATGGATTCTTACCTAGAGGCTTCCAAGGGAGCACTGCCCTGCCGACATCTTTATTTCAGCTCAGTGATACTGATTTC
This sequence comes from Trichechus manatus latirostris, assembly GCF_000243295.1. Taxonomy (NCBI): domain Eukaryota; kingdom Metazoa; phylum Chordata; class Mammalia; order Sirenia; family Trichechidae; genus Trichechus; species Trichechus manatus. The sequence continues at coordinate 7,770,585 of NW_004443990.1, forward strand.
AGACTTCGGGCCTCCAGAACTGTGAGAAACTAAATTTCGGTTGCTTTAATTACCCAGTTTGTATTAATTTATTATAGCAGCCACAGGCAACTAAAACAGGTATCCAATTCATACTCTAAACAAAACATCTCCCAATCCCGTTCCTCTCCTCATTCCTCTCATATCCCAGATTCTATGAGCCCTCTCACTTTGCCAAATCCCTCCTCACTCCCAAAACAACTTTATCAACATTCCCCAGATTATGAAATATTTTTTCTCCCTCGTCTTCATCATGTAGATCAATGTAGCCTATATACCGAAGTCCTTTCTTTTCCCTCCAGCCCTGCCTTTTTCCCTCCATTCTCTCATTGTTTTAAAAAACGAAAGGCAGGAACTGCGGATGGCAGAGAAAGGTGCACCTCAATGGACAGGGAACCCAGGCAGAAGATTAAGTCAGAAAAACAGCATTCCTCTTTTCAGGAAAGGCTGGGAACATTTACATTTTAATAATGGCTTCACTCTGTCATAAGGTCCCTAAAAACCCATTGCCATTGAGTCGATTCCGGCTCATAGCGACCCTATAGGACAGAGTAGAACTGCCCCATAGGGTTTCCAAGGAGCAGCTGGTGGA
>NW_004443990.1:7771451-7788457 GCF_000243295.1 Trichechus manatus latirostris
GCGCCGGGGCCGTTTAAGCGGCCTCCCGCCCGCCCCCAGTCGCCGGGTCTGGCCCCCGCCCTATCCCGACCCCCGGCCTGGCCCACTCCGGTCCTTCTCTGCCGAGCAGGCTCCGCCTGGCACGCGGGCGGCCTCCGGAGCAGCCTAAGCCCATGAGGGCCGCGCGCCCAGCCACCGGTGCTGACGAGACGGAGCTCCCCGGCCCCCGAGGAGGAGCGGAGGATCAATGCGGTTCAAGAATCGATTCCAGCGGTGAGACGGATGGCGCCCCCTCCTCGCCTCGCAGCCCGTGTCGGGAGCGGGTCTCTATATCCCGCATCCTTCCGCGTGGGTCCCGGCTTCTCACCTGGATCCATCCCCCCCGTGGGTCCCACGCATTGGCCCAGGACCAGCTCCCGAGGGATTCCCCGCCCTGCTCTCCCTGAGCGATCCCCTTCCTCTGAGGACCGGGATCTTGTGCCTGACCTGGGTCCCCCCATCGTGATCTGTAGACTCAGATGCATTCCCAGACCCCAACCTTACCCTCCTTCCAGGGGATCCTCTTGCTCACCTGGTTTCACCCTCCCGACACCTCTCCGGGCAGGGCTCCTGCTCCCTCTGAACTCCAGCGGCAGGCGCCGGTTCCCGTTCCTTCGACCCTGACTTTGGCTTCCACCCCTTTTCCCCTAGGGTGCGGGGCTCCCGGGGAGCGCGGAACGGGGGCCGGCAGCTGCTGTGCCCTGCAGCGTGGTTTGCGGTAAAGCAGGGTGCTGGGCGTTTTAGATGCTTTGTTTGTGAACGGCCTTAGCAAAAGGGAAACTGAGGCACGCTCCTTTCGGCTTCGCATTGCCTGGTTCTGTCTGGGCCTTGCTGATTCTCGGGCTTATCGTCCCTGGGCGGTGCTATTTTGGGCACTGCGAAGGGGCAAGTTAACGTTCGGCTGGTGAGACCTGCTGTTGAGGCGCCTGTGTGTTAAGAAAAGAGGAGGAGGAACCCAGAAGGCGCCACCGGAAGGCTGGCCGGCTGCTCATTCACTGGAGAGCTGGTGGGAACTCAGTATAAGGAGGCACGGTGGCCTTTCTCCCGGTCTCCAAGGCTTTCTGCCGTCTAGTAATGGATGGAAGCTGGCCCGTGCTTCCGAGAGGAAGCTCTGGGTTTGTCTTCTAATTCTTTTTCGTTTAAGTAAGTGGGTGAAAGTTCACTTCTCCTGTGTTTGTGGTAACTCTCTATCCCTTTGTCTGAATCCTGTCTGAATCAGGCAGCCATCCCCATTCCCAGACATTTCAGTGACGGGGGGATTTGAAGGAAGAAAAGGAATGCATGAAGTCTTTCAAGAAGGTTACTGTAGTTGAGTTTTAGGCACTGGATTTTATTTCAAAATTTTAAACTGCAAATTTTTTCCTTTCCAACTCCGCATTTTTTCTTAGCTGTCCATTCAACCAGTATGCTTACACTACTTCATTCCTCTCCCAGTTCCAAAGGGTGATGGAGCCAAAAAGTGTATAAGAAGCGTTGTGTGGACTGTGCCATCAGCAGGGAGATCTGTTTGAAGACTGGGACTGACTTCTGAATATTGCTTGTCACTCAGGGTGTTGAATGCCTGGTACTACTGCCCCAGTGAGAACTTCCTGTCAGTGTTTCTAAGGGCAGAAAAGAACTGTGGTGTTTTCGCTTTGGAGCATGAGGTCAGGAATGAAGACTGGAAGGGCTTTAAGGGAGAAAGTGACATGTCTCAGGCACATCTTGCCATCCTGTGCGTGTGGTCTTTTTGATTTAGTTTTACTTCTCTGCACATCTGTGCTCTTCCTGTTTTCAGAGAAAATTGGCAATATTCTGTGAAATTACCCTTTCCTTATTTGATCAAGAGTTTGTATTGTTTTCCCATCCTGTAGGAGTCTTCTTTTTATTATTTGTTGCATAAATACTAAAATAGTGTTAAATGGGAAAAAAAATTAACATTCATTTAGGGTCCCACCATCTCAGCAGATTGAACTATCTTCTTTTTGCTGGACACTAATCTGCCTAGCCCTTCTTAGCACAGTAATGTAATTTTGCGCCTTGCTTTATCCATTACAAAATTAAAAATAGAGGCATTTTCTTGGGCATAGACTTTTGGTTGCACAATATTCTGTTCAATACATGTTTAGCAGTTCCTTTCCTGATGACATCTAGACCTACCCTGATTTTCTTTGAAGACTGAGTGATCCCTGCAATTTCCTGTTTATGATAGGCTAGATTGGAAGGATATTTTCCAAGGGTCAATTTGAACTTGGAAGTAAAGCCTGCAAATGAAAACTAATAAAACAAAGTCCTGATTTTTGTGGTTCACACGTTAAAAGGTTGACAGTACTTTTCTGTACCTCTTAAAGCCATACTTAGTACATATCTTTCATAGCATTCAGGATTGTTACAGGTAGGGCAAATTGCAAAGGAAGTGGAGGCAGGGACACGTCATGTTTGAATAGATGTGTTCCTTCCCCTGGTAGATTTATCAGGACTCAGATTGAGGAGCATTTGACTGCAGTAAAAAAATTTCATTGGGCAATGGTTTGTAGCTGTGCCTAAATTACAAGAAAACCCTGAATACCTTGCTGGTTTTTTCATAATGGAGACTTGATTATTGTGGCTTTGGATCAACTTCCAGAGTTCTGCTATTTCTGCCCAGGAGGGCTGTAAGGAAACTTAACCTGCTGCCTGCTGCCCTAAGTGGAGCTCTTCACATGTGCATAGCTTCTCAAAAAGGCTAGGATGCGAGAAATTCCACTGGAATGCAGAGAGCTTCTTTTATCTCTTTTGCTGTATTCCTTCCACACTTGGGTCTCCCCACAGGACACGCACACGCACACGCGCACACACACAGTTATTCTTTCCCCTTCACATTATCTCTGGCTGATGATAACTGCTAATGTTTATTGAGTGCCTGTCTATTGAGTGCCTGTCTGTGCTAGGCACTGTCTGGGTGCTTGTCTATTACTCATCTCATCCTCAGCTGTAACCCTGGTAGACAGTTTATACCCATTTAATAGAAGAGCAAAGAGCAAACAGGGTTAGAAAGTAAGGGGAACTTGCCCTTGGTCACATGGCTATGAAGGAACAGACCCAAGGGTTCACGTTCATGTCTTTCTACCGCCCATGCTGCCAGCTCACCTCTGCACCACATCTGTGTGTCCATCAGGGAGGTTCAGGACCCAGAAAGCTTCTACTTATCTTCTTGCTGTTGCACATTCATTTTTCCAGCCTTGCAGCCAAAAATCCAAGGAAAAAAGATGTTCCTTTCCTCAGCCCCTGCATTGTGATCAGCTTTAAAAATTGACTACAGGCAGTCCCCACCTTACGAACGAGATCCGTTCCTAACTGTGTCTTTAAGAATTTGTAGGTAAGTTGGAACAGGTGCATAGGGTTCTTATTTAGCCTCACTTTAGTGGAGCCCTGGTGGTGCAGTGGTTAAGAGCTTGGCTGCTAACCAAAAAGGCTGACAGTTCGAATCCACTCAGCCGCTCCTTGGAAACCTTATGGGGGCAGTTCTGCTCTGTCCTAGGATGGCTGTTCAGACTCGACCCCAATGGGTTTAGTGCAAGAAAAGGCCTGCAGGCTGTTCATTGATTTAAAAGCTGCCAGTGAAGGTGATTGTGAGGAAGAATTTGTTGCTGAAAAGGTGGCATGGTGGTTAAGAGCTCGACTGCTAACCAGAAGGTTGGCAGTTCGAATTCACCAGCTGTTCCTCAGAAACCCTATGGGGGGCAGTTCTGCTGTATCCTGTAGGGTCACTATGAGTCGGAAACCACTAAGCTTTGGCAACAGGTTTGGTTTTTGGTTTTCAGTTGTTTCAAACTGAGGGCAAATCTATATAACATTAAAGGGCAAGTAGGAATTATCCTTAAGGTGGAAGTTAGTAACCCGGGTACTGCCTGTATTGGGGTTGGGGGGAACATCTTATTCTAAAGGGCCTGCCTGTTGTCTCTTTTGCCTGTTCTCAGGGCACTGAATCACTGGCATGGAGTAGTCACCTTAGATACACATTCTCCTTTATTTAGTAATTAAATCAAGAGCCTCTCACCACTGTGACCAGCTCTATCAGTGGACACTTTCCTTGACAAGTGTCATTCCAAGGGTGAGCCTCCATCATAAACCCATTGCCACTGAGTCGATTCTGACTCATAGCCACCCTATAGGTCAGAGTAGAACTGCCCCACAGGGTTTCTAAGGCTGTAACCTGCCATATCTTTCTCTTGCGGTACAGCTGGTGGGTTTGAATCGCGGACCTTTTGGTTAGCAGCCAAGTGCTTAACCACTGCACTACCAGGACTCCTTCCTCCATCATAAGAGGTAGCTGATTGGTTAACAGTAAGGTGCTATGGGCAGGGCTCAGCTTACATTGCACCATGAAGTGATAATGAAAGAGCCCTTGGGATGTCCACTGTCTTGTCCTTTTAAGAATTTTCTTTTCACAAGTCAAGGTTCTTCTGGCTCGTAGACTGCCTGTTTCTCTCTGTTACGGATAGACAGGGAAACTGGTTAACTTTGGGATATCTCTCAAGATAAAATAGTTTCGCAGAGTTGAAATGTCTATCTTTCTAGTCACCCATTCAACAATTATTTATTAAGCACCAGCAATAAAGTAGACATTGTGTTTGGGTTGCAAATGAAGAGGTGAGTAAGTCAGTCCTGGTGGAATTCTTACTACAGTGGGAGAAGATAAAATAAAAAATAAGTTCAAAAAATAAATCAGGTCATTACCAATTGTGATAAAAGGCTCTGCTGGGGTGGGGAGGCTGGAGTACTACTTTGGGTAGGTGATCAGGAGAACCTTTCTAAGGAGGTGACATTTGTGCTTGAAGGATGAGAAGAGCAGAGCATTTGGGAGGAGAATGTTCCAGGCAGAAACCAAGAGCACATGCAAACACCCCGAGGCCAACCAGACCTTGGTGTGTTTGAGGACCAGAAAGGAGGTGGAGTGACTGGAGTGTGGAGAGTGAGAGGAAAGTGAGGGCCAGACCACGCAGAGTTCATAGGCTGCTGAGGAGTTGTTATCCTAAGTGCTTTGGGAAGCCAAAGGCAGGCTTTTAAGCTGGGGTTGGGGTGTGTGATATCTGTTGTTAATTGACTACTGTAGCTCCTGACAACCAGAGGGACCCATTAAGAGACTTCGTATTTTTACAGACCAGAGATGCTCCTGTCTTGATGTAGGTGGTAGCTGCGGAACTGTATAGAGGTGGACTGATTGGAAGTGTATTTTGAGGGCAGCGTTGCATTTGGAGAGTGAGGAACACATAGGAATCAAGGACAACTTCTGGAATTTGGTCTTAGACCTCGGACATGGTGGGTTGCCGATGCACTTTTAGAGGGTGCAGCGCTTTGAGCCAAATTTGAAGAGCTTCCCGAAAAAATCAGCCATTGAAACCCCTATGGAACACAGTTCTACTCTGACACGTGGGTTCGCTATGAGTCGGAGTCAGCTTGACGGCCACTGGCTTTTAAGGAGCTAAGGAGTGTCCCTGGGTCTGGACATGTTCTTCCCCTCCATAATTTTGAAGTTCCGTTAGGGGGTTGAGAGAGGCATGGGACATAGGACCCTGAGCAAGGGGGAGACAAGAGAGGGCTGACAGAAAAAGTGAGGGCATAAGTGAACAAACCTTGCGTCACTAATGGCCTTGTTAAGTGTAGTCTCTGTATCCAGTACTAAATCACCTTCCTCTTACCCCCTAAAGCTTGCTGGAATACTCTATTAGAGCATTGGGTAACCATTAAGGTTACCAGTTGCTTTGAGTCTACTCTGACTCGTGGGAACTCTATATATGTCAGAGGAGAACCGTGCTCCACAGGCTTTTCAGTGGCTGATTTTTGTGATGCAAGTCACCAGGCCTTCCTTCTGAGGCACCTCTCGGTAGACTTCAGCCTTTCAGATGGCAGCCTTAACTGTTGGCACCACCCAGGGACTCCATCATTGGGGTTACTCTGCATTAAATGTGGGTACCAAAAACCAAACCCGCTGCCATCGAGTTGATTCCAAATCATGGCAACCCTATAGGACAGAGTAGAACTGCCCCATAGGGTTTCCAAGGAGTGGCTGGTGAATTTGAACTGCTGACCTTTGCAGCCTAGCTCTTAACCAGTGTGCTGGTTAAGGCTCTGTCTTCCATAAATGGGTTCTGTTTTCCTAACACTTGACAACCCTTCTCTTTTCTTTCTTTGAGGAAGAGAATAGGTTCAGTGTGTGGGAGTTCATTTGCATTTTGCATCTGCTTTTCCATTTAGGTCTTAGGAGTGATTTCTTCAGGACGGTTTTGGAGGAGGCTTGATTATACCCTGGCAGGCCAGAGAGAAATGCAAAAATGGCATTGCAAATGTTCCTGCAGAACAACTGTGTTGTCTTTCCCACTGAGCCCCAGTGAATTGTTCTGAGGAGAGTTGCTGCTAGGATAGCTGCTCTTACCTTTCCTTTTTGCCTGAGTCGTGCGCTGTCCGTCATGAGAGACTATCTTAAAGTGAGATATTTTTCTCTACAACTTCTGCCTTTATTTTTAACCAGAGGTATTCCAGGTGGGCTGGGACTGTCACAGACACAGCCACCTAGCTTCTTTGCTTTTGTGAGAAACTGTGAAAGTCTGTCTGTGTTGCTGTGTAATGGCCTGACTATTTTTAGATTGGGCTGCCAGAGATATAAATTGCTATTTTAGTCTGCAGCCTGGTGGTGGGTAGACGAACCCTACGTCCTGCACCCTGCACAGAGAGCTTTCAATTTAACCTAACCTCAACCATCTTGGAGCCTTACTCTTTACCCTTTAAAATTCCTAATAGGGTATGCTACTTACAGCTCTGTTGTTGTAGCTCAGGTTAATGATGCCGTAGATCCTTGAATGCTTGGGATACTTCTAAAGCATTCTTCCCAAGAGTGTAATTATTTTCCTTTTAACTAGTAAGAGCTTACGGCAATACTCTCGTCCCTTAGGAAATTAGTAAAATTATTTACAGGATTATCAGGGGAGAAGAGATGATGCTAGAAATTTTTTTATCAACATGAGCAGTTAGCTTGGATAAATTCTGAAGCTGCTAACTGTACATTTCTCTTAGTTTTCAAACCATCTGGTGGATTCAATTCAGTAAGTAGCTGTATCACACACCAGTTAGGTAGCTAACGCATTAATGATCCAGGTAAAATATCACTGTCCCAAATTCATCCCCCAGGGGATTTTCCACCTGATCTATATGGATGGGTTTACCAGAGACTGCTATTTTATTTTTACTCATTTGATCTAAGGACAACGGGTTCTTCTTAATTCAGGGAGAATGTGTTGGCTTGTTTTTTGTTCCTAAACTGGGCATTATTTAGAATGGCTTGACCATGCATTTTAGCCAATTTTTGGCATCCTGGCTCTGCCATTTGGTTTAGCCTGGTACCATTTTTCTTCTTCTGAATTAATGAGGTGTACCTAGTCAGAGCTCATTAGTGGCAAGTAACAAAAACCTACCTTGAACTAGCTGGAGCAGAAGGATGATTTGTCACGAAGAGCCTGTTGACGTCTCGTGGACTCCCAAGTGCAGGGAGGGATGCAGCTGGGTCTCCAGACTTGAATGCTGTCAGGACTCTTTCACCTCCGTTTGCTTCTCTGCATCTGCTTCTTTCCTCTTTTATTCAGACAGCCGTGTTTTTCTCCTCTTGAGTTTACATCCCTCTTTTTCCAGAGAACAGCTTCATGAAGCTTGGCTTGGGATGGGGGCGGGTGGGTGATGAGTCTTGGTTGTGGAGGCATCTTACCCAAGTACGTAAATGGAAACATGGTATTCGACTCTTCAGGTTTTGTGCGATTCTTGTTTGTCACTGTAATGCTGATTGTCACAAAGCTAGCCCAAAAGGAAGCGTGGAATCTGATTGCATGTCTGTGCGTGAGGAGATTTTGATACTTACATGCACACATTTGTGTATTTATGTGAGTTTTATAGCCAGAATATCAGATATTAGTCATGTGTTTGGTTTTTGAAGTAAATTCTTTTAAATAAGGAAGAGTACAGGGGAAAAAAATGTACCTCCTGTTTTAGGTGGCCTACAGGTAGCTGGTATCATTTATTTAATTTGACTGGTGCCGGAACAGGTACGTAATACAGGAAAACTAGTTGGACAGGCTTGCTAGTTACGTAGGGTTCAAAGATCTACATGTATAAAGCCTTATAAATTTTGAGAGAGACAATACAGTAAAACCTGTGAAAGCTGGAACCTATGAAGGCGGAAACCTGTCAGAGAAGGAAAACTCAAGTATTTTCCAGTAAAACGAGCGATAAAAAAGTGGTAAGATTGCACCCTGTCAAAGGTGGAGAACTTGAAAGACCGGGAGAAGCAAGGCAGTCCTGTCAAGTTCTGGCTTTCACAGGTTTCACTGTAGAAACCTTTCAGATATATTGGATTCCTTTTCATTTAATGACAGCAATGAGGAATTTTAAAGTTTAGAAAAATTCTCTTGATTACTGTTAAGATTTAGTTGTGCCCACTCCCACCTTTTTTTTTTTTTTTTTTTTGAGTGTAGGGGGTACCAGTTGAAGGAAGTAAATGTAGTTTCTGTTTCTTTTCGGTTGGTAGAAGGTTTTTCTTTTGAATAAACTGAAAGAATCCTTAATCCAGTAAATTGGAGTATTTGCTTTAGGATCATTGCTATTGGCTTAGTTTACATCTCTTTAGTGGCTTTTTGTTCCTGTAACTAGGCATTTCCAGCAGTCACATCTTCATTTAGAATACGCCAAGCAACCATTGGCAGCCTTCGCCATTGTTCTTTACACGCTTTGAGCTGTTCCCACATGATGTCTTTTTGTTTCTACAGGTTCATGAACCACCGGGCTCCAGCCAATGGCCGTTACAAACCAACTTGCTATGAACATGCTGCTAACTGTTACACGCATGCAGTGAGTACAAGGTTTCTGCCACTTCCATCTTCCCCAAGGGCTTTGTGGGAGGAAGGGGTAATGATCTCTAGAAACCTCAGGACTGTTAGTTGGATTTACCCATCTCTGTGACCTTGCCTACCAAGGTATCAGTGCTGGGTCATGTCACCAGAAACTGTGTGAGTATGCAGAACGCTTTGAGTGCCCTAACCTACAGTCAGCTCTGTCCTGGATTTGTTTTCTCCCGCAAGATCTTCTTTAAAAGAATAGTAATAGTAGGTACACTAGTTACAGGAAAACCCTGGAAACCTATTCATTAAGACTGTCAGCCCTGGAATGAAATGAATCGCCTTTTCAAGACAATCAACGGTATTCGTTGGCAAGGAAAATTCATAGTTTGTTTAAAGAGGTAATTTTTTTTACTGAGTGATCCCCTGTGTAAAAATGGTGTAGCGTGGCGGTGGCATCTGACTTCCTCTAACTTTGCAAGGGGGAAGCAGAATCAAGATCAACAGCCCAAGGCTAATTCCTATGAGGCAGAGGTCAGACGTGCTTCCACCCTCCCAGGGCACTCTCTGCTTCTCTGCTGGGTTCGATAATTTGTTGCAATGGCCGCACAAAACTCACAGACAATACTCACAATTATGAGGTTTATTAGGGAAGTAACAGATTACAATTCAGGTTCAGGAATTCTCAGGATACAGTTCTTCAATCAGGACAGCCTCTTCTGAGCCATGCCCACAGGCACACCTCTCTCTGGCCCCTCGCTCTCTGCCATGCTCAGGCAAGTGTTACAAAGTTCTTTCAGTTCTGCTGATAGGTGCCCAGAGGCATCCAAAGCCTCGGCCCGAAGGCGCTCAGCTCTAGATCTATGTGCAAACTTAACCGTACCAATTGTCCAGAGGCACCCTACTCCTCCAGCAAGCCTTTTGCCCAAAGGTGCTTAGCTCTCTCGCTCCGCTCCGTGGTTGGTGAGCCTAGCTTTGCTGCCAAGTGCCTGGAGGCACCCCTGTCCACCAGGAAGTCTGCCGGAAGGTTCTTGGCTCTCTTGCTCCACAGGTTGGCACACCCACTGTAACCACCTTGCTCTGTGGGCCAGGAAGCCCACCTTGCCGTCTCCTGCCAGTCTCCTTGTTTAGCTGCCTCTGCTGCCACCGTTTTTCTGCTACCGCTTCTTGCCGTCTTTGCTGTCTCCGGTGTTACAGCTCTCTCTCTTTGCCTCCCAGCTCTAGGTCTCAGTGCAGGAATCCTGGTTCCAATGGATGTGTTCCACTCCTCGCTCTTCTTTCTTGGTGGTAGTAGGTCTCCCTCTGCTCTGCAATTGACTGCTCTTTTAAGCCTAGCAGGATGGCAAAACTGACCAATCCCCTCATCATGGTTCCATACACCTTATTTGCATGGTTCTTCTCCCACAAGGGTGCTATGTACCTTATTTACATTATTAGTAAGATATCCAATCCTCTTGGTGAGCCACTAGCACCTTATTTGCATAGTTCTCACCCAGTTATTTGGTGAGAGTTACAAAGACTATGGCTAGAAGGGTCATGTTAAGTAATCTACTACACTGCACCCTGAAACAGGTAGCCACTTCCTCCACACACCTGTAGTGGCTATTGCTTCTCAGAGCACATATTATTCCATATTGCTGAGGAAAAGCAGATTTGGTCCGTAAATTCTCAGTTATTTTTTTTTCACGCTTATAAAAGCAAAACATGCTCATTAGAAGAAACTTTGAAAATACTAAAAAATATATAAAAAACAAAACTACCCAGAAATAAATTGTTAACGCTGGTACTTTTCTACTTTTTGTATCTGTGGTGTGTATGAAAATATATGTATTTTCATAGTTTTCTTACGTCATTATAAATTTCCATTATCACTGGTTTCATTATTCCCTTTGAAAGTTGCATTTAGTGAGACTTTTGAGGGAAAAGTGGTAGCTGGTGTATAATTTTGTTTTTGTTTTTGCTGTTGTATAGTTTGAAAACAAGAACTAGAAACCAATTTACTCCTTTAGTGAAGAATTTTTAGAACAGTCTAGTTTAATGATTCTAGACAGTTTTGGTATAATATGTTAGTTACTTACATATGTCATTAGAATAAAACTTGCTTCAATTCAGGTTGTACCTTTTCTTTTCTTCAGCCCCCTCCCTCAAAGAGTAAATAGTCACAGTATTTTCTGTAAAGGAACCATGAAGCGAAGTAAACTCTAAATAAATTACAGGTTTTGGTGGATTACTTTATAATCTCACAGAACAAAGCCATTTGGTCATTACTTGGCATAAATCAAACTTTATAAAGCATCTGTTTTGTGTATTATAATAGCAAATTGAGATACTACTTGGTAATAATTCATTTATCAGTGAATATCTTTTGTCCTTGGGTGCTGAAAAGATTTTTATTTAAATAATTACTATGCTAGAATTTTGCTAAAACTTTTTTCTTTAGGAAAAAAATTAGTGCCTGACATGCCTACCCTGGATTCCATAAAAGGGCTTAAATAAGGAAATTCCAAGTAACCTCTTTTAATGGACAGTCTCACCTGAACCCATGGCTTAGATTCTGGGGACAGAAAGGATTTAGTGGAATTCGCTAGAGTTGAGCTGACCTCTGTCCTTGCCTTAATGACATGCTCACGTGAAGGGAGCTTTGCAGCACGAGAAGATCAAAATGCTGAGAGCCCAAACTTGGTTTTAAAAAATGCATGGCCTCATTTGACTTTCTGCTGTAGTTGCCTGGGTATCCATCTTTTATTCTTGCCTACATTTTCAGTGAATTTGACGGAGCTAAAAGTAAATTAAATGCTTGAGATAGTAGTTTGTCCACAGGCCCCTAAGAAAATAAGTTTTTAAATTTTTTTTTTAAGTCTAGGGCAGGATTAGAATATAAAAAACATAGAAGTTTTAACAAGAGTTAGTTTATGTGACTTGTTTCTTCACTCATGGCTTCAATATATGCATCCAGTATTTTCTCCGGTTACCAACTGTACAAAAGACTAATGAAGGTTGCAGGAATAGTTGCACTGATAGTTTGATACTGTTGACCAATAAAATAATCAATGATGTGTCTGTTACTGAGCATAAAGTTAAGCATTTAAATATAATGGTTGTGGCCGTTGATGCACAGCTCACCTTCAGGAATAATATTTGCTTAGGATGGCCATAAGTAATCCTTAATTTATCTCTTCTGGATGTGCCACGAACTAAGGAACAGTTGCACAAACTGAAGGAAAGGAAAAACTGAGGAAACCTCCACATTAATTTTTTGGAAGGGAGAGTGTTATCTTATTAAACTTACTAACCTATGTCCTAGGGTTTTGGATTTCAGAGACCAGTAACATTTCTAAAACACACAAACAAAAAACTTTCATCATCATCACTTCATTAGAGAGAGGATGCTTTAACAGGAAAAAAAGTAGGAAAGGCATAATCTCAAAATAAAGGATACTCCTTTAAATCAAATTTTGCTTTATGAAAAAAACTTTATTGTCCTTAATTTTCTCCTTTTGGTCTGGGCCAGTGAAAACTTCAGCATTTGAAAATTCATGCTGATCTTATCTGGGGGACTTCATATTCTTTTGCAACAGGGCAAAAGTAGGTATTGGGGGGAAGAAAGATAAGAAAATTGCTAAAGTTTGTATTCTTTACCGGGTATGTTCTAGCATCAAGAAAAATATTTCTGCTATTACAAAATATGTTACTAATATGACTAGACCTTGAAATTTGTGTTTATGTGGAATATGAAATATGGTGCAAAATTCTCTTTCTAAGATTCTGATCTCTCAAAATTTTTTCAGTAAGTGGACCTAGGGAGTAAATTTCGCCTGCTTACATGAAAAAATCCAAAAACTCATTGCTGTCGATTCAGACTCATAGCAACCCTATAGGACAGAGTAGAACTGCCCCATAGGGTTTCCAGGGAGCGGCTGGTGGATTCAAACTGCTGACCTTTTGGCTAGCAGCTGAGCTGTTAACCACTGTGCCACCAGGGCTTCCATGAAAGGCACTATTAAAAATGAAATAACCCAAAAACTCTGTGTGGTAGCCCCCAAATTGGTAGAATGTACACGTCCAAACTTATCAGGACATATGACTTGAGCAATTGATTTTTGTAAATGGTGCATATACGTGATTCTGATTTGATTCATTCATTTAGCTTTTGCTGAAGTGTTGAGATTTCAGTAGCTCATGGGGGCAACAGGACAGGATATTTAAAAAGCAGGACCTCTCTTGGAGATCTGGATATATGCTTGCCATTTGCATATTTTAAGTAGTTAATCTAAATCCAATTAGAAGATAGGGTGAAGTATGTCTGTATTTAATGAAATTAGGGTAAAGAACATGTTTTGCAACAGTTGAGTAATGTTGCATCCTTAACTGCTTACTCGTGTGCCAGTTGGTTGGCACGGTTCCTGGGCACTGAACAGCCGTACCTGTTCCCAGTGCAGCAACTGACTACTTTATCCGGCTCTCATTATGATTACCTGGGAGAAGCAAATGTTTGTTTTAAAATTATTTTTTTCTGAACTTGTCCCTAGTAAACCTATGTGTTTTTAGCAAAGGTCTCCATTCAGTAAAACCCAGGATTTTTCATTTTCTTCACCTTTCCCCCAGTTCCTCATTGTTCCGGCCATCATTGGCAGTGCCCTCCTCCATCGGCTGTCGGATGACTGCTGGGAAAAGATAACAGCATGGATTTATGGAATGGGCCTCTGTGCCCTCTTCATCGTATCCACAGTATTTCACATTGTAGCATGGAAAAAGAGTCACTTAAGGTACAGTGGATGGCATGCTATTTCAACAGATAAGAATGGTTGACACAACATGTTCCTTAGTCTCTGATACCAGTGTGTTTTCTTCAGGTGATGGGAAAACCAAAGAAAAAACAAAGAAAACCAAACCCGTTGCCATCCAGTCGATTCTGACTCATAGCAATCCTATAGGACAGAGTAGAACTGGTCATAGGGTTTCCAGGGAGTGGCTGGTGGATTCAAACTGCCGACCTTTTGGATAGCAGCTGAACGCTTAACCACTGTGCCACCAGGGCTCCATCAGGTGATGGGAAGAGGAGACATTTTCCTGCCTTGTAGACTATAATGCCATCCCATTATTCAGGACGTTTGCTTTGGATTGACCAGAACTTGGGGACCTCCATGTGTATTTAAGAAAGCAAGCCTTTGCTCATGGTGGCAATAGTAGAGCATACTTAGCCTCAGTAACCACAAACAAAACCTCACTGGTTCCCAGCACTTACAGCTTAAAATGCTGAGAGGGCTTTTCTAATGCTGTCAAGCATACTAAGTATGCTGCAAGAGAGAGGAGCAGCTGCGGGGTAGTCAGAAAGTACATTGAACTTGGAGTCAGCACTCAGGGCTTTGAGTCCCAGCCCTGCCACTTAACTATGATCTTAAGTATGTCATTTGGCTTCATAGAGCCTCAGTTTCTTCATCAGCAAAATGAGAATAATAATGTGTGACTCACAGGGTCGTTATGATAGGCGAATGAGATAAAGTATGTGAAAATGCTTTGAAAATTACAAAGGACTATGTGATATAAGGAGGTATACCACAGCTTCAGTTTACTGTTTTGTCAAGTCCAGCTTTTAGGATTAAGTCTGGTGGATATATTCAAACAAAATTGACATATTTTGCTACTGTTAGCTGCCAGGTACTTTCCAAACAGTGCTGTGACCCTCAGCCCCCCAGTGAAAAGGGCATAAAGGCATCCCTCCTCTGGGTGAAGTATTAATTTGGGAGAATACAAAGAGAGCGACACACCATTTAAGTGGGAATGAGTTGCTTATTATACAATAGGCTAAGAGTGATTTAAAATAATATGAGAAGAATATACCTTTTGATTTTACAGAGTGTCCAAAAAAATCTCAAGCTGTTCAAACAATCTATTATTAAAAAGATATGCTTCATTTAAGAGCGGGATTTGGGGTTTATGAGATGATTACTGGTTACCTCCCATATGGAATCATAGAATTTTAGAGCTGAAAGGATCCTTAGAGATCCTCTAATCCAAACCCCTTAATTTTTACTTGGGGAATCTGAGGCTCAGAGAAGTGGCCTGACTTGCCTGAGTCAGTGACATCAGCAGAACCTGACCCCAGGACCTCTGACTGCCAGATTTGTGCTATTTTCACCAAAACCCTTCAAAGTATTGCATATCATTTGCAGTCTGCAACCTTTTCCTATAAGGTGACAGTACCCTGGGCTTAAAATAAAACCATAGCGTTGAATCATGAGGGTGTTCTGGGACACAGAGAGACACGAAATTTCCTTTCCTGGCTCTTGAGGGTACACTGTCGCAAAGCCCAGAGGCTAGTCCAGAGCAGAGCACTTCATTATCTTCTTGGCACAATCTAACCCTTGTGGTTTGCCTAGGCTGACTTGGCTTTGATGTCTAGATTTCTGAATCAATAAAGAGTTGTAGATGCCCACTTCAGTTTTCAGGGCCTCCCTGCCAGGGCCTAGAGAGGAAGGTGTAATAGAAACCAGACTCTCTTAAGCACTGAAGTAGCACTGCTAGAATCATAAGCCACGTGTAGGGTTTTGCCTTACATTTTTTTAATATCCAAGGATAGCCCTGATTTAAATAAAGGAGGAAAGGAAGCTAACGTTCATTGATTTCCTACTGGGTATGTGCTAGGTACTGGGCTAAACACACGGCCTACATCATCTCATTTAATGCTCACACATACTCTATGGTAGAGATATTATTTGCATTTTACCTGTGAGGAGAATAAGGGTCAGAGAGGTGGGTAGCAGATCTTGAATAAGATTCCGGGTCTGACTTTACCCACCGTAACAATCTAGAAAGCAGTCTTAGAAAGGCATCAAACCTGGCTAAAAAGCAGAATCACCCAAGGAGTTAAAAACCAAAAAAAATCTCTTTTTCCCTCCACCCTCTACTCCATCTTCCAGCCCTTCTAAATTAGAATCTTCTGGACTGTAGTCCAGGATTGTATTTTATAAGCCCAGGTGATTCAAACGTGCATACAAGTTTGAGAAGCTTTGGTCTAGCGTTTGATTTTTTTAGACCTATGACCTAAATTATTATGGAGTTAAACTGTAGTTTCTGACTAGTAGACTGAAAGCTATCCTTTGCTCACAAATATAGTTTTCACTTCTTCACCAACAAGTCAGTGCATACATGGTGAGGCAAGGTGCTCTACTACATCATAGCTATTAGCCCTTGGGCACTGAGAATGGATTCAAGACAATGCTGTGCACTCATGGAGGCTGGATTCTGTCTAATCCATTATGTGACTAGACGTCAGTGAGGCGAGATCTTTGCACACTTCCTGGCTTTTCCGCAATGGGAGGAGGAACTTGATGAGAAATCCACGTGGCCACCCTCTTGCAGCAAGTGTGCCTTTGTTTTTGTTATTGCTGTTGCCAAATTAGATTTTTAATTTTCCTTATTATAACTTACTGTCTACACTAGGATATTGAAAGTGAAAGCTTCTTAAAAGACACTTTAAGTGGAGTGAGCATGAAGAATGTGATGTCAGTTCAGGGAGTTTACTGAGTTCCATGACTATGTGCCTGATACAGTGATAGGGGCCAGAGAGTAGTCTCTCCTCAAGGAATTTCATTTTTACAGTAGATTGATAGAGCTCAAAAGAAATGCAAAACATCAGCAAAGACAGATTTTTTTTTCTTGTTTATTTGTGTTTACCACTTTATAGAGTTCCTGACCATTGTAAGGTCTGTCCATGTGTCTTATGCATGGTGAGAGTACCTATTGTATCTGGACCCTTAGAAGTAATGTAAAGTTTCTACCTGTGGCCCCACCTTTGTCTGACATTGTATTTAAAACGCTGTGTGACTTTGAAGGGGAAGTTTTAAATGCCCTGAGAAACTAGAACAAGAATAGAAATTGCAACATCGTGGAGTGATAACCTATACTTACACTCATAATTTGCTAAAAAATTTACCTAAGTCATTTTTTTCCCCTTACTAGGACAGTGGAGCATTGTTTTCACATGTGTGATAGGATGGTTATCTATTTCTTCATTGCTGCTTCTTATGCTCCATGGTAAGATACAATCTTTCTATTCTGAAGATAATGTTTTTATGATACTTTGAATTCCTCAGTCTTCCCTTCCTCCCTTACACACACACACACACACACACACACACACACACA
>NW_004443990.1:7788557-7819484 GCF_000243295.1 Trichechus manatus latirostris
CCTTTTCCCCCCAGTTTGATTTACTTGGGTCAGATTGCAGATTTGAAGGGGAGAATATTGCTGCTGTTCAGAATGCTTATCTGGGCTTTGCATTGTTCAGGAAGTGCTGGGAACGTGTGGAGGTAGCATGCTGATTTTCAAAATGTGTATCATTTGCCCTCCATACGCCTTCTATACACCTCTGTTGCTGTTCAGAACACATGAACATCAAATTGTTCAAGTGGAGGTGCTGTAAATATATATGAGGAAAGCAAGCTCACTTTTAAAATTTATTCCATTTTTTAGTTCACTTCACAGAGCCACAGCTGCTATAAACCAAGTGCATTTCTCACTTCTTTAGCCATAGAGTAAAAGAATTAGCCAGATTATCTAGCTACAGGCAGTTCCTGGATTACGAACGGGCTCCGTCCCTAAGTGTGTCTTTAAGAATTTGTAGGTAAGCTGGAACAGGTGCATAGGGTTCTTATTTAGCCTTGCTTTAGTGCAAGTAATGGCTCGCAGCCTTTTCAATGATTTAAAAGCTGCAGGTGCAGCGAGTGAAGGTGGTTGTGATGAATTTGTTGTTGTGAGTAGGGGTTGTTCCAGTTGTTTCAAAGTGAGAGCAAATTTATTTAACATTGAAGGGCAAGTATGAGTTGTCCAGTAAGTCAGATTTTCCTAACCCGGGGACTTACAGTATTTAAAATACCCACTGTTCTCTTCAGTTTCCTTTATCCTGCCGCCCTTTTGGTGCTGATCAGATAGAATCTTTTGTTGCTTTGAAACCCATAATTAAAGAAACCTTAGCTTTCCCACCTTAAGACATGGTCCAGTTTTAAACACTCATAAGTTCACATTATGCCGTCAACTGTTGTAGTCATTTAAAAGCAAGCTGCTAGATTCCGGCTAACACAGCATCAGTCATTCAGAAGAAACCTAATTATCTGTTGGAGTAAAACTAGTACTGTCTCTCCCCAACATTTGCTGCTAAATTATAGGTCTGCTTCATATTGGAGCAAGAACACTTAAAGGCTGTTGTGAAGTATACCTCAATTTAAAATAAGTAAATAAAAAATTTTTTTAATGCAGGCGAGGAATTGAATATTAAAGTGGAGAAATTTGTTCATATGTAGTTTCAGATATGCAGGGAGTACCTTTTCCACTTGGAAGTGTTAATTTTATAGCCAATCAGAACAACCTTTTCCTTCACCCCCATGTTTATTCATAATACATAACTAGTACAATTTGCAGCATTTTAAAATTTAGGCATCATAACAGCCCCCGGTTAAATTCTAACAGAATATCTTCCAGCATATATGTTTGGAATATTCCTCCTCATGTTCTCTCTTGGCAGAGAGATTGATAACGGAGACACTTGGCCTGTATATTAGGTATGTGCTGTGGGTACGTGATCCCAGTTCAGGATTTTGTTCAGGGTTCTCATTCAGCTTTGTAAACAGTCTGTTTCCAAATACATTGTCAGAAATTAGAAGGCAAGTGACCTTTACCACAGTCTGCCGAATAAGGAAGGTCAGGCGTCACAGGTATGCTGGGACCCACTTCTACACGTCTGCTTTTAGCTGGTTCTATTTTTAAACCACGTTGGAACTACTCTAAGTCTTAAAGGTCGACTGACAGTTTGTCTTTGAGTTATTAATTTTACCCTCATTGTCCAAATGCCTCCTTGTGTGTTGAGTGCCTTTTCCTCCGGACTGTAGGGTAGTACTCTCTCTCCCAGTTTTCAGTGACTGGAGGAAAACACAAGTTCTGCAAATTCCCTTCATTTATCACTTCTGTTCTTTGTTGTCATGTTTACATTTTTAGGTTAAACCTCCGTGAACTTGGACCCCTGGCGTCTCATATGCGTTGGTTTATCTGGCTCATGGCAGCTGGAGGAACCATTTATGTATTTCTCTACCATGAAAAGTAAGAGAAAATAATTTACACTTGATAGATTTCAAATGCACTGCCTAAATTTTATCTGTATTAGAGCACAATTTACTCTTTTACATAAACAGAATGTATATTGTTTTTAATAACTCTTCAGAGCCATTTGGTATTCATCATTGGTGGACAGTCGCTACGGAAGGAAATGAATGGCGTGTGTGATCTGATGCAGTTAAAGAGGCCATGTGCCCAGTCCTTTTGGAGTCAGCTGGACCTCATTTCACATCCTGAGGCACAGTAGCCTTATCTGCAAACTAGCCATAACCTCTTATGATTCACAGTTGTCACAAGAAAAAGATAACTGCTTTTCAAGGTTGCTATGAAGATTAAAGAAATTAGATATTAAGTGCCCAGCATAACACCTAGATAGGAATCTAGAAGGTGTTCCAAGTGAGAATTCCCTGAGAAAGGGGATGTTTGGAAGGGCATCTAAATTCTGAAGAGTCTAACTGTGGGCACAGTTTTTTAAGCAATTATTCATAGTTCATAGTTACAAATATTTAGCAATATATAAAGAAAAACTTGTTTAAATTCAGCATATTAGCTCTAGAGGAGACCCTCAAGGTCATCTATTCCAATTTCATGCTTAAAAAATAAAGACATCCAGAACATGCATCAAATCAGTGGACTCATTCCGGAATTAGGACCCAAGCGTCCTAGTTGCTATTCCATGGCTCTTTCCATTACCTCATACGCCTGAATTTGAGAAACTCACAAACATGAGATCCCTGCCTTTGAATATAGTTAATTAAGTTCTTTATCTGTTGTGGTTGGCCTAATGGCTCCCAGAATTGAACATAATTTGTGTTTATCACAAAGTATTAAATTATTTCCCTTTTTAGAAGAAAACGTTAGTTTCACTAATTTCTCTGTGACTTTGAAATTCACTTAAATGCCTTTTTGATCATAATTAGCAATTCTGAGTGGCATTATGCAGTATATATAAATGCAAGGGAACAGTTTCATATTTGGGTTCAAGTCCCTAATTTATATCCTTAGATAAAATAGGAAGTAAAGTAAGGCAACTATCTCTTCTCCAGTTTCAGGCCTTCGGATGTAAACTAAACACGTAAACCCATTCTTCCCCAGTTCCCTAATATGGTTACTACATGGTAGGCTTTGAGTATAAAACACCAAGAGTGAACTGTGTGAGTCACTCCTGGCCGTTCCATTTGGCAGACATTAGGGAGTGCTTAAAATGTTCTAGGTACTGTTCTAGACCTTGCAGATACAAACATAAATAAAATTTGGTCCCTGCCTTTGAGGAACTTATAATCTAGTTTGATTAGGCAGAAATGTAAACTGAATTTCAACATAATGTGTTTCTTAGAGTTATCAAACATTCTGTAGTGTAATGCGATGAGCCTTATGAATTGGAGTTTGTGCAGATACAAAATAGAACAAAAATACATGCCCTTCATTCCTTAGGGGTGTTATTGCTTTGCAGCTGATAGACTAGGCATCAAGTTGCATCCCAGTCCATCTTCATCCTTTGAGTTTCTAATATCTCTGGATTGGAATGATAATGTAGGCAAACACCATAGGCTTGGAAGGGGAGAAATGCAAGGCAAACTGGATTCAGTGGTAACTACTTTGGGCAGAAAACGTTTTCTAGGTAGTCTACCCAGTTGGATATTTTTTCAATTCTTAAAAGAAATGCCAGTTCATTGTTAGCAGAATTATGATATTTTAGTTGGAAGCCTAAGGGTCTCCGGCTAGAAAAATGTATTTTGTTTGAATAGTTAAGAGCTTTTTTTTTTTCCAAAAGGAAAAAATGGTATGGAAATGGTCTCCATGTTACAGAAAATATAAATACTGCATTTCTGTTCCTGCAGGTATAAGGTGGTTGAGCTCTTTTTCTATCTCACAATGGGATTTTCTCCAGCATTGGTGGTGACATCAATGGTAAGAAGTGGCTTTATTATTTTAGTTTTTTCACCTGTTTCCTTTATAATTTAACAGGGTTCGTAATGTGACCATATACGTTATATATAGCTTTTCTTGGTAAAGCATTTTCATCAACAAAAGACTCAAAAGAAAAATCTACAAATAACAAAGTGCCAGCCACTTTTACTAGGTACCATCTACAGTTTGGAAAATCTATAAATTTAGACATGTTTCTTTCCTTATGGTAATCCACTCTATTTATCTGATTCTTTTTGATGATCCTTTCTGTTTATCCCACCCTCAACTCCACCCTTTTCCTCCCAAAGAGGTTTCTGATTATAATAAGGCCAGTACTTCTGATTGAATAACTTACTGTCTTCACCGTCTTTCAGTGGAAGAGGGTAAAATTTGAGGTTTCTTACAATGAAGAAAATATGAATTGCAGAAGTCTAAAATCTCAAGGATAATGGGAAAGATCTTAAAAGGTCATTTGGTCCAGTCTTCTCTCTGATACTTCTGAAATCTCCTCGCTCTTACTTTTCCTGTCATTTGCTTTTATGTCATGTTGTTTATTTTTCCCAGGAAAGTGCTTTTTTCACACTGCTTGAAAATTTATTTTGGGGACTTTGATGGATAGAAGTGTAACATTACCCCCAGTAGGCTATTGCATGTATATATTCTGAACTCCCTTTCGACTTGAATGATACTTGAGAAATCTGTGTGTATCTGTCAATTAGAAATAGCAACATATCACTACACCCTCAGGATTTCATCCAATTGGTTACTTGTGCTTTTAGCTAATATAGTACAGTGTTGAATGCTCTGCATTTTTTGGTACTAGTTACTATTGGCATAGTGGTTAAGAGCTACAGCTACTAACCAAAAGGTCGGCAGTTCAAATCCACCAGCCGCTCCTTGGAAACCTCATGGGGCAGTTCGACTCCGTCCTATACGGTCCTATATGAGTCAGAATCGACTCGACGGCAACGGGTTTGGGGTTTTTGGACTATAAAAGGAGCCCTGGTGGCACAACAGTTAAGCACTTGTCTGCTAACCAAAAATGTTTGAGGATCGAACCCACTCAGCAGCTCCACGGAAGAAAGACCTCGCCATCTGCTCCCATAAAGATTACTGACGAGAAAACCCTATGGGGCCGTTCTACTCTGTCACATGAGGCCACTATGAGTTGAAAATTGACTCGACGGCACCCAACAATAACAGCTATATTAAGGAGGTCACAATGTATTTAGTCTGAACTCTCTTCCCAGCCTGGTCAAAAGAACGGTACTTGTAATTTCATTCCTGAGCCCCTAGGCATGTTATGAGAATGAAACTCCAGTATAGTTCCTGCCCTTTCCATGAAAAGACTTGTAAAAGGTGTGAGAATCTAATAGTATATTTTTCTTTGAAATATAAGGTTTATGATGGCTCTAATAGTTACCTAGCGTGAAAAATACATACAGTTTAGTTGGTGAAGGCAACGGGAAACAGTAAGAGGGGGAGGCAACAGGTAATGAGAAAATCTGCTGTGAAGGACATAGAGTTAGAGGGTGACTCAGGATACTCAAAGGTTTATGTAGATGGGTTATGAATCATTATAGTAGAAATCCAAGTACATTCCCTCTGGGGATCATAAAAACAGGTTTATCCAGAATTTTTACTAATCTAATTTTTTAATTGGCATTTTCACAAATGGTGCAGTAATAGGTGGCTGATGTTTATGTAATCAAGCAAGGACATCCCCACACTTTCCTTCATAGACTTTGGATCAAGCAGGAAAATACAGTTCATCTTAAATGAGAAACTATAATACAGTTTGATAATGCCTTTGATTGGGGGAAGTGCAGGTTGTGATGGGAGCACATGATAGAAGTAGGTACCAGAGGAAATGATGATATTTAAGCTAATTCTAAAGGACAAGTGGGAGCCAGGAGATGGTAGGGGTGAGGCATGTGTTAGAAGTAGAGAATACAGTAGGGCAAAAGCACTAGCATCTTTGAAGAACTGAAAACAGCTCACTGTCTAGAACATAGAGTCTGTATACCTGTGTGAGTGTGCACATACGTGTGGTGGGGGTAGTTGTGCAGATAGCACCAATCTCATGTGATAGAGCTGGGGAGTTAGTAAACATAAAAGACTGTTTCTCGTTTCTTAATTTCTTCAGAAGATAAGGTGGGGTTTATAACATATGTAGAAGGAAAGTATATCACAACAGAGAACGGGGAAATGGAAAATATATAACAACAAAGGTGAGGAAATAGAAGTATATTGTTGTGGAGGTCTTATCTTACGTGTATGGGTATAATAATAAAGATGTATTGTGATGAGGGTGTAGTTTGTAACTCCTAGAGCAACCATTAAAAAAAAAAAAAGTTAACAGCTAAATAGCCAATGGAAAAGATAAAATATTGGAGATACTCAGCTAATTTAATTTAAAAGAAGGCAGGAAAAGAGGATAAAGGAAACAAGACTTGATGAGACCAAATAAAAAACAAATAGCAAGATGGGAAACTTAAAAGCAATCATATCAATGATTATGTTAAATAAAAATGGCCTGAACACTCACAATTAAAAGGCAGAGATACTCAGACTGGATAAAAAAGGAAGACTCAGCTCTATGTTGTTTGTATGAGACACACTTTAAATATAAAGACTCAGGTAAGTTAAAAGTAAGAGGATGGAAGAGATATGCCGTGAAAATACTAATCATTAAGAAAGTTGAAATGGCTATATTAATGTCAGATAAAGTAAACAATCAATACCAGGAATTAAGATGGACATTTCATAATGGTAAAAGGGTTATTTCTTCAAGAAGATATAACAGTCCTAAATGTTTGTGCACCTAATAACAGACCTTCAAAATACATGGAACAAAATCTAACCAAAGTAAAGGGGAAACAAATCCACAGTCATGATTGGGGATTTTAACACTTCTCTCTCAGTAACTGAACAAGTAATTAAACATGTAGACAAAAAAGCAGTAGGAATAGCAGATTGAACAACATTATCAATAATTTAACCTAATTGACATTTCAGAACACTATACCCAACCACTGCAGTATACTAATTCTTTTGAAGTATGGAATGTTCATTAAGGTAGATCATAGGCAGGGCCATAAAATAATCCTCAATAAATGTAAAAGAATTGAAATCATACAACAAAGAAGATGTGGAATATTTCTAAATATTTGAAAATTAAACAAAACATTTCTAAATAACCTCATGGATCAAAGGACAGATCAGAAGAAAACTAGAAAATAATTTGAACTGAATGATAATGAAAACACAGCCTAACAAAATTTGTGGAATGCCGCTAAAGCAGTGCTTGTATTAGAAAAGAAGAAAGTTTTAAAATCAGTGATCTAAGCTTCCACCTTAAGCTAGTAGAGAAGAGTAAATTAATCCCAAAATAGCTGGAAGTAAAGAAATAAAGAATGGAAATCTAAAATTAAGAAAGAAATGGATAAACAATAGAGAAAATTAACAAAACCGAAAGTTAGTTCTTTAAAAGGTCAATACAGTTGGTAAAACTTAAGTCGACTGATTAAAAAATAGAGAAAACATAAAATATCAATATAATCAATAAAAAAGGGAATATCAATATAGATGCTATAGATATTATAAAAGGACTATTATTAATAAAAGAATATTATAAATAACTTTATGCCATATATACAGCAACTTAGATAAAATGGACAGATTCTTAAAAGACAGTCTACCACAACAGACTCAAAAAGAAACAAGAAATCTGGATAGCCCTTTATCTATTAAAGAAATTGAATTCATAAATAAAAATCTTCCTACAAAGAAAATCTCACATCCAGGTAGGTTCACTGAATCATTCTATCTTGTTTAAGGTAGAAGTAATGTCAGCTCTACACAAACTCTTGCAGAAAGTAGAGATGGAAGGAACAATTCCCAGTTCATTTTATGAGGCCAGCATTACCCTGATAACAAAATCAGACCAAGGTATTACAAGACAAGGAAACTACAAATCAACATGCTTAATAAAATTGACAGAAAAGTCTTCAACAACATATTTTCAAATATAATTAACCAATATTTGAAAAGAATAATACATCATACCCAAGTCAGATTTATTTCAGCAATGCGAGGATGGTTCAGTAATTAGTCATTAAAGCTTATTACATTGAGAGAAACAAGGAGAAAAACATATGGTTGTCTCAAGAGATGCAGAAAAAACTTTTGAAAAAAATGGACTACTTATTCATGATTAAAAAAAAATCAGCAAACTTGAAATAGAAGGAAAATATCATAAATTCATTAAAGGGCATCTATGAAAAACCTACCTGCTAATATCATATTTAATGGTGGAGAAAATGCTTTTCCTCTAAGACTGGCAACAAGGCAAC
Organism: Trichechus manatus latirostris; assembly: GCF_000243295.1. Taxonomy (NCBI): domain Eukaryota; kingdom Metazoa; phylum Chordata; class Mammalia; order Sirenia; family Trichechidae; genus Trichechus; species Trichechus manatus. The sequence continues at coordinate 7,796,744 of NW_004443990.1, forward strand.
AGTGTCTGCCCTTGTCACTTTTGTTCAACGTTGAACTGAAGTTCTAGCAGTGCAATAAGACGAGAAAAGGAAATGAAAGGCATACAGATTGGAAAAGAATAGATAACTCTGTCTTTATTCACAGATGACATAGGGCACATATGTAGAAAATCTTAACCTACAAAAAGTTACTAAAAGTAAGAAAAAAAATTAGAAAGGTAGTGGGCCACAAGGTCAAAATACAATAATCAACTATATTTACATATACTTGAAACTAGCAACTGGAAAATTACATTAAAAAATACTGTTTACAATAACATAAACAAAAATTTAGGGATAAATTTAATGAAGAATGTGTACACTGAAAACTACAAAACCCTGCTGAGAAATTAAAGAAGACCTAAATAATTGAGCAATAGACTATGTTCATGAATTGTAATATTTGATGTCATTAAGATGTTGATTCTCCCCAGGCTGACCCATAAATTTACCACAATCGCAATCAAAATCCCAGCAGACCTTTTTTTTGGAAATTGACAAACTGATTCTAAAATTGATTTGGAAATGGCAAAGGACCTAGAATAGCCAAAAACTGTTTCAAAAAAGGACAGCCTTGAAGGACTTAATGCTACCTGATTTCAAGACTTACTGTAAAGGTATAGTAATCCAGCCAGTATAGTATTAAAGATAGACAGATCAATGGGACAGAATGAAGAGTGTAAAAATAGACTTCCACTTATATGGTGAATTGATTTTCAACAAAGACACTAAAGAAATTAAGTGGTGAATGGGAAGTCTTTTCAACAAATGGTGTAGAACAATAGGATATCCATGTGAAAAACCGTGGACCTCAACCTCATTCCTTACATAAAAATTAATTTGAGATGAATTGTAGACCTAAATATAAACCATGCCAAAACTGTAAAGTTATTAGAAGAAAACATAGGCGCATTCATCACAATTTTAACATATGCAGTTTTCTTAGGCCACAGAAAGCACCAACCATAAAAGAAAAAAATGGTAATTTGGACTTCTTCAAAATTAAAAACTTGTTCATTAGAAGACACTATTAAGAAAATGAGTAGACAAGCCACAGGCTGAGAGAAAATGCTTGCTCTCTAGGTACTTGACAAAGGATGTAAGAATATATTAAGAAAAAAAAAATTCCAACTCAATAATAAAAAGACAATCCCGTTAAAATGGGTAGAAGATTTGAACAGAACATCACAAAGAAAGATATACAAGTGTCCAGTAAGCCCTGGAAAAAGTGCTCCACATCGTTAGTCATCAGGGAAATTAGGGAAATAAAAATTAAAATCACAAGGAGCTACCACTATGTAGCCTGTAGAATGGCTAAAATTATAAAAAGATTGACAACACCAAATATTGTCAAGGATGTGAAATATCTGGAACCCTAATACATTGTTGGTAGGAGTGTAAAATGATATGTTGTTATGTGCCATCAAGTCGATTCTGACTCATAGTGACGCTATAGGACTGAGTAGAACTGCCCCACAGGGTTTCCTAGGCTGTAATCTTGATGGGAGCAGACTGCTGGATCTTTTCTCCTGAGGAGCTGCTGGTGGGTTCGAAACGTCAGCCTTTGTTAGCAGCTGAGGGCTTAACCAGTGTGCCACCAGGGCTCCTTGTAAAATGATATAACCACTTAAAAAAATAGTGTAGCAATTTCTTAAAAAATTAAGCTTACATTTACCCTGTGACCCAACAGTTTCATTCTTAGGTATTACCTGACAGAAATGAAGATAAAATTTATCTACAAAAAGACTTGTAAGAGAATGTAAATATTAACATTATCATAGCCACAAAATGGAAAGAATTGATGAAATTACATTGAGTAAATCAACAGAATACTAAGCAATAAAAAGGAATGAACAACAATATACACAAACGTGGATGAATCTGAAAAACATTATGTTGAACAAGTAAACAAAAGCCAGACACAAAAAATGTACATAGTATATAATTCCGTTTATGTGAAGTTCTAGAACAGTTAACCCTAAACTGTGGTGGTAGTAATCAGAACAGTGGTTGCCTTGGTGGCAGAGGTGTCCAAGACTGGGAAAGGAAACGTTTGGGGTATTGGGATAGTTGTGTATCTTGATAGGGATGTTGGTTACGTACATTTATCAAAACTTGTACCGTTCACTTAATGTCTGTATGTTATACTCTGTAAAATTAATCATCCAAAAAAAAGAAAACTTTTAGTTTTAGAATAGTTTCAGGTTTACAGAAGAGTTGCAGAGATAGTACAGAAGGTTCCCATATACCCACACCCAGTTTCCCCGATTGTTAGCATCTTAAATTAGTATGGTACATTTATTATAACTAATGGACCAATGTTACTACATCATTATTAATTAAAGTATATACTTTATTCAGTTTTCCTTAGTTTTCCCTTAATATTCTTCTTTTGTTCCAGGATTCTATCCAGGATACCACGTGACATTCAGTTGTCATGTCTCCTTAGGCTCCTCTTGGCCCTGAATTTCTCAGACTTTCCTTGTTGTTGATGACATTCAGAGTTTTGGGGATTACAGGAATTTTGTACAATGTCTGCTTGGGATTTGTCTGATGGTTTTCTCAAGTGTAGACTGGAGTTATGGATTTTTGGAAGGAAGACCACAGAAGAAGTGGTGCATCATCATATCAAGGGCACAGACTTTCAATGTGACTTATCACTGTTGATGTTGACTTTGATCACCTGGCTGAGGTAGTGTTTGTCAGGTTTCTTCACTGTAAAGTTACTCTTTTTTCCCCTTTTTCAAACTGTACTCTTTGGAAGAAAGTGACTATGTGCAGCCCACTCTTAAGGAATGAGGGGTTATGCTCCACCTCCTTGGGGTATAGCTACATAAATACTATGGTGTCCCTATATAAAATATTTTGAATTCTTGATGGGTGATTCGTCTCTTCTCCCCCATTTATTTATTTATTCCATCATTTATATCAATATGAACTCATGGATATTATTTTATATCCTGGGTTATAATTCAGTACTACTTTATTTATTTTGTTGCTCAGAATTGTTCCATCTTTGGCCATTGGGTGCTTTGTCAATTCTCAATTTAAAAAAAAAAAAGAAGTGGAAAGTCCAGGAGCCACCTTGTTCAAATTCTGATTCTGACACTTAAAAGCTGCATGGCCTTGGGCAAATTACTTGACCTCTGTCTGTAAAATGGGGATAATATAAGTACCTAACTTAGGGTTGTTGTGAAAATTAAATGAGTAAATAAATGCATAGAAGTACCTCAAACTTTGGCTGGTACATAGTAGCAATAATGATTATTAATAATGAAGAAGACACTTTTTTTTCAGTTTAGGATTAACTCTCTTCTAGTTCTTTGAAAGTTAGTAAGATACCAAGTTGATAACCTTGAAGCATCTTGAGGAACTACCTGTTAACTAGAATGTGTCAAAACCAACCTGTGTACCAGGTTTGGACCTTTGCTTATTGTTTTGACAGAAAGGAAAAGAGTGGTATTTTGGGGGGCAGTGACCAGTTAGGTGACTTTGTGCAGGTCACTTCACTTCTGTGATGGTGTCTCTTCATCTTTAAAATTAGGAGGTTGTATTAGGTGAGTAACTCTTACATTAGGGAATCATATGCCCCTTTGAGAGTTTGATGAAAGCCTTAACCCCTGGAAAAATGTCCTTTATGCATACACACAGAGAATAATTTTGTTTTTGCTTGTGTAATGGGTGCTATTTGCTCTATAACTTTTAGGAAGTAATAAATGCTTTTTTTTTTTTTTTTTTTTTTTACTGTTTTAGTCAAACCTGGCGAAAGTCCCAGCTTACCAAGGTTAATGAGAAATCTCATATCAGTTTGGGTTGTCTCTTCCTTTTTGCTGTCATTGAGTTTAGCCTAGGCGTATGTGGCCCATTCAAAGTAGGTGGCTGTATTAGAGTCTTCCTTTGCTCCTTCCTGGACTTGGCCCAGGGACCTGCTCCAGTGCTCACAGGGCTGCAGCCGTCAGTACCCAGGCCTCTGGGATACCCACACACCCATCCCCGTCCATTGCTCTGTCATGGCCTGGCTCAGGTCTCCACCCATCCTGCAGAACCTGCAACCTCTCTTATTCCTAGTCCTCAGTATCCACAAGTTTACAGGGGTCTGACTTGTTTCTTCATCAGCTTCCTAAGCACTGCCTAAGCTTTTACTTTTAAAGAGAGGAAATGAAAACTAAGGATTGTATTTTATTGAAACGAACTGCCACGTCTGGCCATGATTATTGTCATTGTTGTTAGTTGTCATCCAGTTGGCTCCAACTCATGGTGACTTTATGTATGACAGAATGAAATGTTGCTCTGTCCTGCACCACCCTCATGATCATTGGTTTGAGTCCATCGTTGTGACTATTTTGTCAGTCCATCTCATTGAGGGTTTTCCAAATTTTTGCTGACCCTCTGTTTTACCAAACATGATGTCCTTTTCTAGCAATTGGTCTTTCCTGATGTGGCCATGATTACTGTCTGCTTTAACATGCTATAGAAAACCCAGTGCCATCAAGTACAACTGCCCCATAGGGTTTCCAAAGCTGTAATCTTTTCAGGAGCAGATTGCCACATTCTCCTGTGGAGCAGCTGGTGGGTTCGAACTACCGACCTTTCAGTTAGCAGCCAAGTGCTTAACTACTGCACCACCAGGGCTCCTTCCAAATATGCTGTAGGTGAGCAGATTGTGCTGCTTTGTAGTATGAGACCTGTAATGTGACTGTGCTTGGTCAAGTCAAGACTGTCAGTACAAAGCACAATCCAGGTGTATGTGTGAGGGACTTCTTTTATGTTTCATTCATATATACAGATCAGAATTCTGTTCGTGCAGAGCTTCTTTATTGTCTTGAAAATCAGGAGGTTTAGGAAGAATTACAGTTACCTCTCTAACTTTGCCCATCGTAGTAACTTCCACACCTTTTTATTTTCCCTCTGTTGACAGAATAACACCGACGGACTTCACGAACTTGCCTGTGGGGGCTTAATTTATTGTTTGGGAGTTGTGTTCTTCAAGAGCGACGGCATCATTCCATTTGCCCATGCCATCTGGCACCTGTTTGTGGCCACGGCAGCTGCAGTGCATTACTACGCCATTTGGAAATACCTTTACCGAAGTCCTACAGACTTTATGCGACATTTATGATGAATCTGTACTATGTTTCCAAACCAGTATTATTTCAATTATGGCATTTGGGAGTGGGGTAAGAGCTGAAATTGCTCAGGAAAGAAGAAAAGGAAAAAAAAAAAAGACAACTGCACTGACTTTCTTTATATCCTTTGAATGTAATTACTGTGAAAGTCTGAAAGCTGTGTTCTGGCTTTCCCCTCTCACAGCAAATAAATAAGATAGTGAATTAATTATTCATTCCATCCCACTATCATGAAGGACTCTGGATAGGCTTGGCCAACTGATGTTTACAAACCAGAATTTTGTATTTTCATTTTACAGATTTTACTACATGATTTTTCTAAATTACTAGTTCAGGTTGTAAAAGTCAGTGTAATAACAGCTTCCTTTTTACGAAAAAAAAAAAAAAATTGTTTCTATCACTCCCATTAGCTGTGTAACGAATCATGGACAGAACTTACACTACTTTGTACCATGTTTCATCTTGGCATAACATGGTTATTTTTTAAATAGAAACCTTAGTTTTTTGTAAATTTTTAAAAAGAGATTTTACTGAAGTACATCTCTGCGGTTCTTCATTCGTGTCGTGAGTTCTCACAGCAAGCAGTCAACGTTCCGCAAAGGAACAAACATGATACCTCTTCTGACAGTTTTGTTAAGTGTGGAGAAATTGCCAATTTTTAAAAACTGCAGTTTTCCAAACTTTTCTGCCAACCTCTAACTTTGAATTCAGTGCTGCTTTGGGCCATATACTTGACCTAGTGTGGTTTACCAATGATGGAAAGTATTTTGATATCGTTAACTTTTTCAAAAGATCCAATTTTTTCCTCTCTCTCTGCCTTTGCCATGTTTTCTTCAGGGTCTCTTTCAATAGTGGATCGCTATTCACGTCTGTATGATGATAGCATTGTTGGGTTGGCCATCTTCCGAAAACTCCTGAGGAACATTATGAATTACAGTGAATAATTGTGTTGCCTGTTTGGTGCCCAATGGTTCTGTCCCTGTCACTTAGCTTTACATTATTAGTTTGATATTCATTTTAAAATGTGGAATTAGATGCATAAATTCACCTTCTACCTTTCCTCAGCATCTCCCAATATACCTTTTTTTTTTTTTTTAATACAGAAGTATTTAAAGCATCGTTTGACAGAAACGCATGCATCTGTAGTCCATGGGTTGTATCCTGGCTCAGTGGAGTGGTATTTAACGTGTTATTTTTGGTTTTCTGTGTGTCTTATATTAAGATTACCATATTAGTTGCTTTGTTGATTAATCTCTCCTATTGGTGTTTTAATAAGTGAAACAACCTTGCCTTTAGAACAGATGCCAGATATTATCTGTTGTCTCAGAATGGGCTTGATCAAATGGTTAAGTCGAATCACACACTTAGCCTTGCTAGTTCAATTTTTGTACTGATGTAGCTTTAAAAGAGGGTTTATTTTGTGTGTGTATGTTTAGAATGCTCTGATTTTGAATTATATGGGCATGAAGAACAGAAGAACTGACATTTGCTGGTGAATTCTCAAATAGGCAAGGTACCCAGCGATTGCATCAACCAGACCACCTCTGTATGCATGCCTCTGAACATTTGGATGCCTCTTGTTTTACTGTGTATATTTTATTTCTAATATATTTACATTCTGTGAATTCATTTAAAGTGTGCTCAAAAGTAACACTGTCAAAACCACTAAAATGTATGTAAAAAATTGTGCTGTAGAATAGAATAAAATTGTTATTTAGACTTGTTCCACTGTCTGTAAATTAGATGACTGATAAAACAATAATACAGTTTTTTTATATTTGTTATTGTTGTTGTCGAAAATATACACAACAGAGCATACACCCATTCAACCGTTTCTACATGTACAATTCAATGACACTGATTACAGTCTTTGAGTTGTGCAACCATTCTCACCCTGCTTTTCCCAGTTCCTCCCCCATTAGCATAAACTCACTGCCCCCTAAATAGGAAAAATACAGTTTTCCCATCTAATCTTTTGAGTTGCTGTTGTCAATTTGATCCATATAGATAGTTCTTAAACGAGCACAATGCTTAAGGCAGAGACATTCTTTACTAGTTAAGCTAAACTATTGTTTGGTTTTAAGATTTCAGGGGATATTGCATTTTTGAGAGCTTGAGCTCATCTAGCATTTGTAATTCATATACTAGTTCTTCACCTCCTGCTCTTCCTCTTTCTGCTCCTCCCCACCTCCTCTTCCCTCCCCTTCTCCTCCTCCTGAAAAACAAATATGCCCTGTTGTTTAGAACTTTCTATTCCTAGTCTCTTTCTAATAATTGAAATGCTAGAGCCAACTCGAACATTAATCAACACACATTTTCAGTTTAAAATAGCTAATTGGGGCCTAAAGAGTGTAAATTCTGTAGATATGTTATCACCAAGAGAAGCCTTTTGATTTAGCTTATATGATGTACTACAGGACCAAGGTTACAGCTTTAATATTTTCAAGCAGTTGGTGGCTTAGTATCCTCTGGACATATACCATATCTTAACCCTGATGATTCTGTGAATATTAGATGCTATTCTCCCTCTTCTACAGTGCAGGAAACGGAGGGTCAGAGAGGTTAACTGACTCATTCTCAGGGAGCTGGGGCAGGAACCCAGTTCTGTCCAGTTCTGAAGCCTGCCCATCTCCATACTGCTGCTTTTCCAGAGTCGTCAAAAGCAAACAGCTAAAAAGTTGAACTGTAAATCTATCACGCACGGGCATGGCAAAGAAAACACTCTTCAAAGAGTATAGAGCCACAGTAAACCCTCAGGCAACACTCCGTATCTAGTTTTGAGGATTGTCTTGAAGTGTTGTTCCCAAGAATTCTGTTCTCTAGCCCACCAGGGTGCTTACCTATTTCTAGAGCACTCACGCACTACTGTGCTGTCACCTGCTGATCAGTATCTCCAGCCAGAGCTATTTTCTTTTTAGTATGTGTTTGTTGCACAGATGCCCCCAGGCACTTCTACTCAGCCTGTTCCAAACAGTTCATTATCTTTCCTCATCCTCCCACCAAGCCCATTTCTCCTGAGTTTCCTATTTTAGTTAATGACATGGCTGTGGCCACCCTCAATTTCTTTTCTCTCACCCTCCACATCCCACCAGTCAACCAGGCTGTCATCTCCACCTCAGTCACAACTCCTTGATCTGTTCACTCACTTCTGTTCTTATTGCAGGGTCCTAGGTAAAGCCCTGGTGAGTAGCCCTCAGACTGCTGCAGCCACCTCCTCATGTATATCCCTGCTGCTGGTTCCTCCCCTCTAAGGTGCTTATCCTCCACACTGCTACCAGTGTTATGCTCCTAAAATTAAAATCCGAGCATGTCTTTTTCCTGCTTCGAAACTTCCATTGGCTATTAACCTAAAAGACTAAGGCCAGGTGCCTTAGCATTGATTCTTCACCTGCTGACCCCTCCTGATCCTCCCTCTTTCCACCTGAATGAACCCCAAGAAACACCAGCCACACTGAATTTAACAGCCTTCCCCCACCATGCCATGCCCTCACTTAGCTCGGCTTTTGTGCCTGCTGTTCTCGGCTTGGAATACCCTTACCCCCAACCTTTCTTCTACCTGGCAAAATGTTTGCTTATTCCAAACCTCCTTCAATGCCACCTCCACTGTGCTGTTGACCTCGGCCCCCTTGACTGTTGTTAATGCTCTCTGCTTTTGGTTCTTCAACACTATTCTCAGTTCCTTTGTGGTCCTTGTCATATTGCACTGTGACTGTGCTAGCTTGTCTGCTCCCCCGTGGGACTGAAAACCCTTTCAAGGCAGGTACTGAGTCTCGTCCACCTCTATCCTCAGCTCCTAACATAGCACCGGGCTCACAATTTGAGGGAAATGCAAAGACAGTTATTTGAGTTAAAGGAGAGCGAGGGAGGGGTCTTTTGAAGGGTGGTGGTGGTGAGGAGAGAGACAGATGTTGGTTTTCAGTAAGTTCATCTTGTCCCTCATGAGCACCAAGGCAGGCTCACTGATTGGCTGCAACCCGCCTTTCTTACAGCTTCCTTGGCCTTAGTGGCCTTCCTGAACAAGGGTCAGCTGGAACGTTTGTAGCAACCACAGGGAAGTGGATGAGAAATTGGTGTATAATTATTAGACAGCATCAACAAAAATTCTGATTCTGACTCATAGCAACCCCATATGTGTCAGAGTAAAACTGTGTTCCATAGGGTTTTCAGTGACAGAATTTTTTGAAGTAGATTGCCAGGCCTTTCTTCCGAGATGCCTCTGGGTGAACTTGAACCTCCAACCTTTAAGTTAGCAGCTGAGCATGTTAACTCTGTGCACGACCCAGAGACTCCAATTGTTAGACAATGTGTCCTAAATAGGAAAGATACAAGCTTGTTTACTGAAGTTTCCATAGAACCAACTATCCACAATTTATAATCCTGGAAAATTATTTTTCCTGCTCTACTTCCCTCTGGTCCTCTTTCCTGAAGATAATAATGAAATAAATGGAAAAAGCACTCAGTTCTGCAACCCTTGGGCCTTAGGGCAGGCTGCACTCAAAAAAGCAAATTTTCTAAAATACTTTTAAGATTTATTTTTACTTTAAAAATAAGGCAGGTATGTAAAACACTTTGGAAAATAGAGAACATAAGACTAAAAATTACCCAGAGTCGGCACATCCTAATGCCATCTCAGCATTTTCATGTATGTTCTTCGAATCTTTTTTCCCCCTATTTCTAGAATTTGTTTTATACAGTTGTAAATGTAACATATAAGTAATTTTATATACTTTTTTCCCATATTCTATCATAAGCATTTTTTCACATTATATATTTTTCATAGCCAGAATTTTCAATGATTGCATCATCTTTCAGTGACTGAGTATGCAACCTATTTAGTCATTCACCTAATTTTGGATTTTTAGTTTGTTTCACATGTTATATTTTCGTAAACAATGCTGCAGCAGACGTCTTTGTGCATAAACCTTAGTTCATATATTTTAAAAATCTTTTTCTTCTTGTTTTTCTTAGTCTGTATTTATGATTGGGTCTTTAAGATAATAAGAAACAATTGAGTGTTTCCTGTGTACCATGTACTGTGCTGGTTCACGTGAATTATCTCATTTAATTTTACTAAAACTTTACAGGTAGACAATTTTATTATCCCTGTTTCACAGAGGAGGAAATAAGCACAGATAAATGAGTTTTCTTGCCCAAGGCAAATGGCGGAGCTGGATTGAATCCAGAATATCTAGAGACTATGTTTATTCCTAGGAGTGTAATTCCTGGGTCAAAGTCTTATTAATGGGTTTATCCAAAGGGAGACCTTTTAAAAATGAAGCTCATTCCAAGACTCCACATTTGTACTTGGCATACTCAGGTTACGTCTACTCTTCCCATGTGCCAGTTAGTTGGAGACTAGAATAGGGAAATCTCGAAATGAAACTGACCTCTAAGAAGCTGGTTCACCTCCCACCTTGTGAAGCAAAATAAAGTTTCCCAAGAGGACCCGAGGAATGTTTTTAGTTTAACAAGGTTAGAATGACTGCATTCATGTCTTTCTGGGGCTTTTGCTATTTTAAATAGACAGCGCCAACATGTTCCTACGTTCTGTGCCATTCCCACCTACATCCCTGCAATGTATCCATGGTATTATTTTTCCAAGGAACAGTGCCACTCTGCAGTCTAGCTGCTTTGCAAGGGGAGTGAAGCTGTTCTCATCAGCGGCCTGTGCAACACAACAGAACACTGTCTCATTCTCCTGCATAGCTCATTATCACTCAGATTTGCACTGCAGTCAGAAGTCATTAAGTCAAAATAGACTGGCGAGGCTGACGGTAGGCTTAGGAGAACAGATGCTTTGGAGCTTTGCCCTGTCTCCTGGGAGACGTCACAGGTCCTGTTGCTGTCCTGTGTTCGGCCACACTCAGTACACCGGATCAAATTGCTGTCAGTCACTGAAAGAGTCAGCAGAACTTTTTGATTAAAAGGATTTGGGGCTCTTAAACACACAAAGGTTTTCTGAATGCCATCTGTGAGCTGCATGTTGGGTTGGTGTGGAATCAGACAGCTTGTGACAAATTGGCTAGGTGAGCTTAGACAAGTTACGTAGTACCTTTGGGCCACAGCTCCTATCTGCAAAAGGGGTATCAACACCTCCTTCATAGTGTGGTCACAAGGATTAAATAATATATTGAAACTGTCTAGTTTATACATACTGGCGTATGATTGGCACCAGATAAATGTTAGCTTCCTTCCCATATGGCCACGTTTTTAAAATTATGGTTATAGCCCACCTGTGGAAATTTTTCATGCAGAAACAACCTGGAGGTCTCATTGTAACCATGGAGTCAGCTGTTCGCTAGCTCTTTCTTATAAATGGTCCTGGATTAAACTGTGGCCAAAGTCAGAGTGACGTGTGTGGTCACCTGGGCTTTCTAATAATTTTGTGTCCTTTGAAAGAAACGATCTTTAAATAGTTAACATTTCTTTGGATGAGAGGAGCCCTGCTGGCGCACTGGTTAAGAGCTCAGCTGCTGACCAAAAGGTCGGCAGTTCAAATCCACCAACCACTCCTTGGAAACCCAGTGGGGCCATTCTGCTCTGCCCTATAGGGTCGCTATGGGTCAGAATTGACTTGATGGTAATGGATTTTTGTTTTTTCAGATGAGAGGCTGAGCACTGCATGGAGAAAGGGTGGAAAAGGAGGAAGCCAGGACAGTTCTCTTGTGCCTAGGTGAGAACGTGCATGCTTCACTTAAGGACCTTCAGTTAACTGGACCCACACTCCTTGGACGGTAATTTAGTCACCATCTGTTACATGGGAGTCCTTGGATGGTGCAAAAGATTAACGCACTCAGCTGCTAACCAAGAGGTTGGAGGCTCAAGCCCACCCAGAGGTGCCTCAGAAGAAAGGCCTGGGGATCTACTTCTGAAAGATCAGCTGCTGAAAACCCTGTGGATACAGTTCTACTCTGGCACACATGGGGTTGCTTTAGGTTGGAATCGACTCAACGGCAACTGATTTCTTCTTGTTATGTGAGCGTGCCTCTTGGGGGTCTCACAACCCTAGTGGCTTATTAAAGAATTCCTTCTAACTACAGTACTATAATGTCTTCTCCATCTTTTTTATTTTTTTAAGTGATGTATTAGGATCCCTTATTCGTACATTCATTCAACAAATATTTATTGGGTACCAACTGTGTGTCAGGGGTTATTTTGGGCATAGGGATGCAATAATGAAGTTAAAAAAAAAAAAAAAAGACAAAATCCCTGCCTATTGCTCACTATAGTTGCCCCCCCCCCCGCCCCCGGAATCTGGATTTGATGCTTAGATGAATTTTTGTTGTTCCATTTGTTGGCACAATACAGATGCCTGTAGCCAGTAAACGCAGCAGTGTGCATCATTGGCAAATAGAAAGTGATTGTGATTTCACTAACTTTTCAACAGGGATGCCCTATTTAGTGCAATAGATTCGAGTCTGCTAGTCAGGGTTTGAATTACCTGTTTAAAAATTGTTACTGTTGAGCGCACTAAAGATGCTCATTATTTAAAAAAAAAACCCTGTGGTGAACCTTGCTCTGAAATGAATAATCCTCATCTGCAAATGAATCACCCTCTACTTTAGCTGCTCATTTGTTTCAGTGTGTCACGTTCACCTGAAGCAGGGGTTCCTGTCCTCCTAGGCAAGGGATGATGAATGAGAAACACCTGCCTGGGCCAAGATGTTTTCTGTCCTTGTTCACAGGGCCTGTGGTGCCTACAGCCCCGCCATCATTCACCCCCACCCTGCTGTGTGTCACGGGCTGTGCTAGGGGCTGGGGATACAGCACCGACTAAGTCTCTGCCCTCCAGCCTCCTACAGTCTCCTGGGGAGAAGGACCTGGGAATAAAATAACCATTGTAATGCAGCATAATCTCAGTGTTTGCACTGGATGCTTTTATTGTAGGAAGGAGTAGTTAGCTCTGCCCAGGGTGGTCAGAAGTCCTCCCTGCAGAGGCACTATTTCAGCTGAGACTTGAAGGGTGAGTGAAGAAGTAGGGGGCTGTAGGTAGAGACAGGGCAAAGACAAGACAACATTCCAGGCATATTGTTATTTGCTGCTGTTGAGTTGGCCCCTGGCTCCTGGTGACCCTGTGCACAATGGAACGAAACACTGCCCAGTCCTGAACCCTTCCTATGATCAGTTGCAGATCATACTGTTGTGATCCATAGAGTTTTCATTGGTTAGTTTTTGAATGTAGATTGCCAGGCCTTTCTTCCTAGTCTGTCTTAGTCTGGAAGCTCCTCTGAAACCTCTTCAGTGTCATAGCAACACTCAAGCCTCCACTGACAGGTGGGTGGTAGATGCACATGAGGTGCATTGGCTGGGAATTGACTCAGGCCTCCGACATGGAAGGTGAGAATTCTACCATGAACCATCACTGCCCTCATCATTCCAGGCATAGAAAACTGAAAGTACAGGGACACCATGGCGGGAGGAAGCTCGGCAGGTCTCAGGAACAGTGTGGAGTGTACTGGGGAGAATGCTGCGTGGGATGCCCAGAAGGTGGGCAGGGCTCAGCTCTGGGAGATGATCTATTGTGTGCCTACTAAGATACAGGCACATTCCTCATGTTTTGCATATGTATTGACTCATTCTTTTCAGGAATGAGAAAGATGCTTTTGTACACAGGTGAACTCTTTGCGGCATACTCTGAGTCCTAGGTGGGCCTCCTTTTCCCTTATCCTACCCCTCAATCATGTACCAGCGTAAAATGCTTATGGAAGGCAAATATTGTTAATCTGAACTAATTCCTGTGTTACTGTATGTTATTGGATTGAGTTATATCCCCCCAAAATATGTGTTGTAAATCCTAACCTCTATGCCTGTGGTTATAGTCCCATTTGGGAATGGGTTGTATTTGTTATGTTAATGAGGCAGGATTATCTTGAGTCAATCTCTTCTGAGACATAAAAGAGATTAAACAGAACAGCAATGGGGGAAGAGAGATGCCAAGCACATGAAGATTGCCCAGGAGCACAAGCCAGAAGAGACAAGACCTTCTTCCAGAGCTGATAGAGAAAGCCTTCCCCTAGAGCTGGCGCTCTGAATTCAGACTTCTAGCCTCCTAAACTGTGAGAAAATAAATTTCTGTTTGTTAAAGCCATCCATTTGTGGTATTTCTGTTATAGCAGCACTAGATAACTAAGACACTGTATTAAAATGGAAACAAAACATGATAAAGTAAGTTATTAATTGGTTTGATGGAGCATCTGTCATTTGGGATTATATAATCCTTTACAGTTAACATAGATAATCAAGATCTGGGGGTATTTTGTAGAGACATTTATCCAGGTATTCAATTCATTCAAGAAAGAATGAACCCCTCCTGTGTGCCGTATGCTGTTCCAGGTGTTGGGGATACAGCAGTGAACAAATTCCCTGCCTCATGGGGTTGACAGTCTAGTTGTGGGGAGGCAGATGATAACATATACAGTAAAATATATAGTATGTTAGACAATGATAGAGGCTACAGAAAAAAGAACAATCAGGAAAGGCCATGGAGAGTGCTGAGGGTTGGGGGGGAAGGGCACATAAATAGGATAGCTAGGGAATCCACTGGATGGCAACTCACAACAACAAGGCAAGGCCTCGTTGAGGAGATGATATTTGAGTAAAGACTGGAAGAGGCTAAGGGTGTTGGCCAAGCAGACACCTGCTAGAAAAAGAATTTCTGGCAGAGGCAACAGAAAGTGCAAAGGCCCGAGGAAGAAGCATGCCTGGTGCAGTGGGAGGCCTGTGACTTGAGGTCTTGGGTGAGTGGAGAGGAGAGGAGTGGTTGGAAATGAGGACAGAGAGATACTGAGTGGCCAGAGATATAGGACATTGTAGCTGTTGTCACTTTGGTAACCAAAGTGTGCCTGACCCAAGCCATGGTCTTTTCAATCGCCTCATATGCATGCAAAAGCAGAACAATGAAAAAGGAAGTCGGAAGAAGAATTGATGCATTCAAACTGTGGTATTGGTCAAGAATATTGAATATACTGTTGACTGCTATAAGAACTAACATATCGGTCTTAGAAGAAATACAACCAGAATACTCCTAAGAAGCTAGGCTGGTGGGACTTTGACTTGCTTACTTTGGACACATCATCAGGAAAGACCAATAATTAGAGAAAAAGATCCTATAAAGTAGAAGGTCAGCAAAAATGAGGGAAACCCTCAGTGAGATAGATTGACACAATAAGCATAACAATAGACTCAAATATACCAAGGATTATGAAGACAGCACAGGACTGGGCAACGTTTTGTTCTATTATACATACGGTCACTATGAGTCAGAGTTGACTCGACAGCAGCTAACAACAGCAACAGCAGCAGCTGCTGTAAGGTTCACAGGTGCATGTGCTGGGGTGGTTATTAGTGGTGAGCCTGGTCAAGTCATCCATGCTTGGGTATTAGAAAAAGCCCAGTGTTTGGATTCAGAATACTGAGTTCAAGTCCCGGCTCCTCCTTTAGTAGCCAAGGGCAGGTCCTTGAGCCTCAGTTTGCTTATCTTTAAAATACAGATTATCATAATAAGATCATCAACCTCACGGGGTAGTAAAACTCTATAAAAATGTTAATTTAAAAATGATTGCCAGAGGGGGCAGAGCCAACATGGCACTATAGACAGAAGCACCATGCTGTTCCTCCACAGCAAAGACCTGAAAAACTAAGTAAAACAGAGACAAATGTCAGTCCTGGAACCCTAAGGGTCAAATGAAGGAATAAAGAACTCAACCAAGCACTGAATGGAATAAGAAACTGACAGAGCACAGAGAGCAAGGAGAGCTACGGAGTAGAGGTCCCCTATCATGTAACGCAGCACGGATTTGCCATCTTGGACCTCTTAGCCACCAAGAGCGGTGGACAGGGAGTATGGGAAGGCAGCTTCACGGAGCTCCCATTAGAAGACAGAGCACTCGGTAACTAGTGATACACGCTTTCCCACCCCCCACCCTTCTTCCCTCTGCTCAGTCTCTGCAGCTGTGGTCATTCAGCTGGGGAGACGCCAGGTTCTTACCACTTGGATTCAGCCTGCCCACGCCAGCAGGCTCCGTCAGTGCCATTTTTTTGTTGCTTCTGTTGCCTTTTTTTAGCTTCTTTTGGATTCTTTTCTCTCTCTTGTCTCCTTCCTCCCCTTTCTCTTGAACACCTGGTTCCGTGTTCCATCTTCACTTCTTCTTGACAGGCTGTGCTGTGCTACTCAGCTGGGGAACCATGTCCCCGGTCTGCGCCGCCACACCCGTGGGCACCCTGCGAACATTTTCTTTCTCTTTTTTGTTTTTCTTCATTTCTCAGTTTCTTCTCTCTCTCTACCTTCCTTCTTTTCTTTTCTCCTGAATACCTGGCACTGTGTGCCATCTCCACTCCTTCCTGACAGGCTGTGCAGTGCCACTCGGTTGGGGAGCCACTTCCCTGGTCTGCGACGCCAAGCCAGTTGGCTCCCTTGGTGCTTTTTCTTTTCTCGGTTTCTTGTCTCTCTCTACCATCCTTCCTTTCTTTTCTCCTGAACACCTGGCACTGTGTGTCATCTTTGGTCCTTCTACACAGGCTGTGCAGTGCCTCTCAGCTGGGGATCCCTTCCCTGATCTGTGCTACCCAGCCAGACGGCTCCCTCAGGGATAGTTTCTTTTTTCTTTTCTCAGTTTCTTGTCTCTCTCTACCTCCCTTCCTTTCTTTCACATAGACACCTGGTACTGTGTGCTATCTGTGCAGCACCACTCACCACTCAGCTAGGGAGCCCCTTCCCCGGTCCTTGCCACCACGCCAGTGGGCTCCCTTGGGGCAAGTTTTTTTGTCTCTTCTTTTCCTTTCTAGGTTTCCTGTCTCTCTCTACCTTCCTTCCTCCCAACTACCTGGCATCTTTTTTTTTTCCCCTCTGTTTTTCCTTGGTTTCTTGTCTCTTTCTATTCCTTCCATTCCGTTCCCCTGACAGCCTAGCCACATGTGCTTTCTTCCCTCCTTTTTTAAAAGAATCTAGTTTCTTTTCTCTGTCATCCTTTCTTTCCTTTCTCCTGCACACCTAGCTGTGTGCTGTATCTGTCCCTTCTTGATGGGCTGTGGCACATTGCCCAGCTAGAAAACCATCAACATACAGCTTCCCCAGGTCTATGCCACTCCAAAGGCAGGCTTCCTCAGCACTTCTTTTTTTTTTTTTGGCTTCAGTTTCTCTCTCCTCTTTCCCACACCCACTTAGCTCCACATATCACATCGTCCCCCTCCCTCCTGCCTATCTGCACCACGCACTGAGCATTGCACCCCCGAGCAGCACAGGCATGGCCTACTGGCACCTTCTCTGCACTGCCTTCTGTCCCTGCCCTGTCAGCCCCACTACATGCCACAAATGACCCATCCCAGCACCTCCCCTGTGCTGGACCTGCCCTGCTGCACCATAGCTGAGTGACTGGCCTTGCCCATTGGACAAAGTGGTGAGAAGTATCATGCCCACCAATGAGCAAACAACAAAGAATGCCCAGCCCGCCTACTCAGACATAACCAAATAAAACAAAAAAGCAGGACAAAACAAACACGTATACAATCAATAAACGAAGAAAATAATTACTGAATGTTCCGAAGACAGCAGAAAATATCAAAACATATGAAAAAAACAGGACAGGATGGTTCCAGCAGGCATCCAAAATAAAACATCAGATGACCTTCCAGTAAAAGAAAAAGCACTGGGACTACCTGACAGGGAATACAAATCTCTAATATTCAGGGCTATCAAAGAGATGAAGGAAAAAGCAGAAAAAAATGAGGAAAAAATAGACAAAATCATGGAAAATACAGGCAAAATCATGGAAGACAGACAAAACAATGGAATAATTCAGGAAAATAATGTAGGAACAAAATGAAAAAATAAATTCACAACTAGAAATCATACAGAAACAGCAATTAGAAATCCAAAAGATAACAAAATTTCAAAAATGGGTAGTGTCGTAGAAGGTTTGAGGAGCAGGCTTGAAACAATGGAAGACAGGATCAGTGAAATTGAAGACAAATCCTTGGATACCATTTTGTTTGAGGAAAAATCAGAAAAAAGAATGAAGAAAAATGAAGAAACACTGAGAATAATGTGGGATACAATCAAAAGCAAAAATCTGTGAGTGATTGGATTTCCAAAACAGGGGAGAAAACAGCAAACAGAGAGGATCATTGAAGAATTGCTGACAGAAATCTTCCCTAATATCATGAAAGATGAAAATCTGACCATCGAAGAAGCTCAACAAACCCCATATAGGATAAAGCCCAAAAGAAAATCATGAAGGCATATCATAATCACACTCTCTAAAACCAAAGAAAAAGAAAGAATCCTGAGAGCAGCTCAAGAAAAATGAAAAGTCACATACACAGGGGTAACAATAAGTGTCAGCTCTGAGGCAAGAAGGCAGTGGGATGATATATGTAAAACCTTGAAAGAAAAAAATTGCCAACCAAGAACAATATATCCTGCAAAACTCTTGCTCAAATATGATGGTGAAATTAGGACATTTCCAGATAAACAGAAATTAAGGGAATACGTAAAAACCAAACCAAACTTACAAGAATTGTTAAAGGGAGTCCTTTGGTTAGAGAACCAACAACATCAGACAACAGCATGAATCTAGGACACAAGATCACATCAGCCAGGTACCAACCTAGGTAATGAATTCTCATAGATAAAACAAAACTAAAAGATTTACAACAGGGAGTCAGAGAGGTTACTCGGTAAATGACAACAACGTCAGAACAATAAAAGAGGGAATAAACGGTGTAGGTATAGAACTTTCAAAAGGAGAGGAAGTGAAGGTGATACTAAGTAATAAGAGACTAGTTAAAACTTAGGAAAATAAGGGTAAATTTCAAGGTAACCACAAAAAAAGTTAAAAAACTGACTCATCAAAATGAAGAAAAACATAATGTCTCAGTAAACACAAAATCTACAAAAATAAAATTAAAAAAAGAAATCCACAAACAAAAGGAATTCAGCACAATAGAGTAAGAGGAACAAAGAAAATGTCAGCACCACAAAAAAAAAAAGGCACTACAAAATGACAGCAATAAACTCACACCTATCAATAATTACACTGAACATAAATGGCCTAAATGCACCCATAAAGAGATAGAGAGTGACAGAATGGATAAAAAAAACAGGACCCATCCATATGCTATCTACAAGAGACACACCTTAGAAACAAAGATATAAATTAAGTAAAAATCACAGATGGAAAAAAAATAATCAAGCAAACAGCTACCAAAAAATAGCAGGAGTGGCAATAGTAATCTCAGATAAAATAGACTTTAATACAAAATCTACCGTAAAAGACAAAGAAGGGCATTATATAATGATTAAAGGGACAATCCGTCATGAAGACCTAACCATAATAAATATCTACGCATCCAATGACAGGGCTTCAAAATACATGAAACAAACCCTAACAGCACTGAAAAGAGAAATTGACAGTTCCATAACAATAGTAGAAGACTTCAACACACCACTGTTGGTAAAGGACAGAACATCTAGAAAGAAACTCAACAAAGTTACAGAAGATCTAAAGGCCTCAATCAGCTAACTTGAACTCATAGACATATATAGAACCCTCCACCCAGGAGCTACAAAGTACACATTCTTTTCCAGGGCATATGGAATGTTAGACCACAAAGCAACCTTGAATAAAATCCAAAACACTGAGATAATACAAAGTATTTTCTCTGATTACAACACCATCAAAGTAGAAATTCACAACAGGAAGATCAAGGAAAAAAAAAATCAAATACATGGAAACTGAATAGCACCCTGCTTAAAAACCACTGAGTAATAGAAGAACTCAAAGATGGAATAAAAAAATTCCTAGAATCAAATGAGAATGAAAATACATACCAAAACCTTTGGGACACAGCAAAGGCAGTGCTCAGAGGTCGATTTGTAACAATAGATACACACATCAAAAAATCAAAACATGAGCTACACAACTTGAATAAATAGATAGAGAACAGCAAAAGAAGCCTACAGCCACCAGAAGAAAGGAAATAATAAAGATCAGAGCAGAAATGAATGAAATAGAGAATAGAAAAATAATAGAATTAACAAAATAAGAAGTTGGTTCTTTGAAAGGATCAACAAAATTGACAAACCATTGGCCAAACTGACAGAAGGAAAACAAGAAAGTATGCAAATAACCAAAATAAGAAATGAAACTGAGGACATTACAACAGACACAACTGAAATAAAAGGATCATAACAGAGTACCAGGAAAGCTATACTCCAACAAATTTGAAAGCCTAGAGGAAATGGACAAATTTCTAGAAAAACACTACCTACCCAAACTAACACACACTGAAGTTGAAACTGACCCATAACAAGAGAAGAGATTGAAAAGGTAATAAAAAATCTCGTGTGGGAGAGGGAGCCAAGATGTCCGAGTAGTCAGGCACCTCCTGTAGTCCCCCTTACAACAAAAACCCGAAAAAACAAGTGAATCGATTACATATGACAATCTAGGAGCCCTGAACATCAAAGGTAAACTTGAGGAATTGGACTGAGTGGCAGGGGGAGGGAGACACGGTTCCGCAACAGCGAGGAGTTGCTAGACCTGACCCAGTGGGAACCAGCAGCCTACAGGTTGGATCGGCTGGCCTGCACTGTGAGGCAAGTGGTGATGCTCAGGACATGTTTTCCACATTGGGAGAGACCAAGTGGTGGAGAATCTACCAAGCCTCCAAAACCAGTGAAAAGCAGTGCTCAATCGGCAAAAGATAAGTACATGCATCTAACCTACCTCGTGGATCAAAAAAAAAAACCCATTTGGGAAGAACCTCTCTCCCACTTACCTGCCTCCTCCTCACTCTGCACCAGGTCCTGGGCCAGCTTCAGCAATTCCAACGTCCACTGAGCCAGAAGTAGGACCTGTCACACACCCTGAGCCATTCTCCTGGCCTTGGAGAGTGAACAAATTAACAAATAGGGAAAAAATAATCTGCCAGCTCCCCTAAACCAGAACTCAGGGCAGGCACAGCTCCTTTGCCTAGGCACAGGCATATGGGGTCCACAGTCTTTAAATGCCTTTCACCCTGCATAGACATGTATGGGCCCATTTCAACAGCATAGGCCCTCATTAGCTCAGTACAACAGGGTATATACCTGAAGTCTAACTTCAACTGTATCAGCTATATGGTGGAGTGGTAGGTTCGTGACATTTAACACTGCTCTGCCCATTAAGCAGGGTCCTCACCTACCCACATCAGGGGCCTGAGGACAGGTGGCTCCACCCATGCCACCTAGCCACCTGCAACAGGGATCCAAAAATAAGTGGTGCCTCCCAGTCCTTACAGCCAACA
The DNA here is from genome assembly GCF_000243295.1 of Trichechus manatus latirostris. Lineage (NCBI taxonomy): Eukaryota > Metazoa > Chordata > Mammalia > Sirenia > Trichechidae > Trichechus > Trichechus manatus. Next base: position 7,818,172 of record NW_004443990.1, read on the forward strand.
GCATTGGGTACTCATAGTCCCTCTGCAAAGCCCACTCACCTACGCACTCTAGGGAACAGGGACATGCTTTCCTCCCAGACACTCAGGGGAAACCGTCAGCCCCCTGCCTTGCTCAGAATGTGACCCCCTACTGCAGCCCGATACCCATGCCTACTCCAATCACCCCTGCCAGTCTAGGACAGTAGGTGAGAGCCTGCACCACACAGTTGGTGACTGACTACCTGGACACCTGAGCTGAATCCTTACAAGAAAATTAAAAAGACTCCTGGGCTCACCTACTTAGCAATAGATCTAACCACCTAGTGACAGGATGTTAGAGCTTCAAAGGCGCCAATAATCAAACTAGCTCACATGGGCAGCCTATTTGGGCATATCAAAACAAGAAACTAGAACACAGTAAGCAAACATAAAATAAATAAATATATTAACATTGATGGCTTGGAGACAATAGTCAATATCGAGTCATATAAAGAGGCAGACCATGATGGCTTTGGCAAGCTCCCAATACAAAGAATCAAGAAATCTTCTGGAGGAAGAAAACTTCTTGGAATTACTAGAGGTAGGATACAAAAGATTAATATACAGAACTCTTCAAGATATCAGGAACGAGATCATTCAAAATGCAGAAAAAGCCAAGGAACACACAAACAAAGCAATAGAGGAACTTAATAAGATTAGAGAAGAGCATAATGACAAATTTAAGAGGCTGCAAGAATCCTTAGAGAGACAGCAGTCATAAATCCAGAAGATTAACAATAAAATTTCAGAATTAGACAACTCAATAGAAAGTCATAGGACAAGAATTGAGGCAATGGAAGTCAGAATTAGTGAGACTGAAGATAAACCACTTGACACCAACTTATTTGAGAAAAAATCAGATAAAAGAATTTAAAAATATGAAGAAACCCTAAGAATGTGGGACTCTATCAAGAAGAATAATCTACAAGTGGTTGGAGTACCAGAACAGGGAGGCATAACAGACAATACAGAGGGAATTGTTGAAGATTGGTTGGCAGAAAACTTCCCTGATATAACGAAAGATGACAAGATATCTATCCAAGATTCTCATCGAACCCCACATAAGGTAGATCCCAAAAGAAAGTCACCAAGACATATTATAATCAAACTTGCCAAAACCAAAGAAAAAGAGAATTTTAAGAGCGGGTGGGGATAAGTGAAAAGTTATCTAAAAAAGGAGAGTCAATAAGACTAAGCTCGGACTACTCAGCAGAAACCATGCTATATATAAACCATGATATATATAAAGCCTTGAAGGAAAAAATTGCCAGCCAAGAATTATATATCCAGCAAAA
>NW_004443990.1:7832199-7897978 GCF_000243295.1 Trichechus manatus latirostris
TGTTGATTCTCTGTTTGGCTTAGTTTTTCGGATCTTTGTTGTGGAGGGACGGCGTGGTGCTTCTGCCTAGACCGCCATCTTGCCGGAGTCCCCCTGCATAACAAAATTTTTTAAGAAAATGTTCTGCATCCCACTTTGGTGAGTGGCATCTGGGGTTTTAAAAGCTAGCGAGTGGCCATCTAAGACGCATCAATTGGTCCCAACCCACCTGGAGTAAAGGAGAATGAAGAACACCATGGACACAAGGAAAATATTAGCCCAAGAGACAGAAGGGGCCATGTAAACCAGAGACTACATCAGCCTGAGACCAGAAGAACTAAATGGTGCTGACTACCACCAATGACTGCCCTGACAAGGAACACAACAGAGAGTCCTTGATGGAGCAGGAGAAAAGTGGGGTGCAGAACTCAAATTCTAAAAAAAGACCAGACTTAATGGTTTGATTGAGATTGGAGGGACCCCAGAAGACGTGGCCCACGGACTGTCTGTGAGCCCAAAACTAAAACCATTTGTAAGGCCAACTCTTCAGACAAAGATTAGACTGGACTATGGGACAAAAAATGATACTCGTGAAGAGTGTGCTGCTTAGCTCAAGAAGATACATGAGACTAAATGGGCAGCTCCTGTCCGGAGGTGAGATAAGAAGGCAGAGAGGGTCAGGAGCTGGTTGAATGGACATGGGAAATCTAAGGTGGAAAGGAAGAGTGTCTGGCACAGTACAGGGAGAGCAACTAGGGTCACAAAACATTTTATGCCTAGATTTTTGTATGAGAGACTAACTTGAATTGTAAACTTTCACTTAAAGCACAACAATAAAAAAAAAATTTAAAAAAGAAATTGGAATGTCATAAGCCGCTTCACTATTTGATTTAAAAATTTTCAATAAATGTTTTTTGATGCAAAAAAAAAAAAAAAAAAAAACCCAAAACCACAGTGAGATATCATCTCACCCCAACATTAATGGCATGAATCAATAAAACAGAAAGTATTGGAGAGGCTGTGGGAAGATTGGAGCTCTTATGCACTGCTGGTAGGATTGCCAAATGGTACAACCATTTTGGAAAATGATATGGCACTTCCTTAAAAAGCTAGAAATAGCATATGATCCAGCAATCCCACTCCTAGGAATATGTCCTAGAGAAATAAGAGCCGTTACACAAATAGACATATGTACACCTGTGTTCATTGCTGCATTGTTCACAATAGCAAAAAGATGGAAACAACCTAGATGCCTATCAACAGATGAATGGATAAACAAACTAAGGTACATACACACGATGGAATACTACCCAATGATAAAGAACAATGATGAGTCTTTAAAGCCTCTCACTACATGGATGAATCTGAAGGGCATTATGCTGAGTGAAACAAGTCAATCACAAAAGGACAAATATTGTATGAGACCACTACTATAAAAACTCATGGAAAGGTTTACACACAAAAAGAAACAATCTTTGATGGTTATGAGGGAGGGTAGGGGTGGGGTGGAAAAACACTAACTAGACAATAGATAGGTGATAACTTTGGTGAAGGGTAAGAGAGTACACAATACTGGGGAAGCTGGCACAACTTGTACAAGGCAAGGTCATGGAAGCTTCGTAGTCACATCCAAACTCCCTGAGGGGCCAAATTGCTGGGCTGAGTGCTGGGGGCCCTAGTCTCCGGGAACATCTTGCTCAATTGGCATAACATAGCTTATAAAGAAAACGTTCTACATTCTACTTTGGTGAGTAGCGTCTGGGGTCTTAAATGCTTGTGAGCCGCCATCTAAGATACTCCATTTGCCTCACCCTGTCTGGAGCAAGGGAGATTGAAGAAAACCAAAGACACACGAGGAAGATTAGTCCAAATGACTAATGGACCACAAGTGTTACAGACTCCACCAGACTAAGTCCAGCACAACTAGATGGTGCCTGGCTACCACCACCAACTCCTCTGACAGGCATCACAATAGAGGGTCCCGGACAGAGCTGGAGAAAAATGTAGAAAAAAATTCTAACTCACACACACAAAAAAGACCAGATTTACTGGTCTGACAGAGACTGGAGAAACCCCAACAGTATGGCCCCTAGACACCCTTTTAGCTCAGTAATGAAGTCACTCCTGTGATTCACCCTTCAGCCAAAGATTAGACAGCCCCATAAAACAAAATGAGACTAAATGGGCACACCAGCCCAGGGGCAAGGAGGAGAAGACAGGAGGGGACAGGAAAGCTCGTAATAGGGAACCCAAGGTCAAGAAGAGGAGAGTGTTGACATGTCATGGGGTTGGCAACCAGTGTCACAAAACAATATATATACTAATTGTTTAATGAGAAGCTAGTTTGTTCTGTAAATCTTCATCTAAAGTACAATAAAAAAGAAAAAGAAAAAAAACTGCCAATCTTAAAGATAAAAAGTGAACTAGCATATTCCCAAGCATTCTTGAATTGTCTAATTGTTTAGGGGGAGGGCCATTTGCAACTCAGCAACAGAAAGGGAGCTGAAGTCATCCTGCCTGACCTCCCCCCCCATTCCAGCTTCCACCCCCACTTCTTGGGAACTGTCCTTTGCTCCTTTGAAAGAAAGCTTCATTGTGCAATGTCATCTCTCTTCTATCCATTGATTTAACTGTGTACCTTTCAGATGGATGCCTCCTGGTAGAAATAGCACCCTACTTCTGGCCCAAGTCTCCTTTATTTTTACCTGTCAGTTTTAGGAGCTTGAGCCAGTGCTCAAGACTGTCTGTCCATGGCTCTACACAGATCTGTTTGTGGATTGTGACCTGGCAGCCCAGCGGAGAGGAAAGAGACAAGCAAGTGACTTGGCCATCCTAAGCCTTCATTTCCTTATCTCTAAAGGGAAGATTATGTTGTCAACCTCAAAGGGCTGCTGTGAGATAATTTGCATAAAGTATCTTGCACAGTACTTGACAATCAGTACGTGTTGAATTCCATTCCCAACTGTTTTTCCTCATTGGAGGTGCTCTGATGAATGTGAATTAGCTCTTGGCTAGGAATTAGGGGAAAGGGGTATAGGCAGTTTGCTCCCATACTTACCTCCTTTTATCCCATATTAATGAAAGGGGGCCTGACTCCTGCCTAAGGCTGTTCCTAAAACCCATCAGCATCATGGGCCTTGCTCTACCAACCTCTCCCCATTTTTGGCCTTTACCATACTTATCTTCTCTAAGGCATTTGATAGTGTTATCTACTTCCCCCTTCTTAAAACTCCCCTCAGCCCTGGCCTCCCTGACATTACTGTCTCTTGCTTTCCCCCTGACATTTTTGGCCACTTTGTCTCAGTCTCCTTACCTGACTCCTGCTCTACTTTTCACTTAAAATTGATGTTTCCTGGAGTTCCCCCTCAGCTCTCTTATCTTCTGTCTCTACCCTTCTCCCTTGGTGATTTCATTCATGTCCAATGAATGAGATAATCCATAGATCATCTCTAGCCTAAACTTCTCTCCTGACTTCCAAATCCTTAAACCCATTTGTCTGTTGGTTATTTCCACATAGATATCCCATACCCACCTCAAAATCAATATTTTCAAAGCTGAGCAAAGCATCCTTTCTCCCAAACCTTATTCTCCTCCTGTAGTTCCTATGTAAGCCAATGGCATGACAATCTACACAGTCACCTAAAGGGAATCATTCTAGATTTCGCCCTCCCTCACATCTAAACACCCATATTCTATTGGTCCCCGTGTCCCCTCTATTCTCTGCTGTAACCCCTCTCCTTCTCCACAGGCACTGCCTTAGTTGAGGTCCTTATCTGCTTTCACTAGGTTTACTGTGTAGCTCCCAGCTGGTCTCTCTGCCATCCATCCCCACTCCTCCAGTCTCATATACCTCTAATCCATTCTCCATATTTCTACCAGAGTGCACTTTCTAAAATGAAAATCTGATGTGATTCCCCTTCTCCATCTGAATAAGCCAGTGCTAGATCTGTCACCTACTTACCTGTCTGGACTCACCTCCTTTCATTTTATAGGTAACCTTCAGCCAATCAAACTGCTTGCTGTTCCTCAAATATGCCACTGCTTTATCATGCACATGCTTGTTCCCTCTTTCTAGAATGCCCTCCCCATCCCCACTTTCACCCTTACCCCTTCGCATTAAGAGTCCTACTTATCCTTGAAGTCCGAGTTCAAGTGTCACCTCCTCTCAAAGTCTTTTCTGACCCCACTGGACTTAGAAAGTTCTCCTCTTTTACATTCCCTGTGGGTATCTAGCTATGACAGACACTAATCACACTGTATTGTACTCATCTGCTTCCCACAAAGTAAAGGAAGGTCTCTAAATCTGTACCCTCGATCCTTAAGAAGTTCTTGATACACAGGAGCTGCTTGGGACATGCGTATTGAATGAGTGAAAGAGAATGATTGGATGAAGAATTGATAGTCAGTGGCACTGAAAGCATTTGTTGAAAGATCATCAGTGGTACTGAGAAGACAAAGCACTGGGAGACCAGGCTATCAGATGAGCTATCAGTATGTGGACTAAAGTCTTTGAAAGTGACAGCAAAAAGAGGAAAAACTTGAGCCAAGTTTAACACAGATGACCTTCCTCCTACTACCCAGCATTTATGTGGGCCACTTCTCCCTTTCATCTTGCAAAGCTCAGCCTGAGCAAAACAAAGTCAAGAAGATAAAAAATATTAATAATATACATATTTTTCTAATCACAATGCTGAGTTAAAGTGATTCACACCCTTAGAGATTATCTGCTGAGAATATGCTCCATCCATTAGTGTGGATAATAAAAGACTGGCCTCATTCTTTTCTCAGAACATTCTCCTGAAGCTTCAGAGTAAATTGATAACACCTTATGGGATAAAGGCTATGATCAAACTAACCAAATCAACCAGTAGACATCCTGGAGGAATAGAAAGAGCACTGGATTCAGAAGATCTGAGGTCCTGTCCCAGCCAGGTGGATCACTAGCGTCCTGTCCAGCTTGACTGCTAGGGTGGCAGAGGGCCCTGGACTGTAGTAACCCACAACCTGGGTGATTCTAAGAAATGCAGAACTAATAACATCTCCCAACTGCAGACATCCCTCTTTGGAAATTTTCCAAGTGCCTTCATGGCTAATACCCTGCCTTCTTTTTCAGTTTTCTTGGGAGTCCATTTGTGGCAAATATGCTTACTCCATGTGTTGTAGGTGGAAAAACTGAATCCCCAGGAGGTTAAAAAAAACCCAGGATCACAGTGGACTGGATGTTAAGCCAGGACTTTCACCTGGGCAAATATAACTTCTGAAGGGCCACTTTACCAAGTCTTTTGTGAAGCATCATCTGCTCTTTAAGTCTGGGGGGAAATTAAATTTTGGGAAAAAAGAATAGAAGCATAATTAAAGGGTCTGGCAAGAGAATATAAAACCCAGAGGGAACAACTCATTCCTTTGTGCTTTTTTATTTATTTTTTTAGCTGCTTGAGCACGCACATGATTTTCCTTATTGCCAAATGTTCTTTCTTCTTTTTTAAAGTCAAATCTTAAAGCTCTGAAACCCAAACACTTCAGCACCTGACTTCCTTGGGGCCTGACCTCCTTTATTTATTCTGCCAAGGGCTAAGGGCTGATGAAGCAACTAAACTCTATTCTTTTTTTTTTAACTTTTTAGTATAGAAAATTTCATATGTCTACAAAAATAGATAGCAGGTCAACTATAAACAGAAACATAAATATACAAACAAAAACCCTATACCTGAAGAGATTTAAGTGTATTTCCATCTCAGGAAGTCGTCAGTCCATTCTTCAACTGAAGTAAGGTGTAGTGAACTCAAGGCTTGAAGAATATTTGTATTTAGCTTTTCTTCTTAACTGCATGGCTTTGGGAAACTTGCTCTGAGGCTTGGTCTCTTCCCTTACAAAACAAGAATAATCAACTCCACAGAATGGCTGTGACAATGAAATGAGATAATGTCTGGCAACATGTTTTGTAAGTTGTAAAATGCTTTGAATTGTAAAAAAATATTATTAATATTTCATAGGCCCTTGGGTATTGCCATGCAAACTTGTGGTTAATGTGCTCAAGAATGTAGCAGAAAGGTGTGTATAACAGGAGCTCTACCATACCCACTCTCTGTTCACACTTGATCCTAAAATATTCACCTCCCGCCATCTTGCTTTGCACCCATTTGACTGTCAGCTTTGTTATCCACTACTCCTTTTCCTCCTCACTTCAAGGACAAGTTGTCCATCAGTCTCACCTTCCCAACTTTACCCAGGCCCCTTCCTCTGGTCAACAGTCCTTTTTGTCACTCAGACTGCACTGACTCTGGCTGCCTTCATTTTGAAAAATCTCTCCAGTAGTACCTGGGATCCTCTTATTCCAGCAAAATCCTGATTGGCAGCACCCACACCTGGTGGCCAGGGCCCTAGCAGGAGCAACATGGGCATAGGGAGGAAGACCCCTTACAGCAGGCTCAGCCTCTCCGCTGTGGGTCTAAGGAGGGAACCACTATCCTTAGAAGGAAATTTAGGGCTAGTGCTGAACATGATGAAATTCCTGACCTCATGGAACTATTCCAGACAGGGAGCTAAACTATAAATAAAAAATTATGTTTCCAATTATGAAGGAAATAAAGCCAAGCTAGGGATTAGCAAGAGATTGAGAGTAGGGGATAACTAATTAAGATAAAGTGGTTAAGGTCTTGGGTCATAGCTTTTGTTTTGCAAGTGCCCTCTCAACCCTATGCCCACTGTGAACAAGGAAGCTGAACCCCATTTGCTACTGGCAGCCATCCTAATTCCCTGAGGGGAGCTATTTTATGATCAATCCATCATTTAGATAACAGAACTGAAAAAGGAAAAACTTGAGTCCTTGATGCAGTTGTTAAGCCACGGTATCATTGAACCCTGACACCCACCTAACTCTGGACTTTCCAGTTATGAGAGCCAGTAACTTGTTCAGACCATTTTGATTTGTGTGTTCAATGCCCAACAACCAAAGGCATCCTAACTCTTGTGGGCCATTATCCCTACCCCAGGCAGCTTATCCTAACCACACGCAATTCTCCCTGTGTGCATTCTTACAAACCCAAGCTTCTCCATCTTCTTACATTTCTAGGGATGCCGTTACTCAGCTGAGGCACTTCTTAGTGTGTTGACATATTAATAGGAGCCCTGGTGGTGCAGTGGTTAAGTGATCTGGCTGCTAACCAAAAGGTCAGCAGTTCAAATCTACTAGCCGCTCCTTGGAAATCTTATGGAGCAGTTCTACTCTGTCCTCCAGGGCCACTATGGGTCAGAATCAACTTGATGGCAGTGGGTTTGGTTTTTTTGGTTTTGACATATTAATGGTGTTCGATGAATGGCAGCTGAACTGAGTTGGATGACTACGCAAAAAGGCTGCTGAAAAAGAGAAAAGACGTAGAAGTCCTAGTCTCCCAAAAGACGAGGACATTCCAGGATAAAACTGTACAGCCTTTCTAGGTCACAGAGAGCTTTCACATACCTTATACCATTTAACCTGGCACTATCTCAGGGACTATCGTTATCTTCATTTTATGGACGAGAATAGAGACAAAGCAATTAGGTGATACTCAAAGGTATTCTGACTCTAAACTTCCCATTCTTTTCTGGGCTCTGAAAATAAATTGGATGATTCAGGAAATGACTGGAAAACAAACAAGCACGCAAACGCATGTTATTATTTTAAATCTCTGCTTTCCTTCCTCCATCATATCTGTAGAGCTTCACAGTTTAAGCACTCGATAAATATTTTCCGAGGGAATGAATGAATGAGTGAGTGAATAAAAGAATGCATGCATGCTTCCTGATCTGTGACAGCAGAGGAGCAATGGAGGACAGCGCACAGCCCAGGTGTGCCAGGAGAACATATTTTCTCCAACTCAGTTCATTTCAGAGCAATTCACAAACTCCTCATGTGCAAACCCTTGGCTTGGGGAGGGGTGGGAAGCACAGATGAGTAAAACATAAAATGTGCCATCAGGGAATTTGCAATCTAGCAGGGGGTCAGACATACAAGTGAATAGTCAGGTTGCTGTTGTGTGCTGTTGAGTTGATTCATTTCTGACTCATAGTGACCGTATTGGACAGAGAGAACTGCCCCATAAGGCTTCCAAGGCTGTAAATCTTTACGGAAGCAGACTGCCATATCTTTCTCCTACAGAATGGCTGGTGGGTTCGAACTACCGACCTTTCTGTTAGCGCTTAACCATTGTGCCACCAGAGCTCCTTAACTATTCTCAGAGAGTGTGATATGTCAATGGGTACCAAAAATGCATCTCTGCTTTGTTATTTTCTATAACTTAATCTCTCTAACAAGGAGCCCTGGTGGCACAGTGATTAAGCGCTTGGCTGCTAACAGAAATGTTGGTGGTTTGAACCAACTAGCTGCTCGACGGGAGAAAGATGTGGCAGTCTGCTTCCAAAGAGATTTACAGCCTTGGAAACCCTACAGGGCAGTTCTACTCTGTCCTATAGCGTCACTATGAGTCGGAATCGACTTAAGGCGATGGGTTTGGTTTAGTTTTAATCTCTCTTAACAAGTCACTATCCCCTTTCTGACAGAATAATTAGTCAAGCCAATCCCAAACTGTGTCAGTCAATTCCATGTTTTCCTCTTCAGTTTAGGTCTTTCTCCTTCCCAAACCCCCTCCTTCCTAGGACTGCATTTGAGTTCTAAGCGTCATAGTACTGAACAGGAATTAGGGGTGGGGGAAGCGTCTGATCCATGGGTGGCAACTGTCGCCTTTGTACTGGGGTCTGCCTGCTCCTCAGGTGTGGTTATATGTCCATCTGCTTCATCACAAAGTAGACCCCATCAGGATCCACTGGCTGGCTGTGTCTCATTGTCCTTCTTGGAGACATAGGAACATTTGAGAATTCTCCCACACTGCTTTGGGGCCACAGGAAACTCAGGGCAGCTGCTTTGGGCCCTCTCTGGCTTGTGCTCCTAGGTCACAGGTGTAAGAGAAATACCTGCGTGCTTCTGGGGCTGCAGAGCCCTGGTGGCTCAGTGGTTAAGAGCTACAGCAATCTACGGCTGCTAACCAAAATGTCAGCAGTTCGAATCCACCAGCCGCTCCTTGAAAACTACATAATGCAGTTCCACTCTGTCCTATAGGGTCGCTATGAGTCGGAATAGACTCGATGGCAACAGGTTTGGTTTATTGGGGTTGCAGACAAGGATGGGGTAGAGTATCTGTACTCTTGGGTAGCCACACTTACTGGGGGCACTATCATCCTCAGCTCCTTTGAAATTGACTCTGGGGGAAGAGGCCCCTTCTCAGGTACATTCACCATCCGCTTTCTTGCTTTCATTCCAACCCTCTAGAAGCCTTCCTCTTGGGACAGAGGTTGGAGGAGGGGAGCCTAGATCAGCAACTATTTTGTTAAATCATTAAGGCTTACACCTGGACTATGATGTTTATCTTAACCAATAATTTGGCGATGCTGTTCTGTCTTTTAAGTCCCACCATGGACTCTAGAGATCTTTGATCTAGTGGCCTGTATGCAGAAGGATCTCAAGAGAATAAAAGAGTTTGCAGGAGGGAATAAAAAGATGGAGTAATTGGGTGACATACCACAGCCAATAAGAGTAAACGGCAGCATCTCCCTTTAAGAGTGTTTGTTAGCAAGAAGAGGGGAAGAGGGACAAGCTGGGTCCCTATGATCCCAACAAATGCCATTAACTGAGCTAAGGCAATTAAATGCTTGGTTAATGCAGCTGGCTTGCCCTGTATTCAGAGCAGCAGATGGCTGGCCACAGGTTTGACCCCACTGACCAGCAGGCTAGATCTGTGTAGACAAGCACAGTCTTTCTTTTGTTCATTTAAACCATTTTCTCTATCACCCTCTTCTGTTCTCGTTTTCTTTGGGAGCCTCAGCACTTTCGTTGATTTGCTTGCTATTTTTCCCCAAACAAAACCATTCTCCACTCAAGAGAGAAAGTTCTCCTCACCTTACCTTTAATCTGAATATCAGTTTCAGCATCTCAACCGAAGAGCCTTATCTCTTTCAGCTGCTTTGATTGAGATGTGGTCTGGAAAAGAAGTAAAATTGAATTTGTGGGGTTTGGCTGACATCTCTCCTAGTCCTCCTGCACTTTTCTTTCCAGAGATTGCCACCTCTCCTCAGGTCCTGGTATGCTAATGAAATAGATACTTTTTTGTTTGTTTGTGGTGGGCTCAGGGTGAGGCCTAAATGAATTTCCTCCTGGTTTGTTTTCAAGCTGGCAGAATCAAAGCCACAAACCACCAACAAGGGCCAAAGACATCCAAAAGAATAGTAGAAGCCATTTAAAATGCTTAAAAAAAAAAAAAAAAAAAAAAAAATCAGAGGCCAGTGGCATTCTCTGTAGTTATTTTGTTGAAGGTAGGAGAAGATTCCACCACTCTATCAATTTGTCATACTGTGGTGGCTTGCATATTGCTGTGATGCTGCAAGCTATGCCACCAGTATTTCAAATACCAGCAGGGTCACCCATGGTGGAAAGGCTTCAGCAGAGCTTCCAGACTAAGACAGACTAGGAAGAAGGACCTGGCGATTTACTTCTAAAAAAAATTGGCCAGTGAAAACCTTATGAATAGCAGCAGAACATTGTGTGGTATAGTGCTGGAAAATGAGCCCCTTAGGTTGGAAGGCACTCAAACTATGACTGGGGAAGAGCTGCCTCCTCAAAGTAGAGTTGACCTTAATGACATGGATGGGCTAAAGCTTTTGGGATCGTCATTTGCTGATGTGGCACAACTCACAATGAGAAGAAACAGCTGCAAACATCCATCAATAATTGGAATGTGGGATGTATGAAGTATGGATCTTGGAAAATTGGAAGTTGTCAAAAATGAAATGGAACTTATAAAGATCGACATCCTAGGCATTAGTGAGCTGAAATAGATTTGTACTGGCCATCTTGAATCAGACAATCATATGGTCTACTATGCTGGGAATGACAAATTGAAGAGGAATGGCGTTGCATTCAAGATCTATCCTGAAGTACAACGCTGTCATGATATCCATATGTCTACAAGGAAGACTAGTTAGTACGACTGTTATTCAAATTTATGCACCAACCACTAATGCCAAAGATGAAAAAATGGAAGATTTTTACCAACTTGTGCAGTCTGAAATTGATCAAACATGCAATCAAGATGCACAGATAATTACTGGAGATTGGAATGCAAAAGTTGGAAACAAAGAAGGATTGGTAGTTGGAAAATATGGCTTTGGAGAGAAAAATGATTCCAGAGACTGCATGATAGAATTTTGCAAGACCAACAATTTATTCCTTGGAAATATCTTTTTTCAACAAAATAAATGGCGACTATACACTTGGGCCTTGCTGGATGGAATACACAGGAATCAAACTGACTATATCTGTGGAAAGAGATGATGGAAAAGCTCAGTATCATCAGTTAGAACAAGGCCAGGGGCAAACTGCAGAACAGACCATCAATTGCTCATATGCAAGTTCAAACTGAAGCTGAAGAAAATTAAAACAAGTCCACCAGAGCCAACGTTCGACCTTGAGTATATCCCACCTGAATTTAGAGACCATTTCAAGAACAGATCTGAACACATTCAACACTAATGACCAAAGACCAGACAAGTTGTGGGATAACATCAAGGACATCATACATGAAGAAAACAAAAGGTCATTAAAAAGACAGGAAAGAAAGAAAAGACCAGAATGGATGTCAGAAGAGACTCTAAAACCTGCTCTTGAACGTTGAGTAGCTAAAGTGAATGGAAGAAATGGTGAAGTAAAAGAGCTGAAGAGAAGAGTTCAAAGGGTGGCTTGAGAAGACAAAATGAAGTATTATAATGAAATGTGCAAAGACCTGGAGTTAGAAAACCAAAAGGGAAGAACACGCTCGACATTTCTCAAGATGGAAGAACTGAAGAAAAAATTCAAGCCTTGAGTTGCAATATAGGCATACCTCGGATATATTGCGTGTTCAGTTCTAGACCACTGCAATAAAGCAAATATCACAATAAAGTGAGTCACACAAATTTTTTGTTTTCCCAGTGCATATAAAAGTTATGTTTACACTATTCTATACTCTCTTAAAAGACTACAATAGCATTATGTCTAAAAAAAAATGTACATACCTTAATTAAAAAATGCTTTATTGCTAAAAATGCTAACCATCATCTGAGCCTTCAGTGAGTCATAATCTTTCTGCTAGTGGAGGGTCTTGCCTCGATGTTGATGACTGCTGGATGATCAGGTTGGTGGTAGCTGAAGGATGGGGTGGCTGTGGCAGTTTTTTAAAATAAAACAACAATGAAGTTACCACATGGATTGACTCTTCCTTTCATGAAAGATTTCTCTGTAGCATGCGATGCTGTTTGGTAGCATTTTACCCACAGTAGAACTTCTTACCTGATGCTGCTTTATCAACTAAGTTTATGCAATATTCTAAATCCTTTGTTGTCACTTCAACAATGTTCACAGCATCTTCACCAGAAATAGATTCCATCTCAAAAAAACACTTTCTTTGCTCATCTGTAAGAAGCAACTCCTCATCCATTAAAGTTTTACCATGAGATTGCAGCAATTCAATCTTCAGGCACCACTTCTAATTCTAGTTCTCTTGCTGTTTCCACCACATCTGCAGTTACTTTCTCCACTGAAGTCTTGAACCCCTCAAAGTCATCCATGAGGGTTGGAATCAACTTCTTCCAAACTCCTGTTAATGCTGATATTTTTAACTCCTTCCATAAATCACAAATGTTCTTAATGGCATCTAGAATGGTGAATCCTTTCCAGAAGGTTTTCAATTTACTTTGCCTAGATCCATCAGAGGAATAACTATCTATGGCAGCTATAGCCTTACAAAATGTATTTTTTAAGTAATAAGACCTGAAAATTGAAGTTACTCCTTAATCCATGGGCTGCAGAATGGATACCGTGTTAGCAGCCTTGAAAACACCGTTAATCTCCTTGTACATCTCCATCAGAGCTCTTGAGTGATGAGGCGCATTGTCAATAAGCAGTAATATTCTGAAAGAAATCTTTTTTTCTGAGCAGTAGGTCTCAACAGTGCGGTTAAAATATTCAGTAAACCATGTTGTAAACAGACGTGCTGTCATCCAGGCTTTGTTGTTCCATTTTTGGAGCACATGCAGAGTAGGTTTAGTATAATTCTTAAGGGCCCTAGGATTTTTGGAATGGTGAATGAGCATTGACTTCAACTTAAAGTCACCAGCTGCATTAGCCCTTAACAAGAGAGTCAGCCTGTCCTTTGAAGCTTTGAAGCCAGACATTGACTTTCCTCTCTTGCACTGAAAGTCCTAGGTGGCATCTTCTTCCAACGTAAGGCTGTTTCATCTACACTGAAAATCTGTTGTTTAGTGTAGCCACTTTTATCAATTATCTTAGCTAGATCTTCTGGATAACTTGCTGCAGCTTCTACATCAGCACTTGCTGCTTCACCTTGCACTCTTATGTTATGGAGACGGCTCCTTTCCTTAAACGTCATGAACCAACCTCTGCTAGCTTCAAACTTTTCTTCTACAGCTTCCTCACCTCTCTCAGCCTTTATAGACTTGAAGAGAGTTAGGGCCCTGGTGTGGATTAGGCTTTGGCTTAAGGGAATGTTGTGACTGGTTTGATCTTCTATCTAGACCACTAAAACTTTCTTCATATCAACAATAAGGCTGTTTTGCTTTCTTATCATTCGTGTGTTCACTGGAGTAGCACTTTTAATTTCCTTCACTAATTTTTCCTTTGCATTCACAACTTGGCTAACTATTTGGTGCAAGAGACCTAGCTTTCGGCCTATCTTGGCTTTCGACTTGTCTTCTTCACTAAACTTAATCATGTCTAGCTTTTGATTTAAAGTGAGAGATGTGCGACTCTTCCTTTCACTTGAACACTTAGAGGCCATTGTAGGGTTATTAATTGGCCTAATTTCAATGTTTTCATGTCTCAGGGAATAGGGAGGCCCGAGGAGAGGGAGAGAAATGGGGGAACAGTTGATCAGTGGAGCAGTCAGAACACACACAACGTTTATTGATTAGGTTCACTGTCTTGTATGGATGCAATTCGTTGTGCCCCAAAACAATTACAACAGTAACATCAAAGATCACCATAATAGATATAATAATAATGAAAATGTTTGAAAAATTGGGAGAATTATCAAAATGTGACACAGAGACATGAAATGAGCACATGCTGTGGGAAAAATGGTGCTGATAGAATTGCTCTACATAGGGTTGCCACAAGTCTTCAGTTTGTAAAAAATGCAGTATTTGTGAAGCACAATAAAGTGAAGCACAATAAAACAAGGTATGCCTGTACTGAATGAGTCTATGGGCAGAATATTGAATGATACACGAAGCATCAAAAGAAGATGGAAGGAATACACAGTCACTGTACCAAAAAGAATTGGTCAATGTTCAACCATTTCAAGAGGTAGTATATGATCAAGAACCAATGGCACTGAAGGAAGGAGTCCAAGCTGACTGAAGGCATTGGTGAAAAACAAGGCTGCAGGAATTGATGGAATACCAGCTGGGATGTTTCAAGCATCGGATGCAATTCTGGAATCACTCACTTGTCTATGCAAGAAATTTGGAAGACAGCTTCCTGGCCAACTAACTGAAAGATATCCATATGCCCACTCCAAAGAAAGGTGATCCAACAGAATGCAGAAATTATCAAACAATATCATTAATAACACACAAGTGAAATTTTGCTGAAGATAATTTCAAAACAGTTGCAGCTGTACATTGACCGGGAAGTGCCAGAAACTCAAGCTGGATTCAGAAGAGGGCATAGAACGAGGGATCTCATTGCTGGTATCAGATGGAGCTTGGCTGAAAGCAGAGAGTAACAGAAAGATGTTTGCATGTGTTTTATTGTTGATGAAAAGGCAGTCAACTCTGTGGATCATAACAAATTATGGATAACATTGTGAAGAATGGGAATTCCAGAACACTGAATTGTGCTCATGCACAACCTGAACATAGACCAAGAGGCAGTCATCCCAACAGAACAAGGGGATACCAAGTGGTTTAAAATAAACAAGGGTGTGCATCAGGGTTATATCCTGTCACCACACTTATTCAATCTGTATGCTGAGCAAATAATCTGAGAAGCTGGACTATATGAAGAAGAACACAGCATCAGAATTGGAGGAAGACTCACTAACAACCTACCATAATGCAGATGACACAACCTTGCTCACCGAAAGTGAAGAGGACTTGAAGCACTTACTGATGGAGATCAAAGACTACAGCCTTCAGTATGGATTACACCTCAACATAAAGAAAACAAAAATCCTTACATCTGGACCAATGAGCAACATCATGACAAATGGAGAAAGGATTGAAGATATCAAGGATTTCATTTTACTTGGCTCTACAATCAAAGCCCATGGAAGTAACAGTCAAGAAATCAAATGACACGTTGCACTGGGCAAATCTGCTGCAGAAGGCCTTTTTAAAGTCTTAAGAAGCAAAGATGTCACTTTGAGGACTAAGATGTGCCTGACCCAAGCCATGGTATTTTCAATTGCCTCATGAGCATATGAAAACTGGACAATGAATAAGGAAGACTCAAGAAGAATTGATGCCTTTGAATTATGGTGTTGGTGAAGAGTATTGAATATACCACCGACTGCCAGAAGAATGAACAAATCTGTCTCGGAAGAAGTAACAGCCAGAGTGCTCCTTGGAAGTGAGGATGGTGAGACTTGGTCTCATGTACTTTGGACATGTTATCAGAAGGCACGAGTCCCTGGAGAAGGACATCATGCTAGGTAAGGTAGAAGGTCAGAGCAAAAGAGGAAGACCCTCAGTGAGATGGATTGACATGGTTGCTGCAATAATGGGCTCAAACATAGCAATGATTGTGAGGATGGTGCAGGCCTGGTCAGTGTTTCGTTCTGTTGTACACCGGGTCGCTATGAGTCGGAAGCGACTCGATGGCACCTAACAACAACAACGACAGGAGAAGATTATTTTTATATACATATAAATGTATGTAATTAACAAATGATGCTATAGTTATTTACCAAACAACCAACAATGTTTTTTTAAAAGCGTAGCCACATATCCCTCATCTAACCAGCCTCTTCTCCTTTCCTCCCTCTCAACCCCTACCCCTCTGCCACCAAGAACTTCCACTAAGTGATCAGAAAACTCACCTACATCCTCAAACATTTTTAGCATTTCCCACACCTCCTTGCCTTAGTTGAAATTCAAGGTAACGTGTGCCCTCTTATTCTCTCACAGCTCTGTGTAGGATAGGGGTCCTTCTGGCTCCCCATTGCTACTTCAAGACAATTACTCCCCAGCCTTCTTATTAAAACAAAACTAAAACAAAAGCACACAGTAACAACAAACCCCGCTCCTTTGAAGCTCACTCTATCTTACATTACCTCCCTTTTTCTTTCCTCAATTGTCACTTTCCCCCATTCACTGAAGACCTTAGGAGCTGACTCATGTTCATGATGCAGTCCATGGCATCAATCTTAATAATTTGTACATGCAGGTGAATAGCTCACCCAACACCCTTGTATCAACTCCTTGACTTTCTCAACTCCACTTCAGCCCATGTTCCCATGCTCGCACCCCAGGCTTTATTATCTCCAAATGCCAGCTTACCAGTTACCAGTTGCCATGCAGTTGATTTACTCATTTTGACTCCATGTGTATCTGAGTAGAAGTGTGCTCTGTAGGGTTTTCAATGGCTGATTTTTTGGAAGTAGATTTCCAGGCCTTCCTTCCAAGCTGCCACTGAGTGGATTCGAACCTCTAACCTTTCCATTAGCAGCCAAGTGCATCAACTGTTTGTACTACCCCAAAAAAACCATCGAGTCAATTCCAACTTACAGCGACCCTATAGGACAGAGTAGAACTGCCCCATAGAGTTTCCAAGGAGTGGCTGGTGGATTCTAACTGCCAACCTTTTGGTTAGCAGCTGAGCTCTTAACCACTGTGCCACCAGGGCTCCATCTGCACTACCCACGGACTCCTAAAATTATTTAAGGGGCACAAAATATCCAGCACCCAACAATGTAATATTCAAAATGCTGAATTCCTATCTAAAATTACCAGGCATTCAACAAAGCAGAGAAATCAATCTATAGATCCAGAAATGACCAACAGAGTAGAATTGGTAGAGAAGAACTTTAATAATATTAAATACCTGCACCCCTTCCAAAATCACAAATTTGCAGATCCAATTTTAAGATCACATCTTCCCTGTCTTCCAAGGAATTCTTCAACCCCATGGAGGCCTCCAGTCTATTAATCCTACTCCTTTTTTTTATCCATCAATATTATTATTCCCTTGCCACTACCTTTAACTATTTTGCCCTTCTCGCCTCTGATCCCACTCCCCTCCTCCTCCTCTAAAAGGCAGATCTCTTCATGTGCACCGGGTATATACTTGAAGGCAATGCCCCTTCTCAAACTACCCAGTTTGGATGTGCCATCAGTTTCCTGTCAGGATCCTAAGGCTTCTCCTCTACCCCAACTATAAATGTTTGAGTTCCTCAGGTTTTCAGCCTTAGCTCCTTTTTCTTTCTGTCTTCTTCCTAGTGATCTCTTTCATTTCTAGTGTTGTATATTCACAGTCTAATAAATTATATCCCTGGCTCAGAACTCTCCTTTGATCTTGAGACATGGATAGCCAACTGCCCATTTGGAAGTCTCGCAGATACTAACCGTACTAAAAGAGTGTTGTTCATTCCCTAGTGCAAGCATTACTACTTGACCGGTATCTGCCCTATCACAGTTCCTGTTTCTAAGAGTCAGTTCTTATAGCAGGACTGCAGCTACTGCTCCCCAACTCTTTCTCCCACCTACCCCCGATTTTATTGAATTGTCTCTTTTTCTGAACTGGCCTTAACTCAAAGGCAATAAAAACACAAAAAACTAAACCCACTGCCGTCGAGTTGATTCTGACTCATAGCGACCCTATACGACAGAGTAGAACTGCTCCATAGGTTTTCCAAGGAGTGGCTGGTGGGTTTGAACCACCGAACCTTTCGGTTAGCAGCCGAACTCTTTCAACCACTGTACCACCAGGGCAACAGGGTGTGTTTATTCAAAATGCAAAGCATTCCCAACTAAAAAGGGGCTGTGTTCTGAAAGTTTATCAGGAATTTAGAATTCCTAATGCTTTTCCCCAGAGTCCTGGTGGTGCAGTGGTTAAGAGCTCAGCCGCTAACCAAAAGGTCAGCAGTTGGAATCTACCATCCTCTCCTTGGAAACCCTATGGGGCAGTTCTACTTTGTCTTATAGGGTCACTATGAATCGGTTTCTTTCTTTTTTTTTTTTTAATGCTTTTCCCCAGAGAAATGATGCTATAGCTGTGGCCTAGATTTCTAGTCTATGTCACAAAGACTACTGAAGGCATATTTGTAAGCTTCTCAAGGGCAAGGATCCTCATTCATATTTGTTAACAGCTTTATTGAGATGTAATTTAAGTACCGTACAATTAAACAATTTAAAGTGTAAAATTCGATTTTTTTTTTAATATATTCAAACAGAGTTGTACAACCATCACCACAATTTAATTTTAGAACATTTTCATCCCCTTAAGATAAACCCCAGAGTTCTGGTGGCACAGTGATTAAGAGCTTGACCACTAACCAAAAGGTCGGCAGTTTGAATCCACCAGCCACTCCTTGGAAACCCTATGGGGCAGTTCTACTCTGTCCTATAGGGTCGCTATGAGTCAGAATCCACTCAGCAGCAACAGGGAGGTTTCGTTTTTGGTTAAAACAAACCCCATACCTATTGGTAGTCACTCTTTTATCCCTAGGCAACCACTCATCTATTTTTCATCTCTCTAGAATCGCTTTTCTGGACATTTCATAGTAATGGAATCATACAATATTTCACTTAGCATATTGTTTTCAAGGTCCACCCATGTTGTAGCATGTATCAGCGCTCCATTCCATTTTATTGTGAAATACTATTCCATTATATGAGTGTACCGTGTTTTGTTTATCCATTCACCTGTTGATGGACGTTCGGGTTATTTCCCCTTTTTGTCTATTGTGATAATGCTGTAATGAACATTCATATACAAGTCTGTGCATGAACATATGTTTTCAATTCTTTTGGGTGTATACCAAGGAATAAAATTGCTGAGTCATATAGTAATTCTATGTTTAACTTTTTGAGGGAAAGGTGTGTGGAAATCTTGATCTTGTCAGCTTGCCCCTCCCGGTATAGAATCTCTGCCCTGCATGTGAACTGGGGTGGTGGTGTTCAGGGCTCTAGTATTCTTGGCTTGCTGCGCCTGGAGTAGAGCTTCCACCGTACAAGTAGAGGCTAGGTGAAGGAAGGGCGATCTGACCCTCTTGCTGAGAGTATCTGGAATAGCCTTCTGCAAAATGGGGTTGTGGAGGGTTGAGAAATTAGGATCTGAGAGGGAAAGGGATCCTCTTTTCTTGGCTGCCACATGCCCTAGGTACAGCTTCCATAACATAGTACTGGTAGGGGAAGTAATGGAGCAGGGAATGACTCAACACGACATAGAATCTTGCTCTTCTGATTGAGATTTTAGATTTTCTTGAGTGAATGTTTTGCTTTTGCCGTATGCCCTTAGGATAATTTCCAGAGAACTTCAAATGGTTTTTAATTTTTTTTTTGCACCAGTTAAATTGTTTTGCTGAGAAGATCCACCAGCTTGTTATCTGTCATTTCAAATGTTGCACCTCTGAATTCATCTTGATTTACTCACGATAGAGGTTTAGAGCATGAGCTCCAGGCTAGCCTACCTGGATTCAAGTCCCTATTGTGTGACTTGTTAACTACGTTACTTAGAACAATTTATTAAGCTAAGGGGATTCTGATGATGATAAATGACTAGCAGGTTAATTGGCCCAGTTACCAAAACTCGTTGCTGTCCAGTCGATTCCGACTCATAGCGGCTCAGATAGACACCCAATAAATGACAGCTCTCCTGTTCATTTTGGTAATCTCTGCAAGGTGACAGATTGCCACAAGGGGGCATCAAGAGCCAGGTGTACTGATGAAGCGTTTTGCACTGAAGGGGTTTAGTTTAGTCACCCCAACAGTTATGTCTGTAGGCCAACCAGAGGTAGGTATTTTTGCAGACAACAGAATATGGAAACTGACAGCACTTTCTAAACATCACCGTACCATTTCCCACATTAGACTGAAATTCAGGACCCTTCCTAAACATTGACAGGCCATTTCCCAAACTGGAAGTTTAGCTGTGAGGAAATGTTCTGGGGAGGGAGGGGATTGGCTCATTTGATTTGCTTCAACAAACATTTACTGAATTCTTCCTGTGTACAAGGTAATGTTCTAAGAGTTGGGGGAGGGGGATAAGGGGTTCTTTTGAGCTATCAAACATAGTAAGTCAGTATTTACTTACTGAGTGTCTGCCACGTACTAGGGATTCTAAACAGCATAGGCATAATGCCAACCCTTTAGTTCTGACTGAAGAGGGTTCCTGAGGCTAAACTGAGCATCTAACACTTTGTCTAGAGGATGACAAAAAGTCAGTAGGTATTGTGGAACAGAGAGGGGTAACTTAATGAATAAGGCATTTAGCATGACATGTTTAGGGTAGGATGCAGGAAAGAAGAGGAGCAAAAGTCAGGGAAGCCCCTGACAATGTTGCAATAAAACCATAAACCAAGCCCATTGCGGTTGAATCGATTCTCATAGAGACCCTACAGAGTAGAACTGCCCTGTAGGGGTTCCAAGGAGCAGCTGGTGGATTTGAACTGCCGACCTTTTGGTTAGCAGCCAAGCTCTTAACCACTGTGCCACCAGGGCTCCAATGTTGCAATAGCCCAGTGACAAGTCAAGCTTTGTTAAAGCAGCAGAACTCTTAGTAAAACTAAATGTTAAGAGAAATCCCAATATTTAAGAGAAATACAAATGAAGCTATTGTTCTGGTTGAAACACGGATATGGAACCTGGGTCTCATCCACTGGGCCTTCTTTTCTACTCCTAACAACTCAGAAAACTGAGTTGGCTACAGTTTTTAAAAACTGAACCAATCTTGGAAAAACCTTGGAAGCATCTCCGTGTAACAAGGTCTGAAAGCCACTGCAGTGGTCCAAACAGTAAAGTGAATAGATGAAGACCCATGATTGCGTGGCTGTGAGGATGGGGAAAACGGGACAGAATTTATACCAGTTGCCCTCTGGTAACCCTTGCTCAGTCACAGCTGCGTCCTTTGCACTGTGCCTGCTTCCTCCTTGCACTGTTTCTCCTGCTCTCCTGAGCATTCTGTCCGTGGCCTCATACTAGTAGGCTCAGGATCTAAGCCCCATCTTTGGCATTAACCTTGGTTCCCATCCTTGGTTATAGTTTGCATTTGCCTCTCACTTCCCAAAAACAACCTAGGCTGACCCAGTCCTAAACCTAGGAACCCTAGGATGGGCCTAAAACTCATTGCCATCGAGTCGATGCCGACTCATAGTGACCCTATAGGACAGAGTAGAACTGCCCCATAGGGTTTCCAAGGAACGGCTGGTGGATTTGAATTGCTGACCTTTTTGGTCAGCAGTCGAGCTCTTAACCACTGAGCCACCAGGGCTCCAGGATGGGCCTAAACCAAAACCAAACCAAACCCATTGCCGTCGAGTTGATTCCAACTCATAGGGACCCTATGGCCTAGGAGGCTACTGTTTTTGCCAAGATTTTCTTGTTCCTAGAAAAGTTAGGAAAGAAGAATAAAGAGGATTTAGCAACTGATTGTACATGGACACAGAAAGTAATAGAAAGAAAGGAGGAAAGGTTATTGATAAACTAGTATTTATTAAGTGATCTATGTGTGAGACACGTGAATATATATACATAATATATATGTGTATGTGTATTTACATATATATATATATATATTTATTCTTCAGCAAAGCTCTATACCAAACCAAAACCAAACCCATTGTCATCAAGTTGGTTCCGATTCATAGTGACCCTATAGGACAGAGTAGAACTGCCCCATGGGTTTCCAAGGCTGTAAATCTTTACCGAAGCAGAAGCCACATCTTTCTCCTGTGGAGCAGCTTGTGGGTTTGAACCACCGACCTTTTGGTTAAGAGCTGAGCACTTAACCACTGTGCCACCAGGGCTTCCTAAAACTCTATAAAGTGGGCAATTTTTATTATCATATTTAATAGATGAGGAAACTGAGGCTCAGAAAAGTGAAATGACTTGTTGTCTAAGTTTGCTAGTGCTGACATAACAAAAACACCACAGGTGGGTGGTCTTGAAGAACAGAAATTAATCTTCTCACTGTTCTGGAGGCTAACAGTCCAAATCAGGGCCTTGGCCATGTTCATTCTTTCTGTGGGCCTCTCTCTTAGATTCTTGTGTCTGCCAGCAATCCTTGGTCTTCTTTTGCTTATAGATGGGTCCTCACATGGCATCCGTCTTCCCCTGTATGTGTCTCTGTGTCTATTCCAGGGCTTCGAACCAGTTTGTTCCAGTTTGCACCCCGGCTCAGAATTTGTATTTCTAAAAAGATACCAGGCGATTGCAATGCTCCTGGCTGGGGAGTAGGGAATAATTCTGAGAAGCACCAGTAGAGCAGTGGTTCTCAAAGTTTATTATACATAAGAATCACCTGGGGATCAGACTGAATCAGAATCTACATTTTAACAAGATCCCCAGAGAGAGTGTTCTCCACTCTACCTCCTCACTCAATATCCCAGATAGCCTTTTGAACAACCCCAGGAACAGAGAATTCCCTTCTTTCATTCATAGGCCATCTCATATTGAGCTCAAAATGTGTTTCTCTGTCACTTTTACCTATGATTCCTATCTACCTCCATCTCCTAATGACAGAAAAATATAACGTATTTTTATGCTAGTCCTTCAAATGTTTTTAACTCCTATCAAGTCAGACCAAAGTGTTCTGTTTCTTAAATTACACAGCTCCTAGTTCTTTCAAGGGTTTTTGTTGTTGTTGTTAGGTGCCTTCGGTTGGTTCCAATTCATAGGACCCTATGTACAACAGAACAAAACACTGCCTGGTCCTGTGCCATCCTCACAATCATATATTTCAGCCCATTGTTGCAGCCACTGTGTCAGTCCATCTCATTGAGGGTCTTACTCTTTTGTGCTGACCCTCTGATTTACCAAGCATGATGTCCTTCTCCAGGGAGTTGTCCCTCCTGATAACATGTCCAAAGTAAGGGAGACAAAGTCTCCCCATCTTTGCTTCTAAGGAGCATGCTGGCTGTACTTCTTACAAGACAGATTTGTTTGTTCTTCTGGGAGTCCATTGTCTGTCCAATATTCTTCTCCAACACCATAATTCAAAGCCATCAATTCTTCTTTGTTCTTGCTTATTCATTGTCCAGCTTTCACATGCTTATGAAGCAATTGAAAATACCATGGCTTGGGTCAGTCACACCTTACTCCTCATAGTGACATCTTTGCTTTTTAAAACTTTGAAGAGGTCTTTTGCAGCAGATTTGCCCAATGCAATACATAGTTTGATTTCTTGATTGCTGCTTCCATGGACATTGATTGTGGATCCAAGTAAAATAAAATCCTTGACAACTTCAGTCTTTTCTCCATTTATCATGATGTTGCTTATTGGTCCAGTTGTGAGGATTTTTGTTTTTTTATGTTGAGGTGTAATCCATACTGAAGGCTGTAGTCTTTGATCTCCATCAGTAAGTGCTTCAAGTCCTCTTCACTTTCGGTGAGCAAGGTTGTGTCATCTGCATATCACAGGTTGTTAAGGAGTCTTCCTCCAATGCTGATGCTGCACTCTTCTTCATATAGCCCAGTTTCTCTGATTATTTGCTCAGCATACAGATTGAACAAGTATGATGAAAGGATACAACCCTGATGCCTGCCTTTCCTGATTTTAAACCATGCAGTATCCCCTTGCTCTGTTTGAACAATTGCCTCTTAGTCTCTGTAAAGGTTCTGCATGTGCACAATTAAGTATTTTGGAATTCCCATTTGTCTTAGTTATCTAGTGCTGCTGTAACAGAAATACCACAAATGGATGGCTTTAACAAAGAGAAGTTTATTCTCTCACAGTCTAGGAGGCTAGAAGTCCGAATTCAGGGTGCCAGCTCCAGGGGAAGGCTTTCTCTCTCTGTTGGCTCTTGCAGAAAGTCCTTGTCATCAATCTTCCCCTGGTTGAGGAGCTTCTCAGTGTAGGGACTCCGGGTCCAAAGGACATGCTATTCTCCTGGCTCTTGTTTCTCGGTGGTATGAGGTCCCCCTGTCTCTCCACTCGCATCTCTCTTTTATATCTCAAAAGAGATTGACTTAAAACACAGCCTAATCTTGTAGATTGAGTCCTGCCTCATTAACATAACTGCCGCTAATTCCACTTCATTAATATCATAGAGGTAGATTTACAACACATAGGAAAATCACATTAGATGACAAAATGTTGGACATTCACACAATAGTGGGAATCACGGCCTAGCCAAGTTGATACACATTTTTTGGGGGACACAAGTCAATCCATAACATCACTCTTTGCAATGTTATCCATAATTTGTTATAATCTACACAGTCGAATGCTTTTGCATAGTCAATAAAACACAGGTAAACATCTTTCTGGTACTCTCTGCTTTCAGCTAAGATCCATCTGACATCAGCAGTGATATCCCTTGTTCCACATACTCTTCTGAATCTGGCTTGAATTTCTGGCCATTCCCTGTTGATGTACTGCTGCAACTGTTTTTGAATTATCTTCAGCAAAATTTTACTCGCATGTGATATTAGTGATATTGTTTGATAATTTCTGCATTCTGTTGGATCACCTTTCATTGGAATGGGCACAAATATGAATTTCTTCCAGTCGGTTGGCCAGGTAGCTGTCTTCCAAATTTCTTTCATATACCAGTAGGAGTTTCCAGGGTTGCATTCATTTGTTGAAGTATCTCAATTGCTATTTCGTCAATTCGTGGAGCTTTGTTTTTCCCCAATGCCTTCAGTGGTTCTTAATCATGTGCTACCTCCTGAAATGGTTGAACGTCAACCAATTCTTTTCAGTACAGTGACTATGTGTATTTCTTCCATCTTTTTTTAAATATATTTTTTAACAGTTTCTACATATACATTTATTGACATTGATTACATTCTTTGAGTTGTGCAACCATTCTCACCCTCCTTTTCTGAGTGGTTTTTCCTTCATTAACATAAACTCACTTCCCCCTAAGGTTTCTATCTAATCTTTTGAGTTGCTGTTGTCAATTTGATCCCACATAGATAGTTCATAAAAGAGCATAATGCTCAAGGCAGATCTTAAGCTAAACTATTGGTTGGTGTTAAGATGACTTCAAGGGATATTTTTGGTATAAGGTTTAAAGATTATCTCAGGGCAATAGTTTTAGGGGTCCATCTACCCTCCATGGCTCCAGAAAGTCTAGAGTCCACTAGAATTTGAAATTATGTTCTGCATTTTCCCCTTTTGATCAATATTATTCTATAAAATCTTTGACCAAAGTATTCATTAATGGTAGCTGGGCACCATCCAGTTCTTCGGGTCTCATGGCAACCTTCCATCTTCTTTTGATGCTTCCTGTATCGTTCAACATTTAGCCCATAGAATCCTTCAATATTGCAACTTGGGGCTTGAATTTTTTCTTCAGTTCTTTCATCTTGAGAAATGCCGAGTGTGTTCTTCCGTTTTGGTTTTCTAACTCCAGGTCTCTGCACATGTCATTATAATACTTTACTTTGTCTTCTTGAGCCACCCTTTGAAATCTTCCGTTCACCTCTTTTACTTCATCATTTCTTCCTTTTGCTTTAGCTACTCTATGTTCAAGAGCAAGTTTCAGAGTCTCTTCTGACATCCATTGTAGTATTTTCTTTCTTTCCTGTCTTTTTAATGACCTTTTGCTTTCCTTATGTATGATGTCCCTGATGTCATCCAACAACTTGTCTGGTCTTTGGTCATTAGTGTTCGATGTGTCAAATCTATTCTTGAGATGGTCTCTGAATTCAGATGGGATATACTCAAGATCGTACTTTGGCTCTGGTGGACTTGTTTTAATTTTCTTCAGCTTCAACTTGAAATTTAATATGAGGAATTGATGGTCATCAATTGGCGGATGATGGTCCACCACTCTTCTGTCAGTTTGTCATAGTGTGGTGGCTTGTGTGTTGTTGTGATAATGGAAGCTATGCCACTGGTATTTCAAATACCAGCAGGGTCACCCAGGGTAGAGTGGTTTCAGTGGAGCTTCCAGACTAAGACAGACTAGAGAGAAGGACCTGGCAAACTACTTCTGAAAAAAATGGCCAGTGAAAATGTTATGGATAGCAGCAAAACATTGTCTGATATAGTGCTGAAGATGACCCCTCAGGTTGGAAGGCACTAAGATATGACTAATGATGAGCAACCTCCTCAAAGTAGAGTTGACCGTAATGACATGAACGGAGTAAAGATTTCGAGACCTTCATTTTCTGATGCAGCATGACTCAAAATGAGAAGAAACAGCTGCAAACATCCATTTCAGGGGTTAGTTTTACGATATTATCCAGTCCTTTTCATCACCTTTGTCACTCTCCTCTGGAGCCTCCAAGTGTGTCAATGCACATTTCAAATGTAGTTTCTTTCAAAGCCCAGCAGTCTAGGAATGGCCTGGCTGACAAGACTGTCTTCTCCCTTCCTAGAGACTTTTTCCTTCTGTGAATGCAGCCTGTGGTTGCATTACTTTCTTAAAGTTTCTTTTTATGGGCTTCCTCGTGGGCCGTTTCTATCGGTGACTTTTTCCCTGTGTGTAGGCCATACTTCCCTGTTTCTTTCCATGTTTCATGATTTTTTTTTTGTTGTTGTTGTTGTTGAAAATGGACATTTTAAATAATATAATGTAACAACTCTGGAAATTAGATTCCCTTCCTCCCCAGGGGTTTGATGCTTATTGTTGTCATTGCTGTTTGTTTTCTGACTGACTTTTATGAACTAATTATGTAAAGTATATATTATTTGTCATGTGTGGCTACTGAAGTCTGTACTCAATTAGCTTAGTGGTCAGCTGATGATTAAACAGATGAGAATGAGAATTAAATGAGAATTTGCACTAATAAGTTTCCCAGCTTTTGCCAAGGGGCTCTGTGTGTATATTGAGGTATGCTATCAACATTCCAGTAAACAGTGTACAACACTGCCTTAGACCTCACTTCCTTCTTGTGCAGAACCTCAAGGTCAGTGAATGGTGAGCGGTTTGGGCCTTCTCAGGGCATGTGCATAGCTCTGCAGAAACATGTGGTCTTCTAGATTCCCAGAAACACGTCAGAACTTTTCAAAGCCCTTTGTATACGTCTCACATGCCAGCTTTTCCTTTTAAGTTTTTAGGTCAGCTTCTCGTTTGCCCTGAATGTTATCCTTGCCTCAGGCAGCTGTGAGGTTAAACAATTGACTTTTTGACCAACACTCTGGGAAAAAGACTGTTTGCATTGAGGAACCTCTGAGTCAGGTCAAATAAAGACAAACCTTGTAAGTGGGGATTTCCAGGGAACTGCTGGGAAAGTCCAATAGTGAAAATTGTCCAGGGGTGGGACTTTCCGGGTGCTCCAAATTTGTTCTGCCTTTCAGTGGCTGCGAGGCTGCTGGTTTTCACAGCTACCATAGTTGTGAGTCTGCTGGTTTTCAAGGTTAATATGACATCGGAGAGAGAGGGATGAGAATAGGGCAAGTTAAAATGCCACAAAGTTCACTGTTCTTACAGAGATTCAGCCACTTTTCTTGAATTCCTTGGATTGTTGCAAGTCTTTGGTTAATTCTAGACTTCTGAAAATGTTGATTCTGACAATATTTGCTAATGTTTTCATTGCTTTTATGGAAGGGTTTCATTTTCAGAAATCCTTGCTCTGCCATTCCATAAGCTGAAATCCCCTAGTTGCAATACTTTCTAAACAATTATATGACATTGTAAACTCATACTCAGTTTGTTGTTTTTGCTCTGTGCCGTCGAGTCAGTTCCAACTCCTAGTGACCCTATAGGACAGAGTAGAACTGCCCCATAGGGTTTCCAAGGAGTGGCTGGTGGATTCGAACTGCTGATCTTTTGGTTAGCAGCTGAGCTCTTAACCACTGTGCCACCAGGGCTCCTTATACTCAACTAGAGGTCACCAAAACACCTGAGTTTTTATTATTTTATTTTTTTCATATACTGCTGCTACTCCTTCTTGTAGTTGGCTGTTTTTAAAATAGTTTTAAAGCTTTTCATTCAAGCTTATTAAATTTTATTTTCTTAATTTTCACTGTTGTTCCAGAATGCCAAATAATTTTGAATCTTGATATCAGTGAATATGCTTTTTTAGTTTCTTCTAAGTCATAGGTAACATTACTGGTCAGGTCAGAGCATAGACCAGCCTTTCTGTTCTGGAGGGAACCCCCTCCATGGGGACATCTACTCCGTTAGTAATTTTGGAATTTTTATCCATTTCCAAACTGTGTCTCTAACATTCCAGTAAAACAACTTTTTCTAAAAAGAAAAGTTGTTTAATTTTACATGACTTACAGAGAATTTTCCCAACCCTTATTATTCACTGTTTCTTTACTGTTCACACATAATTTGCTTCTAAAGAATGTTATACTTACTGGTCTGAAGTATCAAGGATCCATAGTTGCTGCTTTTTAAAAATGGGGGCAATATTTATCTATCCTCGATTTTCTAGACCTTCTTCTATCTCTCTGCACGTATCTCAAGTACAGTAGCAATTGTGTCAGAATTAATCAGAAACCTTAGCAATCTTGTTCCTGATGAAGGAAAGGAAAAATCTAGGGTCAGGAAGAGAGTGGGCGTGGGAAACCCAGCTTAGCTGTAGTGGTTGATTCCTATATGGGCAACCTCAGAATCTAACAGGTAGCTCTAGGTTGTGTAGAAAACCATTGATACCAGAGTTCTAAGCCACACTCAGAGGGCAAGCAGTGATGGTGTGGTTCTGGGATGGCTTCTTTGTAATTATGATAGCACTAGTAATGACTGAAGAGCTCTGGTGGCACAGTGGTTAAAAGCTTGGCTACTAACCAAAAAATCGGCAGTTTGAACCCACCAGCCACTCCTTGGAAACCCTACAGGGCAGTTCTACTCTGTCCTACAGTGTTGCTATGAGTTGAAATCGACTCAATGGCAATGGGTTTTTACAGGAGTAACTACTGAAGGTCCTTAAATGGTACAAACGGTTTGCACTCAACTGCTAACCTAAAAGATTGGCAGTTTGAACCCACCTAGAGGTATCGTGGAAGAAAAGATCTGATGATCTGCTTCCATTAACATTACAGCCAAAAAAACCCTATGGAACAGTTCTATTCTGTAACACATGGGCTCACCATGAGTCAGAATAGACTTGATGGCAACTAACAAGTAACTAGTGGACCGATGGAGGCGGATCCTACCCCATTCTCCAACTCCCAGAAGAGGGGGCTAGTGAGAATAAGATAGGATAATAAACCCCATCTAAACTGATTGAAATTTAGGGCTGGAGCCTCAGACATAGTTCCCAAGGCAGGACTGGCCAGCAGTGTGGGCACAGTGGGCAGCAGGCGTATTGATACCCATTGCTGATGTATTTCCTGCCCATCTCGTGAATGGTTCAGATGGAGTGTGGCGCATCCATGATTCAATCTGTGAGGGGCTGGGGAAGGCAGGAGCCTTTTGAGAGGTTTCATCATACAGTGGAAATAAAGGCTTGAGGAGGCTAAACAGACATGTAGTCAAATCCCTTGGCAAATTACTTAATATCTTTGAGTTTCAAATTTATCACCTGTAAAATAAAGATAATGCTCTCTCCCTTGCAGGATTTGTGTGAAGGAGAAAGATAATGTACATTAAGCACTCAACACACAAGAGGCCCAATAAATTGTACTTTATTGTTGTTGTTACGTGCTGTTGAGTTGGTTCTAACTCATAGCAACCCTACGTACAACAGAACAAAACACTACCCTTTCCTGTGCCATTCTCACAGTCGTTGTTATGTTTGAGCCCATTGTTGTAGCCACTGTGTAATCCATTTCATTGAGGGTCTTTCTCTTTTTTGCTGACCCTCTACTTTACCAAGCAAGTCCTCCTCCAGGGACTCTTCCCTTCTGATAACATGTCCAAAGTACATGAGATAAAGTCTCACCATCCTCACTTCTAAGGAGCATTCTGGCAGTACTTCTTCCAAGAAGAATTTGTTCTTCTGGCAGTCCATGGTATATTCAATATTCTTCACCAACATTATAATTCAGTTATACTTTGGGGAATTTCATTTTGTATGTCCTTTTATTTCTCAGAGCAATTTCCCACCTTTAGTGCCAGATGGCGCTTGTGAGCAGTGCTGCCCTTTCCAAAGGCTTTTATTTCCACCCTATGGGCGCTAGGTATCTTCCTGTCTGTGCTCAGGCTGGCATTTAAATCCAGTGCAGCACACAGACTTTGTGTGTTTTTGATCCATCTGCTCCATGAGGAACTGTGAAACTCAGAGGTACCTATTTCTAGCCAGACACCCATTTCTCCAATAGAATTTGTCAGTTGATAAGCATCCATGATATAACCTAAGCAGTTCTGCATTCAAAAGAAGTCACACACTTAATTTTAGGAATCTGTCTTATTTTATACTTCTTCTTTTGTTAGTTGCCATCAAGTGGGCTTCGACTCATGACAGTCCCGTGTACAACAGAACAACATGTTGCCTGGTCCTGCACCTTCTTCATGATTATGCTTGTTGGTATGCTTGAGTCCTTTGTTGTGGCCACTGCGTATTTGTTTGCCTTCTCATCTAGGGGGCTCACCTTCCAGCACTATATTGGACAATATTCTGTTGTGATCCATGGGGTTTTCATTGGTTAATTTTTGGAAGTAGATTGCCAGGGCTTTCTTCTTGTCACCTGCTGGTATTTGAAATACTGATGGCATAGCTTCCAGTATCATAGCAACACGCAAGTCACCACTGTACAACAAATTGAAAGGTTGGTGGTGAATTTTATACTTACCCCTATTATAAGGTAGAGAGGCTAGAATGAGTACAGGGCTTCAAAGTTCAGGCTTGTGGTTTGAATGTCAGTACTGGCATTAGCTGAGCAATGTTGGACAAATTTATTTGATCTCTCTGAACTTCAGTTTCCTCATCTATAAAATGGTGTGATAATAGTAGCTACTTCATCGGATTGTTGTGAGGGTAAATGAAAATAATACACACAAGGAAGTCAGCACCAAACATGGTACATAGTAAAAAAACAAAAACCAAACTTGTTGCCGTTGAGTCAATTCTGACTCATAGCGACCCTATAGGGTTTCCAAGGTATGTGGTGGATTTGAATCGTTGGCATTTTGTTTAGCTTCTGAGCTCTTAACCACTGTGCCACCAGGGCTCCAGTACATAGTAAGCACTCCCTAAATATAAGCAATTATCACTCTCAAGAGCAGAAGTTTTGAAGTCAGACAGACGTAAACTTGACTCCTAGCCCTTTGACTTAAAAGTTGCATATCTTGAATAAGTTATGCAACCTCTCTGAGCCCCACTTTCCTTAAAAGTTGCAAGATTATTATGAAAATTAGAAAGGTGTATACACAATACTGTAGTTCTTATTCATTTATAACATGACCCATTTCAGAGAAGATTTGAGTTTACCTACTCAAAACAAAAATTATACTAATTGTTTCTTAAAAAAGCAAGTCATAAAATCAAGGTGAAGAAAAAACAAGGGTATGAAAAATAAGGAAAAATCATATTTCTGGTTAGGATCTTAGATCCCATCATAAGAGTTGGTGTACTTGCTAGAGATGGGTCACAAACTTGACATTGAGCTTCTTAGCACCCAAGGCGATCAAGAAAGGAAATATGGTTCGTTACGTGATTCAGAGTGTCAAGATAAATGCAAAGGAGTTCTGAGGAGGAAACCTAGCCATTCCTAGTTCTAAGACTGAAGAGACGGTAGCACATGGTGGATACACAGTCGCATAAGTGCTAGCTGTCCTCTTCTTCATTATTCACAAAATGCAATGGAAGAACAGAGAAAAGAGTGAGTCTAAGAATAAAAACAATATGGCAGAGGTAACTGTTGAGCTGAATAAGACTGTGAATTTGCCAGGTGCCTGAAGGGTGGAGAAGGGAGGGAGTCTGTCCATACGGGAAGAGTGTGAGAGTGTCTAGATGATTCCCACGCATCCATGGCACAGCATCTTTAAAACTAGGAACTCATGTGATTTCTTGTAGGGTGGAGACAAAGCTCCCTTTGGGCTGAAAGGCATAGGAACTGAGGAGGAGGATGACCTGGGAGCATTGTCCAAGCAGCTGCTTTGCTTTAGACTCTCTCCCGACTGGACATCTGGTGTTTAATGACAATTCTCAGAGGGAAGTTAGCTGTCGTTTTTTTTTTTTTTTTTTTTTGTATGTTTTGTTTTATTTTCCTGAGACTTATGGCTCTGGAAGGGAGAAAATGGTCAGGATAGTTACAGTAAACATTAACCTTTTCCTCCAGGCCTTCTCAGTGATCACGAGCAGTGGAGGAATAGCCATAGGGTGAAAGGGGCTTGGAGATGCAAGTGAAGAGGGAAGGATTCTGGTATTATTCAAAAGTAAGGGAAAAAAAAAAAAAGCACAGGAATATTACTTTAACAGAAGGCCCACATTCTCTCTGTGGTGTCTCCAGAGGAGAGTCTCAGAGGTAGAATCTTAGCTATTTAGCTCCTCAGTTTGCAGATGAAGACTCTGAGGCCCAGACAGCTCAAATGAATGCGTTTAGGTGGTTTAGCTCACACAGATAGTCCATTTTGGAGCCAGGTCTAGGACCTATACCTCTGGACTCCCAGGCCACTGGCCTTTAGGAGAATGTGTTCTTCCAGAACATGTGTTATAAGCTAGAGAAGAGATCTGAGGAAGAAATTTGGGTCTCAGACCCTAAGGCAGTAGACCACAAGTGAAATAGCTGTGCAGATATGTTCAAGGGCCTTTCCTCTGTCTGATGACTGTGGGTTTGCCTCTTAGTGTTGCATTGGCCACACCCCAACAGCTTTAATCCCCACAGAGCTCTCACTATTTGCCTGCTATGTGAGGCAAACACCATAGCACCCCCTCCCCACATGCCACTTAGTAAAATTGGCAAAGAAGGTGGCCTATCTTGGGGCTGTGGTTTTTAACAATCAATGGTGTCTACCTCTATCCTCAGGAGATCTTGGCCAGCTATACACTTTCCCATTGTGTGATCCCATATTGCCCCTAATTCACCTGGAACCTTATAATGCTTCTTTGCTCAACAAATAAGAATCCATTCAATCACACATTGGCTATCACTAGAAGCCAGTGTACTTACTACGCACTTGGGTTAAAATACAGATTCCCTGTCCTACTGGGCTCCACGGTCTAGTAAACAGATGAAGATAAATGCCCCAATCATCATCAATTATACGGGGCCATGAGAACGCAGAATAGAGAGCACTTAGCCCAGCCTGGAAATAAGAAGAGGTCAGGGAAGGTCTGCTGAAGAAAGGCTGCCTGAACTTTGTGTTGAGAAAGGAGTAAACACTGGACAAGAGAAGAGGGAGGAGGGCACTGGAAGCAGAGGGAGTGACCTGAGCAAGGCCACCGTGGCATGACAAAGCATGGTGTTTTCAGGAAACTGAAGATCCCCAGAGAGTAGGGTATGTAGTGGAACAGAGTTAGGTAGCGCCCCTCCCCCATGCCACTTAGTAAAACTGGCAAAGAAGGTAGCCTGTCCTGGGTCTTTGTTTTTTAACAATCAATAGTGTCCACCTCTATCCCCAGGAGGTCTCTGCCATCCTCCTCTCAAATCCTGTTTTCAGGACATAATGAGATAAATGCACAAATACTTATATATAAATGACTGATAAGGTTTATTATGGAAATCTTCCCCATGGTACTTGTATTTTTAATAGGGCCAAGGAAACCTCCAACCAAAGTCATGACTTCCTCTAATAGCAGAATTCCAGATTTGGCAGAACAGAGAAAAGCATTATTTGGAGAGGGAATGGAGGCCTCATAGGGCTTCCTTCTAATGTGACTAGGTTCCAAGGCAGAGTGTCCCAAGAGATTCCCGAGAGTAAGTCTTCTAAAAGAACCAGGTAGAAACTGCATGTCTTTTTATGACTTAGCCTCAGAAGTCCCAGTGTCACTTCTGCCATGTGATAATAGTTGAAGTAGTCTCAACTCCATTTAGATTCAAGGAGAGGGGACATAGACCCCACTCTTGATGGAAGGAAAGTCAAAGGATATCTGGCCATTCCTTAAGACTACCGTACCCACTCTTGTATTGCAAGAGAATCAGGGACCTGGATTTTAATCACTGTACTTCTTAACACTCAATGTTTGCGTACAAGAGGAGCTTTTTCCCCACCCCTCATCTACATAGGAAAGGTGCCTCTCCATATCTCATAAGACCAGAAATTCCAATTCTGGGCTGCAAAAATGGACTTTGATGTTTAGTACATTATTCTAGGGAGACAATTCACAGCTCTTCCTAGATTTCTAAACCAAAAACACCAAACTTGCTACCATCGAGTTGATTCTGACTCACAGCGACCCTATAAAAGGCCACTAATCCAGAACACCATGAATCACTACATAGGTCAACCAAGTGTTTTGAGTTGGGAAAGTAGAAGAGGGACAAGAAGCAGGATACTCAATTTACCAGCACCCTAACTGTCACCTAGTTCCTAACCCTACAACCCAATCACCCAGCAAATTGTTGGTAATACTTCTTAATTACTATTTGGTGAAACTCCTAGTATCTTTCACCTACCTACAAGGTGCCCAACTAACTCTCAACAGAAGTGAGAAACAGACATAAAGGATACTCGTGAGGAGTGTGCCTCTTAGCTCAAGTAGATACAAGAGACTAAACGGGCAGCTTCTGTCCGGAGGTGAGATGGGAAGGCAGAGGGGGTTAGGAGCTCGTTGAATGGACGTGGGGAATCAGGAATGGAAAGGAGGAGTGTGCTGTCACAGTATAGGGAGAGCAACTAGGGTCACATAACAATGTATGTATAAATTTTTGTATGAAAAAAATAGAAGAAAAAAAAGAATTGAGAAACAGGATATTGCTGGGAAGAAGTGTCTCTTTGCTTCTCTCAGGGTTCCTCATCTGTAAAATGGGGTAACAATGGCTGCCCAGTCCTCCTTGTAGGTTGCTGGAGCATTCAATGAGATAACATTTTGAGAAACTGTTTAGTGTAGATCACAGAAATTGATCACAGAATTGTTAGGGAATTGTGTTCTTATTCCTTCTCTTCTCACACCACACTCGCTGCTTCTTTTTTTTTTCCCTTTCCTTCTTCATTTCTTCTACCACATTCTCTCTCATTTCTTCTAACACATTCTCTCTCTCTCTCTCTCAGAAATCAAGCCGTAGGGGGTGAGATAAGCCTGGCAGAAATCTCTGTCTTCTGCTTTAGACAGACACCCAGAAGAGGGCAGACTGTGAGGAGTGTCCCAGTGTCTGCATTCCCTTGGGACTTTGCCCTAAATAAACCTGTCTGAAAAGACAGAGCTTTGTTGCTTCGAGGTATTTGTGTCCAAGGTTGAAAATGAGCTAATTAGTGATTGCAATTAGGTCTGAATTCCTGAACACAACACTTACTATTACTGCTTCCCTCCCAGAGACAATTGAGTAGTCACCAATTTTCAGGACTGAAAAACCCTTTGGGCTCTTCCAGGCCTGCCTAGGACAGGCATGGTGCGCTCACTACAGCCCAGCGTAGTAGCTTATTATCTCAGCCATAATCTGTTTTCTAAGAATTCTCCCCCAAGCCAGTTCCCAGCTTGGTTCTGATGGTTATCTTTGCACCCTCCCTGTGAGGCACATGGCAGAGTCCCAACTTTAGCCTGCTCTGCTCTGCTCAGGACTGGAGAGTCAGGACATCTGGGTTCCAGGTGTGACTCTGTCACAGACAAGCTTTGGGTAAATGCTTTCTGTTTTCTGGGCCTCAATTTTGCCATCTGAAAAAAACAAAACAAAACAAAGTAACCTTATGTCTTAGTTTCCTAGGGCTACAAGTAACCAAAACCAAACCCGCTACCGTCAAGTTGATTCCGACTCATAGCAACCCTGTAGGACAGAGGAGAACTGCCCCATAGGGTTTCCAGGGAGCACCTGGTGGATTCGAGCTGCTGACCTTTTGGTTAGCAGCCGTCACTCTTAACCACTGCGCCACCAGAGTTTACAAGCTACAAGTAGGCGGCTTCAAAAACCAGGAATTTATTTTCTCACCATTCTGGAGGCTGCGAGTCGGAATTCAGGGTGTTGGCAGGGCTGTGCTCTCTCTCTGTCAGCTCTAGGGGAAGACCTTTTCTTGTCTCCTTCAGCTTCTGGTAACCCCGGATGTTTGTTGGCGTTCCTTGGCTGCTTATAGATTCATCTGCCCCTGCCGTCACATAGTTTCTGTCTTGCCCCCATGTGTGTCCCTGTTTCTGCGTGTTTTCCCTTTTGTAAGACACCTCTCAGACAGGTTTAGGACTAGGACTCACTCTACCCTGGTATAATTTATCATTTCTTCAAAGGAAAGGCCCTACTTCCCCAAACATGGCCACTTTCACAGGTACAGGGGGTAGGACTTAACATACATTTTTTGGAAGACAAATTCATGACACCTTATGTGCATTAAAAAAAAAAAATTTTTTTTATAAGTGGATTTTTCAGGAAAAAGGATCCATGGATGTCATTATTATCTCAAAAGGGTCTGTGACCAACAAAAGTTAAGACTTCTGGGCTGGTTGATTTATAAGTTCTCTTAATCAGGCTTAGAATATTCCTTGGTTCTGTGCTTCTAGGAATATCATACATCTAACTGTTCAGCAAGCAATGGCCGACTGCCCACTGTGTGCCAGGCCCTACAATAAACTCCGAGGATGCAAAGATAAATAAGACACCTTCTGAGGAGGTCACTCTCCCATGGAGGAGATGACCCACAAACAGTTATAAAAGCAGGTCCAAAATATGATGATGGAGAGATGCACAGGGCATTTGAGGAGCACAGGACACCTGGAAGTGTTTGTACCTTTTCCTCCTCACCTCCAGGGGGGACATGAGCTGCTTAAAAGAGAGGGGGTACTATCAAGGACCTCCCTTCAATAGGTTTACAAAGTGGAGTGCATCTTCCCATCCAGTAATTTCTGAAGATCCCATGCCCCTCTTCCTCCCAACATCCTCCACAGGCCTTTCTGCCCATGCTGCCAGTAAGCTTGTTGATCTAAGTGGAAATGGGCCTCCTTCTTCCTGGATTCAATCCATTGTTTGTTCATCAAGGAGCCCCGGTGCAGTGGTGTCACTAGAGGGGAACAGGGGGTGTGGACCGCACCAGGTGACACTGTCAGAGGAGGTGACACTGAAATGACTGTCTACTAAAATATCTTTGTACTTAGCTATACCAACAAAAACATTTTTTGTAAGCCCAGCTTATATGTATCAGTATACTTACAAGGCTAAAACTCTGTGCTAATTTACTTTTTAACCTTTCAATGTGCTCTAGTCAGAGCTGGCATTATCACCCAATTACAATGACACTTCGAATCATGTGCTTTCACCTGCATACATGACAAGCACATGATGTTTTCATCACTACCGGTGGTTTTATAGTCGCTGATTTTGTCAAATTTTCTGGCGTTTTAGCTACAATACTGCGGTAATTACTATTTGTGAACCTAAATCAATAACTCTGTGGGAGAATGAAGCAGTAATCAAAAAAGGACTGATATACAGGAATTACAATTTACGAGTAACATTAGTACAAAAAAACGTTACCAAAGATTCTGTATGGTCTGGTACAGGAGGAGGTCCGTGGCGGGGGCGGGGATGTAACACCATGAGTTATTGCACTGGGTGACATTAACCCTAGTGACGCCACTGCCTTGGTGGCTCAGTAGGTAAGCACTTGGCTGCTAACTGAAAGGTCAGTGGTTCAAACCCACCAGACACTCTGCAGGAGAAAGATGTGGCAGTCTGTTTTCAGGATTACAGCCTTGGAAACCCTATGGGGCATTTCTACTCTGTCCTATAGGATTGCTATGAGTCAGAATCAACTCGACAACAACGGGTTTGATTTGATTTGCTCTGGTCTGTTAATCAAGAAGCCCTGATGGTGCAATGGTTAAGCACTCGGCTGCTAACCTCAAGGTGGGCAGTTCGAACCCACCAGTTGCTCTGAGAGAGAACGATCTTCCACAAAGATTAAAAAACCGAATCAAAGCCATTGTCACTGAGTCAATTCCAACTCATAGTGACCCTATAGGACAGGGTAGAACTGCCCCACAGGGTTTCCAAGGCTGAAATCTTTATGAAAGCAGACTGCCACATCTTTCTCCCATGGAGCAGCGGGTGGGTTTGAACCACCGACCTTTTGGTTAGCAGCCCAGGGCTTAACCATTTTGCTACCAGGGCTTCTTCTGTAAAGATTACAGCCTTGGAAACTGTATGGGGCAGTTCTACTCTGTCCTATAGGGTTGCTATGAGTCGGAATCAACTCGGCAGCAGTGGGTGTGTTAATCAGACCTCTGCCTCCAGGGGCGGGCGAGAAGCCCCACACCCTACAGGAGCCCCAGAATCCCACCAGCTGTCTTTTTCCTGCCCTTGCTGGGCTCTTTGGGCCCCTTTCATGTCCAGCACTCCAGGAGAGTGAACCTTAGAGACACTGGTGAACACATTATCACAGTGGCATGTCATCTGGCTCGGGTGCCGACCTTAGCAGTTCCCAGTAGCTCCCAGTGACTTTATGGCTCTGCAAGAAGCACTGTAAAATGGGAAATTCATTTAATAGACGAAAACCAGGAATATTTTCAATGAAATATTGAAAGCGGGGCAGATGCTGCAGTGAGCCCTGGTTCTAATCCCAGTTCCTTTACTTACTAGCTGGGTCCAAGTCTTTCCATCATGCTGCTATCCCCAGTCCAGGCGACTATCTTCTCTGCCCTCCACTACTCCTCTTAGCTTCCACATTTGCCTCACATTCTCCATATGGCAGCCAGAGGGATCTTTTTAAAATGTTAACCAGAGCATGCCACTGCCCTGCTATAACTCTCCAAATACTTTTCACTGCACTTGGAATAAAATCCAAACTCCTCACCAAGTTCTGTCACACATTCCACGATCTGGCTCCTGCCTGCCTCTCAGCCCTATCCTGTACCTGGCTCCTCCTCACTCGCTAAGCTCTCTGACATTCTGTCTGTCCCTGCATCTCAGTTAGTTCTGTCTCAGGGCCTTTGCACTGACTGCTTTTGTTGACTGAACTGTTCTCCAGCTCTAGGCCTGGCTTCTTACTCTTGTGATATAGGTCTCAGCTTAAAAGGCAGTTTTTTAATGAGAGGTCCTCCCTGACCATCTCATCTAGCATTTTCCCCACCCTACCCCCATCACAACTTTTTTGCTGTTTTCTCTTACTCTTTTCATAGCATTTATTGCACCTGAAATTATCTTGTTTGTTTATTGTCTGCCCCCTCCCCCAGTGATGAAACTTGTCTCATTCACTGTTGTATTCCCAGCATCTAGAATAGGGCAGAAGGAGCCGTGGTGGCGCAGTGGGTTAAGCTCTCGGCAGCTAACCGAAAGGTTGGCGGTTTGAATCCACCAGCCGCACTGCGGGGAAAGATGTGGCAGTCTGCTTTCTTAAAGATTACAGCCTTGAAAACCCTATAGGGCAATTATGAGTTAGAACTGACTCAGCAGCAACAGGTTAGAATAGGGCATGTCCCGTAATAGACAGCTAATAAATATTTGTTGAATGATTGAATGAGTAACTACAGCAAAGTCATCTAATATATTTGAGCCCCAAATTCCTTAGCAGTAAAATAAGGATAGTAAAACTGTCCACCTCACTATATTTCTGGTCTTTTTCAATCCTTAGGAAACTCTCTGGAATAGCTATGACTATTGCAGCCATTTTACAGTTGAGGATATGGGAAGTTAGATGGGTTAAATAATTTACCTAAAATCATAGTTGTGGTTTGAAATTCTATCCCCTTAGAGATACCAATAAACGTTTGGGGGACAGGGGCAGGGGAGAGAAATTCTATCTATTCTTCCAAATTTTAAATCCCACCAAAAAGATGGCCATCCATTGGAGAAATCTCTGCCACCTATCTGGCTTTACACTTGAAAGTAGTCTGTGGCCAGGGCTCAGCCCTGTGGGGTGATAATTCCCACACACAGTTCTTCAGCATCTGATTCATTCTGAGCACATCTACTGTATTCAGTCACTCATTTATTTATACATTGATTCATCACATATGTACTGTTAGCAGCCAGGCACTATGACAGGTACATGGTGGATCCAGGCAGGAGCCCCTGCCTCATGCTAAGGATATGCCCCTGGTCTGCCCTAGAAATGGATGGTCCTCAATCAAGTCTGTTGGTCAAATTCTAATTCTTTGACTAAATAAAATAATGCATATAAAAAGCTTATTAGCCAGGTGTCTGGCATGGAAAGGTACTCGATGAATGTTAGTAAAGATAATGGTGATGATATTAGAACCTGGAGCTCCTTTCTCAGCCAGGATGCCTAGAAGGGGAGAAAGAGATATAAAACACCCTTAGCAGTTTTTCCCTTCCAGAGCCTTCTTATTAGAAAATCCAGCTCACATGACTCTCATTGCCTCTTCCTAAATCCACAGCCTGTACAAGCAACTGAAAATAATAAACATAATTTAAATGCTGTCTTTCCTAATTAAAATCTGTCCAGAGGGGTTGCCAGAGTTATTGTAGTCCATGTGGCAGAGGAAGTTCCGTTATATAAATCCAGGCTTCAAAATAGTCAAAGGGGAAGTGTGCATGTGTGTGTATGCATACAAGTGTGAGAACAGGGGTGCTACCAAGAATGCATAGTCGGCTCTGAACAGGTTGAGGAGTCTGGATTTTAAAAGGGAGCTGTTGAGGGATCCATTGGGAGTTGGTTCCTTGAGGTGCTTCAGGCTGATGAGTAACTCTGGAGTCTGCCTTGGCCTTTTTAGAAGACTCTGAACAAACATACTGAAATGGCTTTTCCATGAGGAGATGATGTTCCAGCTCTCTCCACAGAGGCTCCACATGCTTGGCGGCCCTCCTTGGAAACACTGGTGGCCAGAGCAGCTGCGTCAGCCTGGCTTCCCCCGAAAAGCTGGGAATGCAAGCAGGGAGCCCTCTGCTAACCCAAGGGCCTCTTTCCAACAGACAACTCCCCAGAGCAAACCACACAGGAAACCAAATCCAGATAGAGAGAAGGAGATGCTAGTGGAAAAACAAAGAGGAACAGGAAGAGAAGGAAGGAGGATGAAGAAGGGAGGATATTAAAAAGGTTTGAGAGAAAGTCTGAGAGTAGGTTTTACTTTTAGAGGGCGGGAGTTTGTGTGGGAAGGCAGCTGGCTGAAGTATAAAGACAGTTGGGGGCATGTTTTTAATTTTCCAGATTTTTTTTCCCTCCATCACCTTGCCCTTAACCCTGGCTGTAACTCTGCTAATATTTTTGAAATACGTCTCAATGTATTTTATTGATAAATCGGTTTCTTTACCAACAGCCCTTCTGCCATACTGCCACCGGGAAAGAGAACAGAAATGCCATTGAGTAGGGAGGAAGGAAGATATGATGTTAAAGGAACACCCACCCAACAGGAAAGGGGGCAAAAAGAAGTTAGAGATATGGGAGGGGTCTCAGAGGAGAGAGAAGACAGGCAAGAGAAATGAGTGTCAGTGTTTCTGCTCCCCAACTCAAGATCAAACTTAAGGTTGTAGGAGCATGGAAGGGGAAGGAAGATGTTCAGGAGGAGTTTACAATCAGCCTGATAGGGGAACAGAATAACTTACCTCTGGGGAAATGCAAACATCTTGGAGACACCCCGTGGTCAGCCCAACACAGCATCAAGCATGGCGCCAGGGCAGTGGGTTACCTCGGCTGAGGTAGTGTCCAGGTGAGTGGGCTGGAGGTCCAACTTGCAGACTCCATCTTGGTGCAGAGAACACATATGACAGTTCTGGGGGCCCTAGACAGATGCAGAAGGCTGAAAGAAAACTAAGGACCCACATAGACCTGGGCTGTAGAAGAGGTGAATTCAGGGTGCAGGAACTTCAACTCTGGGGGCCAAGTCAGGGCCACACACAAAGCTCCAAAGAATGGGATTATTTTCCCAGGCAGATACCCAGAAACCAGACCAGAACAGCGCCCAATCAGCGGAGACCCAAGGCCAACATGTGGAATTGAGGCTTCTCTCACTACTACCTCAAGAATTTCTAAGTTCTGCTTCCACCCAGACATAGCCTTGGGAAAGAGAAGACGGCAAAGCGATACCTGAGAAACTGCCATGGTAGGACATTTGTGTTTTGAACTGATTGAATTCTTACCCTAAAGAGATCACGGTGCGTCAGTAACCAGTAAGCAAGGTGTGAACAGACTTAATTGTGTTTACTTACTAACTGTTTGTAGTGAAACGTATGTGAAATTGTGTACTACAGATTAGTAAGTAAGCATAAATAAGCCCATGCGTACCTTGCTTATTGGGCAATCCGTCCCTGTGTTGAGTGAAAAAGATTATTTTAAATTGGAAAAGAATAAATTATTTTTAATCGGCCAGTTAAGGTTTAGGGGGAAGGGGACAGAAATCAAGATGAAATCAATTAAAGATTATTTTGAAAACTGCGTTTTCCCCATATCTGAGTTGTAGTATAAAAATTTTGATCTTTCTATAATAATGACCTTCAATAGTTGCAAATAAATTTAGAGCATACAAGTCATTTTCATGTACATTATCTTTTTTGAACTTCACATTAAATCAAATTAAATCTTATTAACCAAACTTTACAGATGTGGAAGATGGAGGCTTAGCTATG
The DNA here is from genome assembly GCF_000243295.1 of Trichechus manatus latirostris. Lineage (NCBI taxonomy): Eukaryota > Metazoa > Chordata > Mammalia > Sirenia > Trichechidae > Trichechus > Trichechus manatus. Next base: position 7,874,864 of record NW_004443990.1, read on the forward strand.
GTAAGGGTCTTGTCCAAGTTCAACAACTTAGAAGAGGGCTTTTTTTTTTTTTTAATGGCTATATATATATATATAACCAAACACACATCTATTCGTAATTTCTGCATGAACAGTTCAATAGCATTGGTTACACACTTCACATTGGGTCACCGTTCTCACCGTCTCCACCCATATTGTTTAATCACCATTAGTTTAGGCTCTCTACCCTAAAAGTTCTCATCTGTGCTTTTGTGAACTGTTGTCAGTTTACACTCATACAGATCATTCTTTACCAGAGCACTATGCTTGAGGCGGAGCCCTGGTGGTGCAGTGGATAAAAGTTATGGCTGTTAACCAAAGGGTCAGCAGTTCAAATCCACCTTGGAAACCCTATGGGACAGCTCTACTCTGTTCTATAGGGTCGCTTTTTTTTTTTGTTTTTGTTTTTTTTTTGGTATGCTTGAGGCAAACATTCTTTATTAATTGGGCTAAACTGTTGTTTAGTTTAATGATGGCTTCATGGGATAGTTTCAGTTTCAAAGTTTAAAGATGATTTCCAGGCATTAGATTTGGGAGTTCACTCAGTCTCAATGGATCCAGTAAGTCTGGTTCCATATGAGTTTGTTCCATGCTTTTCCTCCTTTTGACCAGGATCCATCTATTGGGTCCTTGATGAAAATATTCAGTAATGGTAGCCAGGCACCATCCGTTTCTTTTGGTCTCATGGTAATGAAGGTAGTGGTTTATGGAGGCAATGAAACCTGCAGTCCATTTCCTTCTACGATTCCTGGGTCGTCTTCTTCCTCTGCTGTTCCACGCAAATAGACAACAGTTGTTGTATCTTGGGTGGCTGCTCACAAGCTTTTAAGACCACAGGTGCTACTCACCAACCTAGGAGGCAGAACAGAAACTCTAAAAACGTTAGGCCAGTTGATTGGGTAGACCTATGAAGCCATGACCCTCAACGGAAGAAAAAAAAAAACTCATTGCCGTCGAGTCAATTCAGACTCATAGTGACCCTATAGGACAGGGTAGGACTGCCCCATAGGGTTTCCAAGGAGCAGCTGGTGGATTCAAACTGCCAACCTTTTGGTTAGCAGGTGGGCTCTTAACCACTGCGCCACCAGTGGTCCTAAACAGAGAGGAGACAGACTCTTTTTTTTTGTAAATCTTTGTAAAAAGAATCTGAAAATACAGAAACATATTAAAGATGAAAATAAAGATCACACATTGAATTAGTTAGGATTAGGTTTAGCTGCCATCCCTAAGACACAGTCCCTGCCCTCAAAGATGCTTACCTTTTTGTGGAGGAGCTGAGTTGTGGACAAACATGTCTAAACCACCTTGCAGGAAGCTTATCCATAGCAAGAGAGGGACAGATGCAGAGCCTGGCTTGGAAGCAGGGCACGGTTTAGAGGATGGAGTAACCACCTCCAACTGGGAGGCTAGAGACGATTTCATAAAAAAATGTGACATTTCAACTTGTCTTGAAAACTGGGTAAGATGTGGATACTTTAAAAACTATACTTAGGCGTAGATGACAAACAGTGGACTGAAGGAACGAGGCTCTTCTTGCCTCCCTTTCTCCATCTGCCAAACAAGAAGATCAGCTTAGCCCTTGGGACACACGGAGGCAAGGGGCCCCATTAAACAGCACAGGCCTGGGAAACCGGTTTGCGGTAATTGTAGTTAGCGGTGTGAGACTTTTGGCAGGTCGCTTTCCTTCTCTAGACCACAGTGTTCACATCCGAGGAAGGGCTTTACCAGATGAAATATCTCAAAGACATCCTCTGGCTCAAACATTTTATGTTATTTTGTATCCTAAAAGAGCCTTAGGGTAAGTTTCTGAGACTGGAACCGCTTCCTGCTCACACAGACACTTTGGTGAATGGATAACCCTTAAGAAAGTCAACTGTGGTGTGTTTTCAAGGTCACAGTCGGGGGTGGGGGCCAGGAAGTCTGAGCTCCCATGTGTAGTTTTCCTGTCCCCATCCAATTTCTGTTCCCACGTCCCCTATAGCCATTCCTACAGCCATCCACTCACACTCCCTTCTTCTCCCCCCCAACAAACACATACATAGGGAGGGAAGGACACAGAGAGGGAGAGGAGACAGACAGACACACACACAGAAAGAGAATGAATGCCCAAGCCAGCATACAGACTGCTCAAATCCAGCCTTCCGGCTGAGAACTGTGCGGCTAGTGGAAGTCTCTTGTCTTCTCTGCTCACCCACCTCAGCCTCTTTCTCTTTTAAATGACTTTCCCTCGATTTCTGAGATTCATCTTCCTTCAAAGGAAAGAAAGGCACTTTGGTCTTTTATGGGCACTTTTTCATGAGGCTTTGTGTGTGTGTTTGCTTCCCTCTCAAGTTCTGGGGAGGCAGCAGGGGAACAGGGACCTTCAAGGAGGGGGAAGGGGTTTCTGCAATCCCATCCACGTAAGAGGGGGAATGGGCTGGAAACAGGGAGGGGCATCTGTGGGCTGTCGTGGAAGACTTGTCAAAGGAAATTCATTTTCTGCCCTCCAAAGCTATCCACAGAAAAGTTAGAGGAGAATAAGGTTATGGATGGAGAAGGTTCATTTCAGGAAAGACAGTCCCAGCTCCGATGACATCACCTGAGCACTGGCTTCTCCTTCACAAATCATCACCTCCAGTCTCAAAGGCTGTGGGCTGGAGAATCACAGGATGTAGGCTGAGGAGTCAGCCAACTGTCAGAGCCATTTATTTTAAAAAATATATTTAAAATTAATTAATTATCACTGAGGAAGTTGCGGTATATTTGCAGGGAGGTTGACGAGGCACTAGTGGTCCCTGCAATGTGAGCCCCTCTTAGCCCTGACTGAACTGGGTCAGGGTCAGCACCCACAGCCTTAGGGGATGTCCACCCACCATCATTTGCTGTTGACTCTGCTCTGACTCATGGCGACCCCATGTGTGTCAGAGTAGAACTGTGCTCCATAGGGTTTTCAATGGCTGGTTTTTTGGAAGTAGATTACCAGGCCTTTCTTCTGAGGTGCCTCTGGGTGGATTAGAACTTCCAAACTTTTGGTTAGCAGCCTAGCGTGTTAACTGTCTGTACCACCCAGGGGCTCCTTAGGGGCTGTAGGGAGGACAGAACACTGCAGCACAGGCCTCCCCCTCCTCTCTGATCTTAGGCAAGTCTTGGAATCCCCAAGTCTCAGTTTCCTGGTTTATTCTGTCCTGAGTACCTCACAGGGTTGTTGAAAGGGCCAAAATGAAAACAGGAGAGGAAATGGTGGACTGCGGAATGGTGTTCAGACATATCAGGGTCCTTGTCATGTGGAAGGGACTCCTTTTCCTTCCCCGAATGAGAAGCTCATTAGGAGATCCTCCCCTATCTTTCTGTCCTCTTGCCCCTTCCCTCATCACAGGATGCTGCAAAGGGAAAGGACAGAACTGGATACTGGGGATGAAACCTGGCTTGCAGCTGGGCCTTGTGACGCACACTGGCCACCCATCATATCTACTGCCCAGGAATTTCCAGTTCCCAGTTGTCTAGGACTGTGGGTTCACACTAAACGTTGTTGACCTACAATTCTTTACATCCTGGGACCTACTTTGAGTAGTAGCTCCAGAATTTCTACAGTTATTCCAGAACCAGCTTAGAGGCTGTAATCTTTTTTTGGGTGGGTAGGGGGCAGTGGAGCAGCTAGAAGAACTTGAAGCCACGCTAGCAAAACTTTCTAGTGAATTATCGAAACTGAGAGTGATCTTGGGGACCCCTGCACCCTCAGAATGTTACAAAAAATTGTCATTCTATCTCTGTGACTGTATATATTAATTTATTTGGAGACAAATCAAACATCCAAATTTGAGGCTTTTCAAAAATGTAAGACTTGTCAAATGGCCTTTCTGCTTTCAAATCCCCTTTCCCCCCACTCAAATGCCCTACTTTAGGTCAGAATAATCTTCAAAGTGGGAGACCCATGCATCTAGTAGTACCCAAAGTCTTTTCAAGGGTTATGTGTACACAGACAAACTTTAAGTGAATTTCCTGATCCTCATCTTCTGTATGTACTTTTTCTTAAAGTTGATCTGTCCAAGAAAGTGCTAATCAAATCAGTGAGAGCTCGTGCCAGTTCTCTTTCCTCCCTCGCCTTTCATACAGTCATACTTCTTCCACTTTACAAAAGACAGGCATATGTCTCACCCATCCTAAATCTCACTATGGTTCAGGGCTCTAGTTTCAAGTATAAAAATGTCTGTAGCACCAAACAAATGGATGGTGATGAATTTAGGTGTCTGCAAAGTCGTTTTTCTTCCGGCTCTCCAAACCACCACCATCCATCTCCCGAAATTTGCAGTTCCATTAAACGTTTGCTTTTTAAGCTTAATAACTATTTATCAAAAATTTTAATAAATGTATGTTATTTTTATCACTTATATACTAAAAGTAGTAGCACAGTGATTAAGAGCTTGGCTGCTAACCAAAAGATCGGCGGGTCGAATCCACCAGCTGCTTCTTGGAAACCTTATGGCGCAGTCCTATAGGGTCTCTACGAGTCGGAACCGACTTGATGTCAATGGGTTTGGTTTTTTGCTTGTTTTTATAATAATAATAAAGGCAACCATAAATCATACCTAAAGAAAACATTATTTTAAACTTTTTGAGTTTTATGGTCAGAGGAAATAAAATCTGTCTATAAATACGGTTTTATGGATGAGCAGTATGATGGAAGGGGCCAATATAAGACTTCTAAGCATAAAAATACATTATAAAAAAAATTAGTGAGGGAAAATAGAATGGAAGTAATGATTCAAGGGGAAAAAGGAATTGTACAAATTCTAACTGCAGTTTTCAAATGGATGTTGGTAGGTATCAAATCACTAGGGTTTTTACAGTTCTTTGGCTATATGAAAAAGAGTGATGTAGTAGTTTATTTTAAAATGCCAATACTTACAACAGAGCAGCTATTACATGCTTTGTAACTATTTAAACTTGTGATGAAAAATTTTAGTTGTCAACTTTATAATGTGCAATATGGGTTCACGGTTTAAAAAAAAGCTTTAAGGAGTATGTAAGCAAGAAATTGGATGATCGATCACGGCTCTAAGAAATGTTAGGTCTCAGTTCCAGGTGAGTATCTGAATAATCTGGGGTGGGGGATGGAGGAGGGTTGAGTGGCTGGGGGGAGAGTCTGGACTTGGGGAGGGGATAAGGGTTAGAAAAGCTGACCTGGGTGTAGAGGCTGGTCCCCCGGGGGCAACTGGACAACTCTGGGCAGTGTTTCAAACGTGGGACAAACTCAGGCAAGATGTTCTGAGGGTGCAACCTAGTAGACTGAGCCAAACCAAGGTGGGAGGTTTGTCCAGGACACAGGTGAAACTCAAAGTCTTATGTATGACAGGTGACCAACCTGGATTCCAGCCAGTAAGCTCTGGGGCCAGAAACCATCCTCTCTAGGAACTGTCCTAGCCTGGGGAGGAGGTTGGCAAAGATGTCAAGATCTCAAACAAGGACACTAGGCTTCAGATGTCAAGGTAGGCTGACCACTGTAACTACCACCCCCAATATCTCAATGGCTTAATGCTAGAGAAGATTTTTTCTCCCTCATGTAAGAGTTCAGTGACTCAGGGAGCTAGTCTTCCTTCTTAGTCCCCACCTTCCCCAGGATCTCTGCGGGACAGCAGGAGAAGAGAGAGGGATCGCTCAGTTTCTTAGTTTCCTAGTGCTGCCCTAACAAAAAATAGCACAGGTGGGCTGCCTTCAAGAATAAATTTATTGTCTCACAGTTTTGGAGGCTAGAAGTCCAAATCAGGGCATGGGCTCTAGGGGAGGGTTCTTCCTCCTCAGTAGCTCTGGGTGTTCTTTGGCATTCCTTGGCTTATAGACGCTTCCTTGCATGGTCTCTTCCCCCTGTGTGTTATCTGTGTCTATTCTGATCTTTTTATAAGGCAACACTCAGAAGGGATTAGGTTTAGAACCTCCTACTCCAGTATGACCTCATTAACATCAGAAAAACCCTATTTCCAAACAGGGTCATATTTACAGATACCAAAAACCAAACCCGTTTCAGTCAAAGTTGATTCCAACTCATAGCAAACCTATAGGACAGAGTAGAACTACCCCATAGGGCTTCCAAAGAGTGGCTGGTGGATTTGAACCACCAACCTTTTGGTTAGCAGCCAAGCTCTTAACCACTGCACCACAAGGACTCCACTTACAGATACAGGGATTAGGAATTCAACATAACTTTTTGGAGGACACAATTCAATCTATAACGCGGGAGATATTGAAGGGCCAGTCATGGAAGTTGCACCTGTGATCAATTCCACTTATATTTCATTGGCCAGAATTCAGTCGTATGGTCACAGTAGATGCAAGGAAGGCTGGAAAATGTGGTCTAGGTGAGCATCCAGAAGGAAAAGGATTGGGTTTTGGTAAGCGCTTTGTCCTGCAGGACTAAGTTGGGAGAAAGAGGAAGTAGCCCAGGTCTCTGCACTATTTCAGCCTGGTGTGCAGGGGGAGAGTTGCACTTGAGGCTCTCAAGCAACTACCTTCCTGTAGAACCAGAGTCTGCATCTACTAGCAGCACAATTCTAAGTTCTTCTAGATGGTGAAGCTGCAGCTTTTGATACATGCCCTAGCCTGGTCATGGATGACCTGGGCCTGTGCTTGGGTGATTAGCAGGAGCAGATATATCACTGGGGAGACTGAGGCAGGTTGGAAGGCAGATGGTGACAGGGAGACCCTTGGGGATCACCTATGACTTCTTCTCCAAATGCGGACACCTTCTGATCATCTTTGGGTTAACAGGGGGCTTTTTCTCATGTTGCATCAGCCTTTCAGTACCATTCCGAAAGCTTGTTACAGTAAATGTCTCCAAAATGCCAACGATATCAGAGGCAATGCAGTTGGCTTAATGTTGGTAATGCTTCATGAATTTTATTTGTATCAAATAAAATTCAGAAACTAACAACTTGGCTCATGAAGTGGTCATACTCTCCCCTGTTTATTTGTCCACAAATAGGGATGTAGCCAAAACAGAGCAGTGGCTCTTGGATCAAGTATTTGCAGAATAAAAATGTGTCCACAAACATATAATACATGGTCTGCTCTATTGTAACCTTCATTAGAGAAATCAAATCAAGCAATATTTATTAATAGTAATTGTTAAAAAAGCAAGTATTTGTTGAATTCCAATTATACCCTGGGCATTGTACTAAGTGCTTTACATGCATTTTCTCATTTGATTCTAACAACAACCCTATAAGGAGAGTATCATCAACCCCATTTTACAAATAAAACTTAGAGCAATCTGGTGAATTTTCTAAGGTCACACAGATGGTAAGTAATAGAGCTGGGATTCAAGTCCAGGTTTGCCTAACTCCGAGCCCACCCTCCTAACCATAAGACTGGTCTTTGCCTTTGCTGAGCACCTAACTTATACAGCTAACTGTGGTGTGGAGTGGTTTAAAATGTAGACTCTGGAGGCAGGCTTTGTGGCTAGGTTTAAATTCAAGTTACTTAATTTCCATGAGCCTCTTTCTTTGTCTGCAAAATGGGGATAACAATCATACCTGTTTCACAGTGTGAGGATCATATGAGATGTGGCAGATAAGAGTTGAGGACTCAGCAACTGTGAGCTCTTCATATTGTTTCCAGGCACCAGGCCAGGTTTCACAGGATGAAAAGAAGTCAGACACAGGGGGCTCTGGACCCAAGTCTCCATTGACTCAAAGCCCAGGGAGGTGGAGGACATGCACCACCTTCTTCAATTGGGCCTTTCTCCTCCAAAAGGCCCTTTTGATTTATTATCAAGAAGCCATCTTCCGACCACAAAGGCAAAATTTCCATGACTCTCACACCGTTCCTGGCTAAAGACGCTCTCAAGAGACTTCTAAGCTAATGATTTTCAAAGAGGGAATTGATTTCATATGCTTTGAAGAGGTTTTTTTTTTTTTTTTTTTTTTATAAATAGGACTTGATGGTTGGGCGGTTTATTATTTTTTAAGTGTAGATGGAAGAGCCCTCCCACGCAGATAGCATGTGATGGGGCCACCGGGACTGAGGCTTGTGTGCAGCTGGGAGTCTACAGAGACACAGAGCCTGGCTTCATAGAAGCGAGTCTGGGTTATCTTGAAGTCCAAAGGCTCTCCAGGCATGGAGAAGCAGCCATCTCTTCTAACAAATTTGCAGATTTGCAGACACCAAATCTAACATCAGTTGCCCAATGAGAACCTTAAGCTAAGGTCACTGTACGTATTCTTCTGAAAGAGGAGAAAGATGTTTGCTGATGAAAACAGAGCTGAACCCTACCTTGTAGCTGCTCAGTCTAAACTGGAAGGTGCCGCCAAGTAAATGCCACCGACCCTGCATAGAAAGCTGGGGTGAAAGTCTGTGATCTGTTAGATGTCAGATTACCAAACCATCACCTCATCACCCTGCTTCCTGTGAGTAGGGGGATAGAATTCTGTCCTATTTGAGGGAACAAATGGTCTGCAATATTGATCTGGAAGAAGTACTCAGGCACTTCTCCACTCCACTCCCCACCCCCAAATCCCGGCACTTATGCCACAGACCATGCATCTGTTATGTCCTCAGTTCTCCCCACAACCCTCAGAGGTGGGGATTTCACCTGCATTTCACAGATAAGGAGATTCAGGCTCAAAAATGTTCACAGGCTGCTCAAGGTCACATACCGGATTTGAATCCAGACTCACGCAGTTCCTCACCACAGAGCCCGTCTCACCATGCCAGACGTGCTGAGGTCATTGGCCGGGGCTGCGGCTCACGCACTGCTCATCTTTTGACCTGCCCCAAACCAGCTGCCATTGAGTTGATTCTGACTCATGGCAACCCAGCGTGTGCAAAGTAGAACTGTACTCCATAGGATTTTCAAGGCTGTGACCTTTTGGTAGCAGATCTCCAGGCCTTTCTTCTGAGACACCTCTGGGTGTGTTTGAATCACCAACCAACCTCTCGGTTAGTAGTCTAGTGCTTAACCATTTGTACTCCCCAGGTGTCTCTAATATACTGTCCTACATCAGCCTTCCTATAAGTTGTTGCTGTTTTTAATTCCATCTTGCATCACAGATTCCTTTAGGGGAAAAAAAGCTATAGGTCTTCTACACAGAAAAATGAATATCTATGTATAGGAACAAAACATTGCACACAATTTCAGGTAATTATGGAAGTTTTGAAGGCTGTACATGGATCTCCCAAGGGCCATGGACTCAAATTAAGGACCACCTCTATAAATCCTTGGCTACACAGGCGAGTTAGCTGGGAGCTTTAAAAAAATTCAGATTTCTGGGCCCTATCCCAGATCTGGAAACCCTGGTGGCGTAGTGGTTAAGTGCTACGGCTGCTAAGCAAAAGGTTGGCAATTTGAATCCACCAGGCACTCCTTGGAAACTCTGAGGCAGTTCTACTCTGTCCTATAGGGTCACTATGAGTCGGAATTGACTCGACGGCAACGAGTTTGGTTTGGTTTTTGGTATCCCAGATCTACTGATTCAGAATCACTGAATCTCTCTTTATAATATGTTCCCAGGTGATTCTTACACATTTGGCCAGAAAAGAGTCTATGTACTGGCTTTTGGGAACTACTGCTCTAAACGATGCCCATTTAATGGATCAGAATTCATCTCTGTCACTTCTACTTCTATAGTGTTAGGTGAATTACTTAACATCTTTTACCCTCAATTTTCTCTTCTGTAAACTGGGGATAATGATTACCCCTACCTCATAGGGTACATGTGGGGTTAGGATAGTCCGTATAAGTGATTAGCACAGTGTCTTGCGTGGCACATCGTAAGTACTCCATAAATGTTAATTTATCATTAAATGTATAGTATCATTTTATGAGGAGCCCTGGTGGTGCAATGAAAGATCAGCAGTTCGAACCAACCAGCTGCTCCACAGGAGAAAAGACCTAGCATTCTGCTCTTATAAAGATGACAGCCTAGGAAACCCTATGGGGCAGTTGTACACTGTCCTGTAGGGTCACTGTGAGTTGGAATTGACTCAATGGCACACAACAATAATCATTTTATCAGTCATGTAATCAACAAGCTCTGTAAATGATATCTTAGTTATTAAAGTGGGAACATAATCCAGTTGCTACCAAACTGTAACAAAAATACATGAAAGGAAAAAAATCCAAAGTTTATTAAACATTAAGAATAACAGACAAAGGTTCAGACTTAACAGCGTAATACCACCAATATCATGGTGTACAATTCAACTGACCTCACGTTAACCTGTATTGTTTAACAGATGCGATCTTTGTGGTGTTGCCAAAAGGATAACGGTCGATTACTATGTTTGGTAAGGTGTTTCAAAATGAAAGATTTTATGTTTTGACTTAAATATTCACTATTCACACACACGTACCTACACACACTTGTCTCCCTGCAAAACATACTGACTTTAGGAGCCAAATCCAATCCATCAAAATCTAGGATGAGACTTTGCTCATGTTTTTTAATGGCATTATTAGTTATAGAGAAAACCTGGAGGAGACCTTGGTCTTCCCAGCAGAGGGCCTAGGAGGCCTCCGCAGGAAGGTGACAAGATTGAGAGCAGAAGGTGTCTACTACCTGGAGGGCTGAACACCTAGCCTGGGGCCATCTGCAGTATGCTGAACCAAACCAAAAGCCTGTAGGACAGACTAAAACTGCCCCATAGGGTTTCCAAGCTGTAAATCTTTCCAGAAGCAGACTGCCACATCTTTCTCCTGTGGACTGACAAGCTGCTGGGCTCTCTTTTGGTTAGCAGCCAAGCACTTACCCACTTCGCCACCAAGGCTCCTTGCAGTGTGCTGACCCTGTGTTAAACCCGTCTCCGTTCTCTACACACAGGCAAGCAGGCCAAGCCCGCCTGGCTTCGGATCGTTCTAATTAACTCAGGTAAAGTTTGGCCTTTCCTAAAAGGAACACTTGGGGAAAATTAAATGAACTCTCGTAAAAACCAAGATATAACTTTGTATCTTACATAATGTGTTGTTTTACTCTAAGGGAAGGGGGGCTCCTCTTCAAACTCTTCTTGACTATTCTGAAAACACAACCTAGACCTTTTTACATTTACATTTAGATGCTTGTGAGTCGGCTTCACAAAACCAGTGAGTCAGAAACAACCTTCTTGGTTATCTAGTACAACTTCCCAACAGAAACCGGGTTATCTAGTACAACTTCCCAACCGAAACCGTTAGCATGCAAGTCTCCTCCTTGTTCTGCCTCCAGGCATGCCTTCTTGGAGGCCTATCACAGTCTTGACTAACTGTTGACTAATGTGAAAGTCAAAAGTGGCCACTTCCTCAACAAGAGGAAGCGATAATTTATAGCCTTCCCATCCCCTACCTACCCTCTCAGGGCAGCACAAGCAGAACCATAAGCTGACCAACCTTTATCTTTCTTTGCAAGTTTAGTCAAAAGAAACAGCGATGTAACCTTGCCAGAAAGTCCTACGCCTCTCATTGCAAAGTGTATCTAAATGATGTTGGCATGGTACGATTTGTGTTCATTTTTTAATGGTCAAGTAATTAACCTATGAAAGATGCTTATGATGAAGAGGGGAAAAATGACAACAGGACTCATAATAGCTGCAGTCTGAGGCATTCATTTGACCTTAGCTGATCCATGTCACTCCAAGGCAAGCCCTTGCTTCCCACTCTGTTTAGCAGAACCGGCTTATTTACTAGTTAGCTGCCCTGGGCAGACAGGCGGTGAGTCCAGGAGTGCGTGTTCACATGTATGTGTGTTTGTGTGGTGTAAATGACCTACATATAAGGCACCTGTACAGACTCCAAAGTGTTTAAGACGAAGTAGGTTTCTGAAACCTTTCCTGGCACACAAAAGAATAACTTTTATATTATCTTTTTATTTCTTCTGCAGAAAACATTTGTAATGATCCCTGGATACAAACAACCTAATGCCAAGAAAGACCAGTGCTCAGATATAGGCTTCTTTTTTTTTTTTTTTCCAGTTACCATTTTATACTTTGATGAATTTGGATGGTCCAAGGTCGAAGGAATCCTTCAACACTTCTCCACTTAAAGGCTCAACACACTTAAAACATTTCTCTACTTAATGTGTCTCCATTTACACACACAGATTGATTTCTCTGGACTAGTCTTAATGACTATTGCCATTTCACAATTCTGCTGCAATTAGCCTCTTCACCTATAAAAAGTCCAACGCTATTTCCACTGAATAGCTCTTACTCAGTTTTGCTTAAGCTTTTCAAATGTTTATATTATATTTCATTTCCAAAACTCTCCCATCTTCCACCATAATCTGTAACTTGGGACAAAATGGATACCTAGCAGGAACATCCTACTAGTCTGGTTTCCCAAGACTATGACACTATGAGAACCACTGCTGATGGACTCACAAGGAGACCACCAGATGAGACAAGAATTAGATACTCTGGAGGCAGGAAACTGGAAAATCCCATTGACGAAAGGGTATTTTAATTAATCTAGCACAAAATGTTCCTTTGCAGTCACATCAGAATCTTGACTTTATACAACTTAGTGAAATAAAAGAGCAATCATCCTGAAAGTCATAATATCTATCAAGTTATAAACCATACACATAGCACCGATGCCAACCTGATACTGCATAAGATACACGCTCCTGCAGAGAACAGAAGTGTTCGGGGCACTTGCAACAGTGCTTCATTCCAGAAACTCATGATTTTGAAGTGAACATTTTTGTGGCAGATGCTTTTCCTAAAAAAACACTGTATCATCCAATAAATATTTGACTAAAATCCATTTTGTGCTTTTGGGTGGCATTAACCGACTTCTTTCTGAGACCAAATAGGAAATAAGAATGCTCCTTATGTGTTTAGGAGCAGGATTCATCACGGCAAACCTTGGTACTGTCATAAAATTTTAATTTAAAGCAGAAAACATGCTGATGTGTCAGCAATAGGCTTAAAATATTAAAGACTTCAAAAACCCCAAAGCACTTCTTCTCTGTACAACATTGGTGAATATATATCTTTGCTATATAATTTTAAAACACGGAATAGTTTTCCTTTTCTCTTTGCTATATATAATATATGTCTTTCAAAATACATTTGTCAGTATTTATATCTGAAAAATACTGTACAAAAAAGAACTTCCTATAATTACTCTGTAAAAACATTAAACAATTTAACAATCTTTCCTTTTGGTCTATAGTAAACATTTACATTGATTGGATTAACCACAGTTTGTGACAACACCATCCCCTTCTGAGATACACCAGTGTCTTTTACATTCATTTTTCAGAAGTCCACTTTATAAAAGCACATACGTTCCAAAGCAAACACAGAATAAGCAACATAAGCTCCAGAATCATTAATTTAAGAGGCATTCAAAAATGACACCACTAGGAAAAAGGGTCTTATAAAACATCAACTTATTAACTTAACTGATTTTTAAAAACAGCAGGTATAATTCACAAAAATATATATATTACAAAAAGGGGGAAAACCAAATCTTGAGTAACTGAACTGTTCTGAATATCAAGAGGGATATGGAAAAAGTCAAGTGGAAATGGGGTGGCGAGGGGAGGAGAAGTACGGGAGAGGACAGAAAACCAAACCAAACACGTCAATTGTTAAAAGCTGTTCCAAAACACATTTTTTTGGCTCATGTAAATTAACCCCTCGTTCTCAGACCTTGCATTCTCCTCTGCTTCTCGGTCCTGAGGATGTTCTGGGCATGCTCAAATGCATTACTTTTAAGGTTTGCTTTTTAAAAGACAGTGAGATTCTTAGGTAGGGAAGATATCCTACGTCCACTAGTAATACTCAGGCAGCATGCTCTAGCGTACAATAGGATTATTGCTTTAGGTACAGACTGCAAAAACACACTCTGTGTTCTATAACAGTACTCTTACTTATCTGGAGTTGGCAGAATTAAAAGGAAACTTAGTAGATAGCAGTAAGTAAATGTGGGACCTAATAAATCTAACCAGCACTTTAAATTTGAAGACAATTATCACCAAAACTGAAAATATGAGGAAAGCAACCTATAAATTAATAGAGCTGCACTGTAGTGCTAAGTTATTTTGTGCACCTTATTCGCATGGTAACTTACAGATTAAACATAAACAAGAGTGTGTCCTCTTGCAAACTGAGATCTACTATTTTACCAGGGCCCTTCTTGGAGAACTCCAAGGTGAGGCTCCTGGAAGAGCACATAAGATGGAGCATGAAGCTAACTTTGAAAGGGAAGGAGTGGAGAAGAAGGGAGGGGAGGAAAACCCACGAGAGGTCTTCACAGTCCAGTAAAAACATGGCACCTTTCTTTTTTGGAACTAAAAGATGAGAGAGCTTCTTAAAATGGCAAGTGCAAAGGAACACACGCGCACGCACACTCACTGTTGACCACACACACAAGCACATGTGCGCGTGCACACACACACACAAACAGATGCACACCAAAATGTGAGTCAGTTGTGTTTATGCCTCTGGTAAAGTGCTGATGACAGAAAGGTTGGTTTGGGTGTGGTGCTATCAGACAGGATACAAACTGTCCATGTATTCAAAAGCCAGCCCACAAAAATGCCATCCTACAGGGGCCCGTGCCTCGCTTCGTACTTCGCAAGTATGTTCTTGCATTTGCCCAGCTCCTTCCGCAAGTCAGCCACCTCCTGGCGGAGAGCTGAGTTCTCCTTCTCCAAGAACGAGGCGCGGATGGCGATCTGATTCTCCTTCAGCCGCCGGGCATCGCGGGAGCGCTTGGCCGCCATGTTATTCTTTCTGCGCCTTGCCCAGTACTTGTCATCCTGCTCATTAGTTAAAGAAGGAAAAAGAAAGAAGATATTAGATTTCAGAAAAGCTGAGTGTCAGCCAGGGTGCTGGCAGGCTTCAGGGTTGTGCTGGGGCACCAGCCCAGGTTTCTTTACTTGTGTCTCCTTCCTTTACCGTTTCTGGATGCCTGAGAGAATGGTCCATGAGTCATGGCTTCCTTCCTGGAGCAAGGACCAACCTGTCACAACAGGCTCAGACTCTCTCTGCTTATGCCCCATACGACAGCAGCGGTATGTGCCCAGCGAGGCAGAGATCAGAGACTGACTGAAAGCAAGGGGCTCACCTCACACCCTATATTACTTACCAAATTTCTTCACTCTCCTTGCTTAAAATTTTAAGAACCCTTTTCTTCCAAATGCACTCACATGCTTTTTGGTATGTGTATAAACTGGTATAATATTTTGGGGAGGCAATTTGGAAATGTCTCTGTTGTTAGGTGCCCTCAAATTGATTTTGGACTCCTAGTAACTCCATGTGACAGAGTAGAACTACCCGATAGGGTTTCCTACGCTATAATCTTCAAGGGAGCAGATGGCCAGGTCTTCCTCCCACAGAGCCACTAGGCGGGTTCCAACTTCCATCCAGCCTTTCAGTTAACAGCCGACCGCTTAACCAGTTGCACCGCCAGGGTTCCTTAATTTGGAAATATAAAAAATTTAAATGCATGTACCCATTGATCTAGCAATTCCACTTCTAGATTTCATCCTATAGAAATATTCATGCACGTGTGCACAGACACAGGCGCAAAATTTTTACTGCACCATTGCTTGTAATAGAGAAAATGGAAAAAACCTAATTATGCATCAGTAGGAGATATAATAAGTATATTATGATACAGTCATACAAAGGAATACGCTGCAGCTGTTAAAAATAATGACCCAGCTGAACTGGAAAATGTTCATGATACACCACCCTGTGAGTGGAAACAAGGGCCATTTGCAGAGAACTACGCAAGACCTATGGGGTTGCTATGAGTCGGAATCGACTCGATGGCAACAGGGTTGGTTTTTTTGTTTTTTATGCAAGACCTCTTCCCATTTTCATTTAAAAAAACAGTAATATTATAAATTCATAGAAAAAGACCCAAAAGGAGTTATACCAAGCTATTAAAAGTGGTGCTTCTAGAAGGAAGTAGGCCAAGGAGAGGTAGGCTCTTTCTCGCCTTTTACGTTATAGCCTTCTGAACTATTAGATTATATAACGGGCATGTACAATTTGGTAATTAAAAAGCAGAACATTTTTTTTAAAACCCTTCAACCTGCCACTAATCAATGCACTCACTGGTGGATAGCATTTAAATAATTCACTCTAATTTCCTGGAACTCTTCTCTAGGCTTTAATTAACCTGGGTAATATTTAACTGTGGTCAACGTGAACCCAATCTCTCCTTTCTCCCACTGCTGCTCCCCACCCCTCCCCCACCCCGGCCTGCCGCCTTGCCTGAAGAAAGGAGGAGCTTCCTAGGAAAACTGAGATGTGAATCTTCTTTTAGAGCTTCCCAGTGCATTTATTGTGCTGCTGCCTGAGTTGCCACTCCCTTCTTTCAATAACCTGCAAAAGCAAATCCCTCAATCCCAGCAAGGCTAATACCTGCAGGTACATGCCACCCAGAATAAGTGGGTGAGGCCGTTCTTACACTCCCCTAGGACTCCAAGGGGCAGTTGGCATTAGAGGAGGTCATGTGGGTTGGGGCCAAGGCTGCAAGGAAGGTCCAAGGTCTGGGGTCTGCCCCAATACTTGCCCACTACCCTCAGGAGAAAACTGCCCTGCACAGAGACAAGAAAGTGTGAAACAAAATGCGTGTACAGGTAGCTCTGTATGCCATTCACAAGCTAGTACTGTTATATACATATATCGTATGTATACGGGGAGCCCTGGTAGCAGAGTGGTTAAGAGATTGGCTGCTAATCAAAAAGTCGGCAGTTCAAATCCACCAGCTGCTCCTTAGAAACCCTATGGGGCAGTTCTACTCTGCCCTATAGGGTGGCTATGAGTTGGAATCAACTTGACAGCAACAGGTTTTTCTTTTTATGTATATAGCACCCCAGCTTTTCGTACATTTCATAACAAGATAGAAGTATTTTCATAATATCTAGTATTATGGATTGAACTGTGTTCCCCCAAAATTCATATCAACTTGGCTAGGCCATGAGTCCCTGTATTGTTTGGCTGTCCACCATCTCATGAGCTGATGTGATTATCCCATGTGTTGTAAATCCCAATCTCTATGATGTTAACGAGGCAGGATTAGAGGGAGTTATGTTAATGAGGCAGACTCAGTCTACAGGATTAGGTTGTATCTTGAGTCAATCTCTTTTGAGATACAAAAGAGAGAAGCAAGCAGAGAGGTGGGACTTCGTGCCACCAAGAAAGAAGAGTTAGGAGTCAAGCGCGTCCTTTGGACCTGGCGTCCCTGTGCTGAGAAACTCCTAGACCCAGGGGAAGACTGATGACAAGGACCTTCCCCCAGAGGTGACAGGGAGAGAAAGCCTTTCCCTGAAGCTGACACCCTGAATTTGGACTTCTAGCCTCCTAGACTGTGAGAGAATAAATTTCTGTTTGTGAAAGGCATCCACTTGTGGTATTTCTGTTACAGCAGCATTAGATAACTAAGAGCTGGTACCAACCATTCTTAGGGAGGAGGCTGTGCTTTGGAGAACACTTGGATAAGTAGGCTTGGGGCAGGTGTACAATGGCTGTTGGGGGAGATGTTCGGTGTCTGCGTAATACAAAGGGAGAAATTTGTTGTTTGTGCTTCTGCAAGGGAGCAGGAGAGTTGGAGGAAGGGGAGAGAAGACAGCTGGAGGAAGAGAGGTTGGGAAGAGCCATCAATGACTTCATAGTGGTGAGGGGGCCTAAAGGCATTTTAACAACAGTGAAGCCTCCAGTTCTGATGGAAATTGTTTGTGTCACTTTGATATAAACTCTAATTCTACCCCCTTCTTATTGTCAGTAAATCTACCACACACCCGAGTGCTTCTGGGAGTTCCCAGAGCACTAGAAAGAGGGGCTGACTTATGATAAAGCAGAGCCTGCACACAGGGTAATAGAGGCCTGGGAGGCGAGGGTGGCCATGAGAACACCCCCTGGGAAATGACAGGAAGTTTGTGTGGGGGAGAGGGGGTGGACCACCATAGGCCATGGACTTAGTGGTTTAGGACAGTCCTGACCAGGTCTGAAGGGCCAGGCAGTCACCAGCTGACCTCAGGACAAGAGCCACTTTCTCTGTCTCTTAGAGCTCTTTGCTCACAAAGTGCTTTCACTCACCTCACCTGTCCACACAAGCAGGTGAACTGGCAAAGGTGCGGAATAGGGAACTTCTCAGGTGAGAGCCAGCTGGGAGTAGGGGTAGAGGGTGGAGCAGGCAGGAGTGAGGGCAGAAGGAACGTTCTGGACTAGAAAAACCAGCCTGCCTCCCTTTGCCAGCACAGAATGGTTGGAGGGGAGGAGAGAAGCACTTTGTGCCCTGTACCCTTCTCTATCTCCCCGGCACCATCTGCTGCCCAGTTACCCCTGCCCAGCAATGACCCACTCAGCCCTGCTCCATCATCTTCCCAACGAGCTCATGTTTGATGCAGCCTCCCCAGCAAGAACCCCCCTGAGAGGTCGACACTCTTTTTTCTTTGCCAGAATGGAAGCTCCATGAGGGCAAGGACTGGCTCACCCTGTATCCCCAGCCCTTAATGCAGAGCTTGGCACAGCACTTGAACAATATTTGCCAAATTAATAAATGGGCATTTAAAACTGTTAAGAAATCAAGGTGATTAAACAGATTTTCCATTAGGAATCTCTGTATCTCACCCCTTGATTCTCCTACGAAATGCATGCCAACCCAAATGAATTGCTCAGGCAGCTGTGGGGAAGACCAGTTTTGGCCAGGGCCATTCTACTCAACCAGTTTGCTCCTCCCATGCTGCGGACCACAAACACCTCTCCCACCCAGCTCAGTCCTCTCTGCTAGAAGGAGAAATATGGCATGGCTCTGCTTGCTGCTTTCCACTAGCTTATTGTCTGAGGCCTGAGGCTTCATCCATAACTGGAAAAAAAACGAAAAACAAAACCCAAGGACACATGACAGGAGAATGTTCCTGCCTGCTCCCCACCCACTATGTGAAAAGGTCAAACCTGGCCCTGGCAGCAGTAATATGGATGGTTTTCACATGGCCTCTGTGTTGCCAAGGTTACCTGGATTACCAAGTAATCCTGCCTTTGCTTTGAACATGTAAATGTAGAGACTCTGAAGGTCTGGCTGGAAGTTATATCTATCAGTCAGCAGCATCCTTTCAAACCACTAACCTCCATTCAAGGGGAAATCCATGCTGGATGGACGCCCTGGTTTAGTTTAAGAGAAGGCTCTAAAATACACACAGAATTGAACTGCTAAAAACACAAGGCCAGGAAAAGCATTCAATTGAAAGAAGATATTTAATTGCTCAGGACCCAATCCTGCGGTGCCTCTCTTATTCCATCTTAGTCTATCAACTCCCTCAGAAAAGACACAACGGAGATGTCCAAACTTCCATTTGAGGGCCATACAGGCTGAACCTCTGGTTTTATGGTGTTTTGACCATGCACTTTTATGATTCACAGGATGGCAGCTATTGACTTATCACCTAAGGACTCCTGATGTAGCCTTTCAGGAAGCTAGAAGACCTGGGGGCCAGGCTAGACCTGACTCTCTAGCAATGTTTACCTAACTTCACCTTTCCGCTTCTCCATTTCCTCAAGTACAAGATGATAAATTTGGACTAATGGATCTCCAAGGTCTCTCTCAGCCCTGGCAGTCTATGCTTGTGTATCACGGAGGGTCCCCTCAGGTATGTGGGCAATGGCAATGATTTAAATCTGCCAGGCACTTAAGCTACTGTGCCTTTGGTTTTTCTCCCCGTGCTCTTTCTAGATAATAAAAGCAGGAGTAACTAGTCTAAATCAGTGCCAGCACAATGTCTCAAGCTCCCATTTTCTCAGTACAGGACTGTCTCTATCTGTGAATCATATTTAGGTTCATAGAATAGCGTCAGAAGTTAGAAAACGGCTAATGATGCCTAGTTCCAATGCCTTGAATATAGATATAGTCATATCTCTGTTGTCCGTATTATTGGAAAGACGCATAAAACACAAAAAATCTCTAAGCAAAGACTAAGCAAAAGCTGTTCTATTTTGGAACTATTAGACTTGGTATAATTTTGGAAAGCAGAATTCTCTTCTCCTAAGGTATCATTAAATGTGTCAGATTAATTTTAAGTTGTATTTGACTTCCTAAGGTAAATCTATTTCCCTTTATAAATAACGTGTCCTGTCAACATAGTAGAGAAAACCAACCAGGAATTAACCTTTTGTTGAGATAATTTATAAAATGAATATTATATGTAGTGTCAGAGAACCCACTAGCTTCCTTTAAAAATCCCACCCTGGTCATCCACGGTTGGCAATGTGGAGACAGGTTGTGTCTCTGGCTGTTAATTCTCTGAGGTGTATAGGAAATGGCAGCAGTTAGTTATCCAGAAATTTCCAAACGGAAGGTAACCGTGGGAGGACTATGAGGTCTAGATGCTGTTCCCCAATATTTGTCCTTCTGTTTCTAACCTTGAAAGATTTTGGTTTGGTTTTATTGGTTTTCATGGGTTTCCTGGTTGATAGTAGCAGGTTTCCTTCCTTCACGGGCTTCAAATCTCTCCAACATTTTACTGATTCTCCTTATTCCTGTGCATTATCAAAACTTGAAAGGCAGTATTTCAGAAGACACCCAGAAAGGAGGTAACTTGCCTAGAATCACGTGGCAAGAAATATGATCAGAAGTCATGAATCCTTCATTCACTAAATTATATGATCTTCCTGGGGTCACCTTTTTAACTTGCCTCTTGAGCCCACTTTCTGCTAACCCATAGCCTGATTACCAGTTCCAATTTACCTTCAGATCATCGGGGATGAAGACTTTGCGAGCTTTCTTAATCATGGGCTGTGGTTTCAGTTCTTCCTCAGAGAACTTGCGTTTGCGAGGATCAAACATTTCCTGGCCAGGGATGCTGGAGAGGGCAAGGTCTGCTGGGTCTGGCTCATAACCCACCGGGACCTGGATGGTGTCAGGATCAATGGGACTCGGTGTATTGCGGTTTGCTGGCAACAGCTGACCTAGAACAACACAGGAGTTTTAATTCATGGACACTCTACGGAGACCCAGTAGGCAGCTACTTAATGATACTGCAAGGTGAGTGGCAAGAGTCTTCTACTAACTGATCCTAACATTATCTTATGCATCCTCACTATATTCCTGAGAACTTAGCATGCTGAGTATTACTTTATTCATATCACATCTGGCAAAACAAAGACCCACACACACATGTTCACAGATGGGGGAGGGAGAAACTAAATTAAAAAATGAATGCATCCATGCCTTCTCAAACATATTCATGGATCAGTGACTATGTGCCAGGCATTCTCTACAAGGCACAATGGACAGAAATATGTGATTTTGACCTTTTAAAGTGTTTTTTAGGCTAGTCAGAGAGATAGACCATTGCTGACCAATAACCAGCCAGTTAGGATACAGTGTAGGTGCTGGAAGGGAAGTAAGCATCATGTGCTTTTAGAGTGTGAACAGTACCTGACCCAAGGGAGGTTAGGGAACACTTCCCAGAGGTGACACTTGGTATAGTTCAGTGTTGAGACAAACAGTAACCATCAAAAAAGGTATTCCAGACACAGAGACAAGAGAGAAGGTTGCATTTTTGAAGACCTGCAAGTAGTCCTGAGTAGCTGTAACACTGAGTCAGAGAACAAGATGGGGAGAGAGGCAAGTACAAGAGATGTGTTATGGATTCAATTGTGTCCCTCCAAAATGTGTGTCAAGTTGGCTAGACCACGATTCCCAGTACTGTGTGGTTGTCCTCCATTTTGTAATCTGATGTGATTATCCTATGTGTTGTACATCTTACCCTCTATGATGTTAATGAGGCAGGATTCAATCACAGGATGAGGCTGTGTCTTGAGCCAATCTCTTTTGAGATATAAAAGAAAGAAGCAAGCAGAGACAGAGAGGGACCTCCTACCACCAAGAAAGAAGAGTTAGGAGCGGAGCGCATCCTCTGGACCTGGGGTCCCTGTGCTGAGAAACTCCTAGACCCAGGGGAAGACTGATGACAAGGACCTTCCCCAGAGCCAACAAAGAGAGAAAGAGCTCCCCTGGAACTGGAGCCCTGAATTTGGACTTCTAGCCTCCTAGACTGTGAGAGAATAAATTTGTTTGTTAAAGCCATCCACCTGTGGTATTTCTGTTATAGCAGCACTAGATAACTAAGACAAGATGTGACCAGGAAGGTGAGCAGTGAGGCTGTTAGAAAAGGCCTGAAGGTCACTGAAGGATTCTGTGCAGTGAACTGACCCACAGCCCTTAAGTTTGGAAAGAAGACTCAGGCAGCATGATGAATGGACCGAAGCGGGCAAGACTGGAGCCAGGAGATCAAGATGCCAGGCTGTTGTGACAACCCAAACACTCATGGAGAGTGGCAGTGGAGATGGTGAGAAGGGGATAGGCTCAAGAAATATTTTAAAAATTAGAAAAGACACAATGGCGACACCCAAACTTCCACTTGAGGGCTCTATAGGCTGAACCACTGGAATGCACAAATGTTCACAGAACAATGGTTTTATTGCATTTCTGATTATTACTGGTGAAAATAAACTTAATAACAGACCAAAATGTTTACACTGGGAGCTTTGACTCTTAACTTTTAATTTCATCTGAATTTTACAATTGCTCCTGTCACACCCAAAGAATAAACAAGATGATACAGCCCGGCTGTGTTTGATCCACCTCCTCTGCTTCCTCACTGCCAGTGGTAGGACAATGTGTGAAGTATCATTTAGGTTTCATTAAAACCTGCCCCAGGTTGAAGCGTGAAGGCCACTGGCATGGATTCTAGCTAAACTGTAAAACCAAGCTCGTGTTTTCTGGAAAAGCCCAGTAGGGAGCTTGCAAAATGAATGCTCTGGGTGACCTTTTAGGTCGTAACTCTGCTTTGAGCTCTCTTTGTATTCTGGTTGCCAAAGAGGAGGAGATGGGCCCCTGAGGTGCTGGCAGAGGATGGAGATTTCTCATTAGCTAAGCTGCAGCTTAGCTCCAGCTTCTAGAGACTGCTGAGCTCTGTACTGGATAGTGTCAAGCTAGATTTGATCTTGTGCCTCTTGACATTGCCTCAGAAAATGAGCCATATCTGAGCGAAACAGGGATTTTATTTTCCCTTTAGAAACTTCTCTTTGAACTTAATAACAAAGCTACCCAACACCCTCATTCCTAGAACAGCCATTCCGAGACACACACACACACACACACACACACACACACACACACACACACACACA
>NW_004443990.1:7898078-7917608 GCF_000243295.1 Trichechus manatus latirostris
CACACACACACACACACACACACACACACACACACACACACACACACACACACACACCCTTCTCCTACACTCTGGAAGAATTTCTTAATTACTATTTTCCAAATCTAATTGCTCCAAGTTACTTCAAATTCCTTCTTAGTACTTCAGTATTCTGTTTACTATGCTATATTAAAAGGTTCTGCTTTGTTGCTGTATAAATGTTCTTAAGATTTACACACAAACACACCCCTTCTCTACCTGGCCATGTGATCTTTCATGTGTTATCTATTTTATGCCCACCCCACTCCTCACCACGGTGCCTACTTCAGAGTTCAGCTTCTACAAAGAGTATTTCTCATTTAATGGTGGCCCTCTGGGATGCTGGGCTCTGACATTCATTCATGGACATTCTAACAATAACACTTTGCATTTAGGCAGAGCCTTTCTCTGCATTCTCTCTAGCCCTTTCCCCCATGGAAGTAGGTCAGCCCTACCTGCAGAATGGAAAGAGAAAACATAACAAGACCATACAAGATAAATGGCTTCCCCAGTGTCAAAAGCAACAAGCAAAGGACCCAAGGAACAAAGTCAGGTCCCCTTCCTCCCCAAAGATACCCTTGCACCATCTTATTTATCTATATTTTCTACCTAATTAACTCATTTTTTTTTCCTTTATTCCAAAATATCAATAGTGTCATTGGGCAATGGGGAACTTTATTATTTTTTCAAACCTTTCAGAGACTTTCAAATTTTTAATATAAGAATTTTAAATTTAAGAATGCATCATTCCACTGAGTTTTTAAATTACCAAATATGTAAAAAATTTCAACAAATGCAGAAAAGTGTCAAGAAAGTGAAAGTCCCAGTTTTTGCTCCCGTCACCTCACCTCCCCATTCTTCTCTCACTGCTCTTCCCAGAGGTGAAGACCCTTAACTTGGTGGGAACATCTCATATCTTGATTTTTATACGTAGATGATTTAACCTAATAGAATTATGCTACCCACAGATCTTACTTTTTCAATATATCAGCATACCATATGCAATTTCCCGTTAATACAAACAGAACTATTTTGTTCTTTTTAAAGAGTGAATAAATGTTACTGTCAAGTTCATTCCGACTCATAACAACCCTATAGGGACAGAGTAGAACTGTTCCATAAGGTTTCCAAGGCTGTAATCTTTACGGAAGTAGACTGCCACATCTTTCTCCTGCAGAGTGGCTGGTGGGTTCCAACTGCCAACCTTTCAGTTAGCAAATGAGTGCTTAACCACTGTGCCACCAGGGCTCCTTAAAGAGTGAACAGTATTCCATAATTAGAATGTATAAAAATGTATCTAATTATTCCCCAACTGATGGATTTTTAGGTTGTTTCAAGTTTTTTTGGCTTGTATGTATATCATTTTACATATATGTGAGTATTTTTATAGATGAAATTCCTGGTAGTGGGATCGTTTATTCAAAGGGCATGTACATTTTATATTTCTACATGTACTGACAAGCTGTGCTCCAAAAATATACCTATTTACACTGGCACAATCATTTATGAGGGTACACATTTTCTCACAATAATTAATTTAAAAATACTGTAAATCTGATATGCACACATATCACTACTGTTTTAATTTGCATTTCTCTTGTTACTAGTGAGACTGAACACCTTCTCACATGCTTATTGGGTATTTATTTCTTCTCCTGTGTACCACCTCTTCATATCTTTTGCCCCTTTCTAAAGTGGATTTTGTTTCTTATTCATTTGTAATGACTTAGGAAATAATACTGGAGTCATTATTCCCTTTCCTTGAACATAGAGAATGTGACCCAGCTGGAGCTGGGCTCACAAGGACTTACAAGGACACATCAACTGAGCCCTGAGGTATAAAGGCAATAACTAGGATAATCTTGGAAAATATCTTTTAGGGAACCTTTCACATAAACCAGTCAAACAGAACACAAAAGACTTTCCACTCTTATCTTTTTCTATTAGCATTTAGTGAATAGAAAATTTGTTGGACCAATGAAGACCCTCCTGTCTTACTGAAACCTGTACCAATGATTGTTAAGAAAGACAATTCAAAATCTAAGATCACAGTTTCTAGCCAGTCTGTGAAAAGGTGAAGCTTTCAATGGTTTTGCTCATTTTGTAATGTTAATACATACCAATGATTCTGTAACATTCCTCGGACTCTGGCAGACATGGCTCTAGCAACATGCTTGTCGGTCTTCCCATTCTTGCCTATTCTGTAAGATTCCTTGGACTTGGACAGACATGGCTCTAGCAGCATGCCTGTCCGTTTTCCCACTTTTGTCTGTTCTGTAATATTTCCTTGGACTCGGGCAGACATGGCTCTGGCAGCATGCTTGTCTGTTTCCTACTTTTGCCTCTTTGAATAAATGCTGAATAAAACTTTCTTTTTTGCTTTACTACACTTTGTGATTTTTTTTCCCTACAACAGTAAGAGGTCTTTATACATAGACTATGGATACCATCCTTTCATCTGTTTTATCTATAATGAATACTGTCTCCCAGACTGCCGTTTGTTTTCTAACTTTATTTATAGAGTTTTTTTTTTTCTATTTATAGGTTTTACATTGTAATGTAGTTTAATATCTATCAGACTTCTCCCTTATGGCTTCTAACTTTTATACCTTCTCTACCCCAAATTTCTCATTCCATTCCTATTGTACTGAGATTTTTTTTTTTTTTTTTAATCAGAAATACGTGTTCAGTGTTCTCAAATGCCTTTCAAGTCTTTTGAGATGATCTTGCGGTGTTCCGCATTTGTCAAGTCTGAGCTTGGTGTTTCCAGGGTAGGCGAGACCAATCCAAGGATAAAGACTCCTCAGTTTGCCAGGACATTGTTTTTTCCTTCTTAAAGCATCTTGATGAAAGTCACTTCCATAAAGGCCAAGGATGATTTCTGGAGAAAAGGGTTGAACAAAGGGCTTAAGGAAATCTGAAAAGAGATTAGAAGGTACCTTTAAACCCAAAGCTGGCCTCCACTTTTGTCACAGATTATGCATGACTGAAATTCCAAAGAGTATCACTGAAGATAGGATGTTTCTCTCTCTTACAAACTGAACATGAATTTATGTTCAGTTAGCTGATTAGCAGTCTTGGGTGAATGGGGACAGCAGCCATCTGTGTCCTTATCTCTTCTTAAGTCAATGGTTTATTTCTCTAACTTATAGCTACATCAAAGTAATAAATTATAGTTGCATTTACTACTTAACCCTCCAGGCTAACTTTAATACCACCAGCATTTTGGGTGTGCTCCTTGTTCAGGCAGTTAAATAAACAAAGCATTAGATTAGCAGCAGTTATGTCAAAACACATATCATACTCCAGTGTAATCACTGGTGAGCATTGGCTACGCGATGAACATCATTCTTCATAAAGTAAGGCTGAGGAAAGGGAAAATGATTGGGCCAAAAGGTTCCTGATTAGAACTGATGGGTGAAATTCTTTGTGATTCAAAGTTTGGTCCCAGATCTTTCTCTCCTGCCCATCCACCCTCCTCCCCATCACCAGTTTGTGATGTGTCTGCTTATCATAGCCCCCTGGACCTTAGCTGTTCAGCATTTGAGTTTGAAAGAGCACCTTTTACTCTTTTGGTGCTTCTTGCTTTTAGAAGAGAACCACCATCAAGGCTCAGGCCCTGCCTACTTCATTACAAAACACTCCTGCCCCTGAAAATCCCATACTTTCCAGGGAGCCAACTATTTAGTGGTAGAATTCTCACCTTCCGTGTGGGAGACCCTGGTTTGATCCGGACAACACATCTCAAATGCAGCCACCACCCATCTGTCAGTGGAGGCTTGCGTGTTGCTATGATGCCATGAAACATGCTGTGAACATGTTTCAGCAGACCTTCTGACTACGACAGAGTAGGAAGAAAGTCCTGGTGATCTGCTTTCAAAAAATCAGCTAATGAAGGTCCCATTGTGCATGGGGTTACCATGGGGGCAGACTTGAAGGCAGCTAACAGCAGTGGTTCAGAGCTTGGCTGCTAACCAAAAGGTCAGCTGTTCAAATCCACCAGCTGTTCCTTGGAAACTCTATGGAGCAGTTCTACTCTGTCCTATAGGCTCGCTATGAGTCGGAATCAACTCAATAGCAATGAGTTTGGTTTTTTGGGTTAACAACAACAATTAACACTATAGGCTCAATAAAGGGTGATCACAGTGTGCACAGAGATTTAAAAAACCTCACAAGTACATCCTAAGGATATGGACTTTCTGGACTCAGGAACCTGCTATCTTGCCAATAAGTACTCTGCAAATGCAACTATTTGCTAATGGCTGAAGGGCTCACCCCTCCCTTCTACCTTTGTCCTGCTCCAAGTGAGTCTGCAGTTCCAGGCAGAACCTATTTCCCCACCTCTTGAATCTGGACTGGCCTTGTGACTTGCACTGGCTAACAGTTGTGGCAGAAATGACAGAGTGTCAGTTCTGAGCCTGGGCCTAAAGAACTTTTACATGTTTTTGCTTCTTCTCCCTTGCACTTCTGCCCTAACCATGTCCAGGCTAGCCTGCTGAAGGATGAAAGACACATGGAGCAGGCCAGTCTGTTGTTTTTGTTAGGTACCGTCAAGTCAGCTCTGACTCATAGTGACCTTATGTATAAAAGAATGAAGTACTGCATGGTCCTACGCCATTCTCACAATCCTCGCCATGTTTGGGCCCATTGTTGCAGCCACTGTGTCAATCCTTCTCATTGAGGGTCTCCCTCTTTTTTGCTGATATCTACTTTACCAAACATGATGTCCTTCTCCAGCAGTTGGTACCTCTTGATGACGTGTCCAAAGTAAGTGAGACAAAGTCTTGCCACCCTAGCTTCTAAGGAAGATTCTGGCTGTACTTCCTCCAAGTCTGACTTGTTTGTTCTTCTGGCAGTCCATGGTATATTCAATATTCTTCACCAACACCACAATTAGAATGCATCAATTCTTCAGTCTTCCTTTTTTATTGTCCAGCTTTCACATGCTATGAGGTGAGTGAAAATACCATGGCTTGGGTTAGGCGCACCTTAGTCATCAAAGTGACATCTTTGCTTTTTAAGATTTTAAAGAGGTTTTTTGCTGCAGATTTGTCCAATGCAACACATCATTTGATTTCCTGACTGCACTTCTATGGGCATTGATTACTGATCCAAGTAGAAGGAAATCCTTGGCAACTTCAAGACCAGCCTAAATCACCTATCCCCTAGATTTGTGAGTGATTCCAGCCAAGATCAGTCAAATCACCTGTCCAACTGACAGCAATTTCACAAGAATGAACAATAGATCCTTATTTTTTTTTTTTATGATACTGCATCTTTGTGGTTGTTGGTAAACTTTATCAAGGCAACAGATGGTTGATACTCAAACCGAGCTACTGGGAGGATGCTTATACAATAACATTACAGCAGGATTTAAAATTGTTCAGGGTAGTGGTTAAATTGTGAAGTGAGTCAGATGTGGGTTTAAATTCTGATTCTTACTATCTGTATGTTATAAACTTGGGCATTTGTGACTAAAGGACCAGAAAGAAATACCCCCCAAATCCTAGCAAGATCTGTTTTGGGAAGCAGGGACTATTGGCTATTTTTTTCTTTTTTCACCCACCTCTCTAAGTTGGTTTCCTCATCGGCAAACACTGTTTACTATACATACTATAGGGTTGCTATGAGTCGGAATCAACTCGACAGCACATAACAACAACAACATACCTGCCTCACAGGACTGTGTGAGAAATAAATGAAGTAACCACATCAAAACCCTCCCAAGGCTTTCCTCTGCCGTGTGTAATACAACTCAAGGCTCCTCCTCACTCAGTATGCTGGGCTACTCTACCTTCTGTCTGTTCTTCACATACCCCAAGCTTGATCCCACCCAGACCTTTGTACCTAGTATTCTCTCTACCTAAAACACTCTCCCCTGCTCTCTGCCTGCCTGGTTCTTTTGTATCATTTAGGGGTCACCGTGAGTCAGAATTGACTCGATGGCAACCTACCACAACAACAGATGTCAGCTCAAATACCATCTCCTCTGATCCTCTGACCTTCCTCTGCCCATCAAACCACTCTGTCTGATTTACTTTACAACATTCACCTCCGTCCAAAATGATCTTATTTGTTTGATATTTACTGGTGACCTCCCTCCACTACCATGTACACTCCTTGTGACAGGGACCTTGTCTTGCTCACTATGCCCCACACTCAGTAAAAATTATCATGTAATTGGAAACAAATATCCCATAGATCCTAACAAGCAATGTTTTGAGGAGCATGGAGTATTTTTTCTTTTTATTTCTTATATTTGGCCAATTGTCCATAAGGAGCATCTTTCATTGTCAAAATCAGAAAATAATTATTTTTTAAAAAATAGACTTTGCTTCACTTTGCACATATACATTTCAGGAGGCTATGCTAAATGCTGCTGGGAGTAGATCTGTTCAAGCTTCTAGCAGGAAGAAAAGGAGAGGGAAGAGAACGACGGAAATGGGAAGGAGGAAGAAAAGGGAGAAGAAGAAAAAGTGCATTGATGCGTGTGTGTGTGTGTGTGTGTGTGTGTGTGTGTGTGTGTGTGTGTGTGTGTGTGTTTACCCCATTTTCTCCCATTTATGACTGCAACTGACCGACAGACCAATCTGGTCCTGACTCAAGGCTTCGGGTCTGAAAGTACACATCTGCTGCCTCCCTCTCCATGCTGTTGACAGAGAGTGGACTGGGTGCAGGGGATGGGGAAGAAGGAAAGAAATAGAGGGAAAGAAGCATTAAGAAATTAAAGAAGGAGTAAGAGAATGAATGAAAGAAGAAATGGAGTGAAGGAAAGAATAAAAAAGGGAAAATGGAAGGAAAGAAAGTCATAAAGAGGGAGAAGAACAAAGGAAGAGAAAAAAAAGGCTTAGCCACAGAGTAAACTGGAAAGTCTCCTCCTGGACCAACCAGCTGTAATAGCCTGTCATGTATAACACTGTCATCATATGTAATAATTTGTCATAACTGTAATGATTTTCAAGAGTCCCGAGCCTTACTCCATTTTTAAAGGCAAAAAAAAAAAAAAACCCAAAAGACAAAAACACATCATACATATACACACTCACACACTTCCTTTGTGCCCAATTCAGACAATATACTCAGTAAACACTCAATATACGATTGCAGAACAAATATACCGAAAAACTCACTGTCAAGATCCCTTTAATCTAAGCAGCTCTTATCCAACAACTCTTTCTCACCCAGTAACAGGCTGTCAACAGAAATACAGATAAAGCGTGATGCCCAAAAGCCAGTTCAATTCATTATATGTAAACATTAGGACAGCAGGTTGTTACTGTTTACTGAGATGATGAAGGAAATTCAAGTCCTGCACGCCGGTAGGCAGGCGTCTCCAGCCCGCTGAGTAACAACAATATTAGTGCATCTGAACTGGGTCAAGCCCTTACTATCCACCAGGCCCTTAGGATGTACCATATTTTAATCCAAGTAATGTGTGCCTTCTATGGTTGTTTGCCAACTGCACCCTCCTCCATTTTTAAAAAAGTTGGCACAGCCGCACTTACGAATACACGTCATGGGAGCAGACAAATAGCAGGCATGCGTTATTTGCATCAAAATACAGTATTACCTCATTTAATTCTCACAATAACTGTATGTAGGTGGAACTATTATTATCCCTATTTTCCAAATGTGGAAATGAAGAAATAGACGAACACATTCAAGAAAAGCGCAGAAATGGTAAATAATTTGCCCAAAATCACCCAACCAGCAGATGGCGAAACAAAGACTCACCTCTTTATCTTTCTGATTCTAAAAACCACATTCTTCATTATATGCAAGGAGGGTGCAAACAGTTAATGCACCTGGCTGCTAACCAAAAGGTTAGTTGTTCGAATCCAAAGATGCCTCAAAAGAAAGATCTGGCAATCTAGTTCTGAAAAATCAGCCACTGAAAACCCTATGGAACACAGTTCTACCCTGACACACATGGGGTTGCCGTGAGTTGGAGCTGATTCAAAGGCAACTGATTTTTTTCATCATGCACAGGCCCCAGCAGTGGGGGCTGGGGAGTCTAACTCTGCCTGAAGGGAAAGCAAGGGATCCAGTGTTCTCTTAGCGAAAACCCTACGTCGGGACCTGGGCTAAGAGCCTGATGTGCAACATCCCACTTGTGATGGTTAAGGTTATGTGTCAACTTGGCTAGGCCATGATTCTCAGTGATTCGGCAGATATTATGTAATCATCCTCCATTTTGTGATGTAATGTGAGCAGCCCATCAGTTGAAAGGGAGTTTCCCTGGGGGTGTGGCCTGTATCCAATATATATAGATGTTCTGGCAAAGCTTGCCCTCTCTGGGTCCTGCATCCGACTCTTCATCCTCTGATCTCCGGTTCTTGGGTTGTGAGCCAGCAGCCTGCCATCTGACTTGCAGATTTTGGGATCTGTCAGCTCCCGCAGCCCCTGCAGCCCCATGAGCCAGCAGCCTGCCATCTGACCTGTCAATTTTGGGTTCGTAAGCCCCTACAACCACGTGAGTCACTGGTTTTGCTCCTCTAGAGAACCCGGTCTAAGACAGAGCCTGATGTGCAACATCCCACTGAACCATCACACCTCCCCACAAGAGAGGCATATGTCCCACATTTTAAGGAAGAGGAAATGGAGGGTCAGAGAGGGGAAACCACCTGCTAGAAAGTCACACAGCTAGAAAGCAGGGGAAAGGTCGGGTAGAGGTCAGTCTCAAGTCTGCTTGACCGGAGTCCGTGTTCTTTCTGCTCCACCTCACCCTCCTCCAACCCCCCAAGGGGAAGAAAGGAAAGAAAAGAGGCGGATAGAGACCTCTCAGGCCCCCACGGGCCCCTGTCCTTTCCAGCCCAACATGGTCCTGGACAAGAGACGGTCTCCAAAAGAGCCCCTGGGAAGCTGTAGATCTCCAACTGCAGGGGAAATAGGCAGAAAGGCAGCCAGCCTCCCTACTTCCTTTTCCTCTCTTCTTTCATTTCTCCCCACCCCCACCTGTCACTCCCTCTACTTCAGTCCTCCTGAATGGCAAGCTTATGCCACGGGCACATCTACATTTGACAAAGCAAAGATAATGAGGATTCCTGGCAGAAATGGTGTCTAATACACTCTTGTGTGGATGTGAAGCTGGCTTCAAAGGTCAGTACATGGAAGTGGCGTGTTCTGTATCCATACGCTTAAATTATTAGTATGTCAATTAATGCTTGATTTAGGTTTGGGTGGAGACTCTGGGTGGTGCAAATGGTTAAGCGCTCGGCAGCTAACTAAAAGGTTGTAGGTTTGCCTCCGCTCAGAGGCCCCTCAGAAGAAAGGTC
The DNA here is from genome assembly GCF_000243295.1 of Trichechus manatus latirostris. Lineage (NCBI taxonomy): Eukaryota > Metazoa > Chordata > Mammalia > Sirenia > Trichechidae > Trichechus > Trichechus manatus. The sequence continues at coordinate 7,907,372 of NW_004443990.1, forward strand.
CTGGTGATCTACTTCTGAAAAACCAGCCATTGAAAACCCTATGGAGCACAATTCTGCTCTGATTGACCCTCACAGGGTTGGAGTTTACTCTATGGCAACTGTTTTTTTGGGGTTTAGGCAAAGACAGGCAGTTGGAACACTGTTACAAGGCTCCCTCTCTGGCGTTGGCCCTGGCACTCAGCCCCTGCAATGTCCTGGAGGAGGTGGCACGGTTTATCAAAAAGCCTAGACAGACTTAGGATTCATCATGGCTTTGACCCTCAATAACCCAGTGGGCCTAGGATCAGCCGCTCCACTGCTCACAGTTTCTGTTCCCTCGTCTATGACCCTCAATAACCCAGTGGGCCTAGGATCAGCCGCTCCACTGCTCACAGTCTCTGTTCCCTCGTCTATGAAGTAGGGGAGGTAACACTTGCCTCACAGGGCTGGATGAAACAGACGGTGCGTGTGGAGGCCCGTCAGGAGGAGCTGAGGCCAGACCTTACTTCCGTCTACTCCCCAGCTCCCATTTTCCTATAGCTGCAGCCCAAGCAAGGTCTGTTAGGCGTCACCAAGTGTGACCCCAGGCCCAGGACAAGCAATCTGCCCTAGGATTGTGCACCAGGACTCAAAATGGCCTTGACTTGACTTGGCGGCTTCTAACGTGGCAGGAGCTTGGATTAGATGAACAAAGCCTCTCATTCCAAGAGTATTTAATATCACACTCCTTGTATCATCCACAGTGTCAGCAAGAAAACTGCCTCCTCACACTGGTTGAGGGGTGAGGCCATAGGCGCTCCTGATGGCAGCCTGTTCACAGTCAAGGAAAGGGGAGAACAGAAGCTCCAGCCAGTCGTCAGGGCACGTGTGTTTTCAGAACAGTCCACTGGCCCTCACCACTGCCGCTGAGACAGTGTGGCTGGGCTCCCTCTACCTCCTGTGTCCACTGAGTGGGGTCAGCTTGTGGCAATCTGAAGACAGGGCACCTACAGCTCTGTGTCCACGTGGCTGTCACAGCACCTCGGGGTGCAGAGGAATAACACACTGGCAGAAATGAATTTGCAGGGTCAGAAACCAAGGCCTGGATGAGGGATATTTCAGACTTTGCAACACCAGCCCCCTGAGGTGGGGATGAAGGACCGTACGTACCCACCCAACTCACACCCCAGCCCCCCACTCCATCCCAGTGTTAGAGGACTAGGGAAGGAGGAGGGCAGGCCTCCTCGTTTCCTCTTAACACTTGTAGGGAAAGAATGGTGGCGTTAGGTCTGGGAAATGGGAGGTTAAGTCCCAGCCACATCTGGCTAGCTCAAAGTCTTCAAGTGGTTTTGTGCCTCAGTTGTGTCTTCTGAGACAGTAGAGGTCCAGTCTCTCCCGGGCTGCCATGTGACGGTGGCGGTAATAAAGAATGACCGTTGTAAGCTTCCCGCAGCTCCACGGACTACAGGACAAGCAACAAGGGGATCAAGTGGAGACTGAAGTCCAGCGCTGGCCTCACCAGCCCCTCCTCTGAGTGTCCCCTACGGAGCGCACAGGTGGGGATGACAGTCAAGACCACAGCTTTCCAAAGAGGAGCTGTGATTGGGGCGGGAGGGGTCCACTTTCATTAACATCCTGCATCTGGGTCCACTCGACTGTCCGCTACGACGACCCCGTGAAGTAAGTAGGGCAAAATGGGTGCCTTTTACCTATGAAAAAAAAACTGAGCCACTAATCAATTTACCTAGGTCCCCCTAGGATGGGGCTACCTTCTTATCAAGCACAGACAACAAGCTCTCGCAAACCTGAAGTCTATTTTCAGTGGCTCTTTCAATTTTTAATGACAACATGCAGCACCTAGGCCCCTGGAGTCCCTTTAATAGTCTGCACTGGTGAAAACGTGCAGGCCTAGCTATTTGATACCTGCAGTTTTCAAAGTGCTGCCACGGCCGGTTATTAAACTGACTATTCTCTGGGCTCCGTGAATGTCTTTTTTTTTTTTTCTAGAGGGGAGAGTGAAGCAGAAGACTAGGTAAGTGACAGTGCTTGCTGATATTCACTGTGAACCCAGGAACCAAATGCAAACAAACGGCCCACACCCTCCCTGAGCAACACCCCAAACCAAGCCAAACACAGGGAGAAAAACAGGACTGTTCCAAAGCCTGAGTTTCCGGATGAACACGAATAGGATTCAGGTTATGTCTGTGCTTCTGTGGTTTCTCAGGGACATCCACAAAGATTCTTTCCTGCATGAGTTTCCAAGTTCAGCACCCAGAAGTAAACATGCTTTTCCAGAGTCTCCTTGCCTTGGCTCCTGGCCAGTGTTCTCTGTAATTCTCTTGCACCAAAGTTCTCAGAGTCCTGAACAGATCTGTGGACTGCTGGTCACGGCCTCGGTCTCGCTGTCATCTCTAAGCTAACTAACGTGTGTAAGCCCAACTCACTGCCAACCTCCCACCTACCATCAGCCTCTTCTCCAGGACTCCTCATGCCTAGGAACTATTTCTCTATTCTCCCTCTCAGGCAGGAGGGAGAAATGAGAATCCAAAGGTCTCATCAATTATGGGAACCTTGGAGAGATTCTCCGCTGTTTGCCCACCCCGTTAATAAGGGGGTGAGAGGGTGGGATGATATTAAAGGCTTCTTTCAGCTCCAGCATTAAATCCTCCTTTGAGTTCAGTTGAGGTTTTCCTTTGTGTTTCAGATCCAGGCCATATCTCTAGGGACCTGGACAACTACAATACCTTCCTAAGTGGAGTCTGTGCCACCTGTACTCACGTACGCCAACTATAGCCGGGTTATTTCTCCTAGAACATCTCTACCATGATCAAAGGTAGCCAATGGCTTCCCACTGCCTCCCAGTGCCAAATTTCTTGTCTGGTAGTCGAAGACCTCCACTGGTGGGCATATTGTTCCCATCCTGTGTCTAAAATATTCTACTATACTCTCTGCTCAAGCCAAGCTGGTCTGCCTTATTTTCTGGACATTCTGGCAACACACCTTCTGCACCGTGCTTGTCTTACCATCCTTCGAGGTCTAATTCAAACCCTCTTACTTCTGACTGTCCCAGTGTGGATGACATCTTCCTCTAATTTCCCTCAAACTTAATGTCGATACCATTTGGCACACAGGATATACCACTCTAGAATTTTTATGAGGTTGAGAGACTCTATAACTTTTAAGCAATTATCTGTTAAGTAAATAGATGGGAAACCTTTCCAGGGCAAAGGCCACATTAATTTCTTACACAGAAAATGATTAACAAAGGCCTGTTGATTAAAACATTCATTTGCTTAACAAGCATGTATTGAGCACCTACTATGGGCTAGGCTCTGAGAATATATAAACACAACCCAAACTCAAGGAGCACACAGTCTGTAGGTGGAGACAGGTGAGTAAACAGATGACTAGAGTACAGGGTGCTAAGTGCTAAGAGAGAGCTTGGACTTGCCACCACCCACACTGCCGCCAACGCCAGTGGAGTTCAAAGTGTGCTCACCAATCCAGATCCTGGGCAGAGTGTAGGGGCATTGGGAAAGGCTTTTCAGAGGGAACTGGCATCCCGGCAGTCCTGCAATTGTCCAGGCAAGTTAAGGGGAAAAGAATGATCAAGGCAGAGAGAACAGAATATGTGAAGGCACAAAGGTGTGAGAGAATTCATGGGCCAGTCGGAGAACTGAAAGTAGCTGGTGTAACTGGAGCTTACGGGCAAGACGGATAGTTAAGAGTTGAGGCCAGACAAAGATGGGCCTTAGATGTTCAGATTTTATCTTCAAAGGAATGGGGAACAAGTGATGGAGTTAGAACAAGGAAGTCACTACTTGATCAGACGATTCAGAGAGATTGCTATGGAAACCGAGGGGAATAGTGTCAATGGCTAACTGGATATGGGGGAAAAAGAAAGAGAGAGGCAAGAGTCACTTCAGGTTTCTGGCTTGGACAGCTGGACAGGAGGTGTTAACACTCACTCAAATGAGGAATACAGTGGATTAAGTAGAGGGTCAGTGAAAAAAGAGGAAGACCCTCAACGAGATGGACTGACACAGTGGCAGCAACAATGAGCTCAAACATATCTACTATTGTGAGGACGTGGCAGGACCAGGCAGTGTTTTGTTCCGTTATGCACAGGGTCACTATGAGTCAGAGCCAACCTGATGGCACCTAACAACAACAACAAGCAGATCTGGAGGAAAAGACATCCGATTGTGGATCAGTTGAGCTTGAGGTGTCTGTGGACTCCAGGTGAAGCTTCATGTGTGGGTCTGGACCAGAAGGGCAATGTCAACTGAAGACACAGATTTAGTCTTCTCGAGATCTCCCCAAGAGAGAATACAGAGCAAAAAGATGATGAAAGAGAAGGCCCTGGGAAAATACTGATATTTAGGGATAAGTAGAAGAAGACCCGATGGGAAATACTTAGGAGAAGCCAGAATGGTAGGAGGTAAACCAATTTTGGGGAAAGCTAGTGAAATGGGACTGACCAAAGGGATGGTTCTCCTAATTATATTGTTAATCCCTCATGGCAGTCCCTGTGCTGTCCAATTGAGGAGCTTCACTATTACCTCCATTAAATCAGAAACAGTAAGAGTAGACAGATTAAGTAACTTGCTCAAGGTCAAATAGCCAGTGAGTTGGAAGACCCTACATTCATATTAGGGCTATGTAACTGCAAAGCCCTAACTTTCTATCTACATTTCCACCCCCAACCATACAAGTTAGCAATGGCAACAAAGACACTAGGAATGCAAAAAGGAGTGTCAAGCAGTTTCTCTCGAGCAACACTCATCTGGCCCCTGTATATGTCAGGAATTTTGAGGTTTCTTATATGTTTCTTGGGAAGTTATGTGTCTACTTTTCATTCACCATGAGAGTATTTGTGAGGGACACTTGTAAGACCATCTTGGTGCGTCCAGTAATCCAGCCTAATAGAGGTATTTCCCTTGGTTGTCTACTGCATCTAATACCTAGTTAATGCTCCCACACCATCTTTTTGTTTTGGTCTGGAGAGTGTGAGTTTGGGAGGTGTGAGCTATGGAGGTAGGGAAGATGGTAGCTGAAAATGCCTGTAGAGATATCCTCTGTGGTCTATAATCAACAATGTCTGTGCCACAGGCTGTGTAAGTAACACAGAATAGGTACATTCTCTTCCCATTAGTTAATGATAATTCTGAAAGGTTACTAAATAAGTGTTGCTAGGCAATAGAAACTGCCTAGGGGAATGTATGCTAAGTCAGGGATATGGATTTCTGCAGGGTGGGGGTGGGGTCAACTTAATTCAGTGGAGTCAGCTGGTACCTAAACAAAATAGATTTTGTCCCCTCGTGTCTCATTTGGGTTAAGGTAAGCAATCTCCTAATAATGCCAGCCTTTGCAGTTGCTGCTGGGTACTTTAGTGTGTGCTTCATGTAAGTATTCATCGTACCAGTCTTGTTACTGCCCGACTAGTATATACCTTTGTGATGAGGTATCACAGGAGGAACTCCATTGTAAAAGAGTGACAGCTCGATTGTCAGTCATTTAGGCCAAGAGAAAGGGAAGGCTGTCGAGCAGCATATACAGTTTACAGCTCCCTATGATCAGAATCAGCCTTCAGTGAGCATGCATCTGATTTTTTTATGTTCCAATGCAAGCCAAGACTTGAGAAAAGGGATAAACTCGGATTTTCTCAAATAAATTTAAGTCCCACACAGGAGGAAAATTGCCAAACAGCCACAGATTTGACAAGTAATAAAAATGACAGGGTTTCTTACTTCTAGTTCTTACCACCATCACCTTGGTGAGGAAAAGCAAAGGGGAAGCAGATAAACTTACACGATTAAAAACCTGCAGTAAATCAGCATTGCTCTATAGTCATACAACTCCCTAATGTACACTAGAATAATATTCTACACCAATTTTTTAGAAATGTGTTCGTGGTATGATGGATGGCTTTTATATGGCCTTTCTAGCCATTGTCTTGTAACTTCCACCAAAAGATTGGGTGGGACTATGCAAATAAGGAGCTTGTGGCCCATCAAGGGGATTGGACAGCTTGCTAATAATACAAATAAGGTGTATGGCACCCTTTTGGGGGTGGGACCATGCAAATAAGGTATATGGGACCCTAATCAGGGGATTGGTCAGTTTTGCCATCCTGCTAGACTTAAAATGAGCCATCCCAGAGGCGGAAAGGGGGGACCTCATTACCACCAAGAAAGAACAGCTAGGAGTGGAATGCATCCTTTGGACCGGGATCCCTGGGCTGAGAACCTCCTAGACGCAGGAGACAGAGAAAGGGAGTTGTAACACGGACGACAGAGAGAGACAGTGATGCAGCAGTAACAAGAGTGATACTGGTGCAAGACGGAGGGTAGGAACTAGGAGACCAGCTCAAGATGGCTGCAGTGGGGGCTTGCTGACCCACGGAGCCAGAGAGCTGAGTGCCTTTGGGTAGGAGGCCTGCTGGAGGAGTAGGCTGGAGGAGTAGGGTGCCTCTGAGCACTTGGTAGAGCTAGGCTATGGACTCACAGAGCGAGAGAGCTGAGAGCCTTCGGGCCCAGACTTACTGGCAGAGTGGGGTGCCCCCGGGCACTTACTGGTAGCACTAAAGACCTTTTAGCTCTGCCTGAGCAGAGGCCAGGGTTGAGGGGCTGAGAGTCAGAGAGAGGCCTGCCTGCGGGCAAGGCTGAGAAGAGGCTGTCCTGATGGAAGAACTGTATCCTGAGTGTTCCTGAACCGGAACTGTAACCTGTTACTTTGCTAATAAACCGCATAATTATGAGTATTGTCTGTTGAGTTCTGTGTGGCCACTGCCATGAATTATCGAACCCTGCAGAGGAGTAGAGAGTGCTGTGGGAGGGATGGCTGGTGTAGGAATTGGTAAAAAGGTCCAAGAGGGGAGGTATGTCTGACCTCCACCTCACAGGAATCAGCCTTGGGCTGTTGATGATGATAATGATTCTCCTCCCCCTTTGTGAAGTTAGACAAGGAGGTCTGCTCCTGTTGCCACACCATTTTTACTGTGCTGTTTCGGAAAGATTGAAATTTTCCAGCTTGCACTAAGATTAGCCAAGCTAAACCCATCTGGCTCCTGCTTAATGTAGTCTATGAAGAAATCTGCATGGGACAAAAATCTGCCTTCATATTTCACAGGCACAAGGTGAGGTCTATGTGTTTCTTGGGTAAACATAAACTAGACACTAAGGGATTATCAAACACTCATGCAGGCTCTTTGTTCACACTTCCTCCTTCAGCTTCTCAATGCCAGTGCCTACCATGGTCTGCAACTTTTCAAGAATACATCCTTACACCTCTGAAATCCTTTGCCATTCCAATGTGTTTACAAACCCCCATTCCAATCAGCTTGAATTTCCTAATGCAAAACCCTTCAAGTAAGGCGGGTCTTACCTACCTAATTATGTGAGTTTGAGTTGACTGATAAGGAGACCAGCTGTAAAGATATGCTAGGGAAGTTCTGGGTGGGAGGGGAAAAGAGTTTCTTCGAAAAGGAAAAGAAAGAGGTTGTTCCATTAAAAAGCCATTGCTGTTTAGTTGATTCCAACTGAGAGCGATCCTATAGGACAGAGCAGAACTGCCCCATAGGGTTTCAAAGCTGTATTAAGGGAGCAGACTGTCAACATCTTTCTCCTACAGAACGACTGGTGGGTTCCAACCACCAACCTCTCACTTACTAGCTGAGCACTTTAACCACTGTGCCACCAGGGCTCCTTTAAGAGGCTGTTAGATGAAGACAAATGGTCTTTAAGTTGGTGGTTGGGAGTAAGGGTGAAGGTGTCACATGGCATCCTGATCCATAGAGCAAGGAACTAAATACAAACACTGCCCCTTGAAGCAGCCCAGTGGGTGGAGACACAGAGACGAGACAGCCAGACGTGGCCTATAGAACCGAAGGCTGTGAAGAAGGGCAATAATGCCTTAAGACGGTTAATTCTTAAAACAGGTTTTCTGGAGAAGAGAGGCCCATTTTCTCTCTCTCTGTCTGTTGACGCTATGCAAGGGAAAGGAGACACCGATAATTCCCAAAGCTGGCAAGCTGTGTACAAGACTGGGGACTTTTCATACTGAAATAAGACAACGCAGTACTGGCTTTTAATATTGACAAACTCTACCTACTTTTAATAGAATCTGAAGCCATATAAAAAGGAATTAAATGATTTTTTTCTTAAAAGCCTATGGAAAGAATGGATTATGACTAAATTACAGAATAGTGAGAAAAGTATCAAATTGTACCTAGGTGCTACTCCTCTGGTTCTTGTGACTTTAATCATATACTATTTTAAGAAATACTTATTTATTTAAGGTTTATGTCTGCCTAAATAAAGATGTACAGTTTAAAAGGAGCTTGAAGAAACGGCTCATTCCATCACTCTTAATCATCCACTTTAACGGAAGTCTTGCTGTCCGGATCTGAAAGGGCATGACCTAGACTCACCCAGGATTCACCCACCTGGCAGCAGTGTTTTGTCATTTTACACATAGGAGCCCTGGTGGCTCAGTGGTTAAGCGCTCAGCTGCTAGCCGAAAGGTCTGCGGTACAAACCCACCAGCCACTCTGCAAGAGAAAGACGTGGCGGTCTGCTTTCATAAAGATTTACAGCCTCGGAAACCCTATGGAGCAGTTCTACTTGGCCCTATACGGTCATTGTGAGTCGGAATCGACTTGATGGCAACAAGTCTGGTTTTGTCTTTGGTTTATCTAAAGCCATAGTTCTCAACCCCGGTTACGGATCAGATTCACACTGGAGCCTGGGTTTTTTTTTTTTTTTAATTAGAGAGGAAATAGCCTTTTCACACACTTTTGGTGGGAGGGTGAGCTTGTATAATTCATTCAGAGTCCACACACTTTGATCCAGCAATTCCACATCTAGGAGTTTAAGCTTTAGATATACCCACACAGGTGAACAAAGACTAGCATCTGAGGATGAAAACAATCTAAATGCCTACAGGGCAATTGTTAAATAAATTATGGCATATCCTGACAATGGGAATCCATGCAGCTGATAAATTTGTATGGACTAATAGAGAAAGATCTCCAAAAGATATTAAGTAAAAAAGGCTATTTGCATAACCCTATGCATTGTGTGGGGCCTTGGTGGCCGAGTGATTAAGAGCTCAGCTGTTAACCAAAAGGTTGGCAGTTTGAATCCACCAGTCACTCCTTAGAAACCCTATGAGGCAGTTCTACTCTGTCCTATAGGGTCGCTATGAGTCAGAATCAACTTGACAGCAATGGTTTTTTTTTTTTTTTAATGCATTGTGTGTATGTATATAATTCCATACACACACACACACACACACACACACACACGCTTATTATACACACAACAAAAATAGAAGAGTTTCCAAGAAACCATTAACAGTTAAATCTGGGAGTGGGCTATAGGAACTCATGCTGTACAATGTGTGTACAGTTCTGACTTTATTTTACAATGATCACATATTACTCTTATACTTTAATTAATAAAAATTAAGTGTCTCAAAATATTTTTAATGAAGCCCCACTGGTGATTCTCAAGTAAGACTAAGGTTGAAAACCATTGGTCTAGAGGAAGTAGTCTCTGTTCTTATAAGTAGGTTGTGAACTCAAGCTTGTTAAGGTAACAAACCACCCATATTGTTATAGTTGTTAGGTGCCATCAAGTCGGTTCCAGCTTATAGTGACCCTTTGTACAACAGAATGAAACACTGCCCAGTCCTGTGCCATCCTCACAATCGTTGCTATGCTTGAGCCAATTGCTGCAGCTACTGTGTCAATCCATCTAGTTGAAGGTCTTCCTCCTTTTCGCTGATCTTCTGGTTTACCAAGCATGATGTCCTTCTCCAGAGGCTGGTCCCTCCTGATAACATGTCCAAAGTATGTGAAACGAAGTTTCATCATCCTTGCTTCTGAGGATCATTCTGGATGTACTTCTTCCAAGACAGATTTGTTCGTTCTTCTGGCAGTCCATGGTGTAGTCAACATTCTTCTCCAACACCATAATTCAAAGGCATTAATTCTTCTTCAGTCTTCCTTATTCATTGTCCAACTTTCGCATGCATATGAGGCGACTGAAAATACCATGGCTTGGGTCAGATGCACCTTAGTTCTCAAGTGACATCTTTGTTTTTTAACACTTTAAAGAGATCTTTTGCAGCAGATGTGCCCAATGCAATACATCGTTTGATCTCCTGACTGCTGTTTCTATGGGTATTGATTGTGGATCCAAGTAAAATGAAATCCTTGACAACTTCAATCTTTTCTCCATTTATCATGATGTTGCTTATTGGTCCAGTTGTGAGG
>NW_004443990.1:7917708-7955966 GCF_000243295.1 Trichechus manatus latirostris
TTGTGAGGATTTTTTTTTTTTTTTTAATGTTATAGTCCAGCTTCTCAGTTTATTTGCTCAGCATACAGATTGAGTAAGTATGGTGAAAGGATACAACCCTTGGTATCCCCTTGTTTTGTTCGAACAACTGTCTCTTGGTCTACGTACAGGTTCCGCATGACCACAATGAAGTGTTCTGGAATTCCCATTCTTCGCAATGTTATCCATAATTTGTTATGAACCACACAGTCAAACGCCTTCACATAGTTAATAAAACACAGGTAAACATCTTTCTGGTATTTGCTGCTTTCAGCCAAGATCCATCTGACATCAGCAATGATATCCCTCATTCCATATCCTCTTTTGAATCTGGCTTGACCTTCTGGCAGATCCTTGTCAATGTACTGCTGCAACCATTTTTGAATCATCTTCAGCAAAGTTTTACTTGTATGTGATATTAATGATATTATTAAATAATTTGCACATTCTGTTGGATCACCTTTCTTTGGAATCAGTACAAATATGGATCTCTTCCAGTTGATTTGCCAGGTAGCTGTCTTCCAAATTTCTTGGCACAGATGAGTGAGCACTTCCAGCGTTGCATCTGATGGTTGAAACATCTCAGTTGGTATTCCTTCAATTCCTGGAGCCTTGTTTTTCACCACAGCTTTCAGTGCAGCTTGGACTTCCTCCTTCAGTACCATTGGTTCGTGACCATTCATACAGCTTGCGTATTCACACCATGTCATGCCTCTGAGTTGCCAGAAGGTGGTGCCCCAAAGGTAATAACTCAGCCTTTCAGCCAAAACTTCTCACAACCAATTTTTCAGTAACCCAAGATGTTTTTGCTGCTCTAGGAACTATTTTATTTATGCCCCAAAGCAGTCTATGGTTCCACTTCCACAAAGGGCAGTATGCACACACTACACCTTATGCATTTTTTTTCATAGAAATTCATGAGTCACTCTACATATTTGAATACAACACGGGGGAGATGTTTTCCTTAAAGGTGTTAGCAGTATTTGCTCAGACCTCCTGGTCTCCTTCCTCCCAGTTTCCCTGTTTTTGTTCTAGTTTACTGATCTCCTTATCTTATTCCAGGGTCAGTTCCACAAAGGCAGCTGGCAGTCAGCCATGTGAGGCATTTGTCCTTTTGCACCTGTCCACATTTTTGACCCTGAACAGGTTCTGTGGGGCACAGGGCAGCTGAGGGCAAGTGTCACCAGTGTTCCTGCCCTCCCACTAACAGTGATTTTCTGAAAGTGGGTGTGTTACCACAGCAACTGTCAAATCATATCAATTATGCCGCCTCTAACCTCCCAACATCTTCTTTAAACATACCACGTTTGAGACACGTGGCTCCCCTGCCCTGGAAGTGCACAGTCCCTCAACGTGTAGCAGGGTTTCCGTTATCTGTGTGGGAGGGCGCTAGCCCCTCTGTGGATTAACCAACGCGTGCTTTTTTTAATTCTCACTTCATCTTTTATTTTTATATTGCAGACCTACATTCCCTAATGCTTTAATCTGAATTATCATTCTCTGTGAACTACAAGTATATATTTAATAGAAATTCACTCTTAATGACAGTCAAAAAAAACAAAAACAAAAAAACCCCACTTAACGAGCCACTTGTATGTGTCCTCCCTTTTTTACTGCTCATTCTTCAAGACACAATTCAAGGATCATCCCTGAATAAGAATATTTCCCTGGTCTTCCCTCCATGCCCCATGCAGAGCTGACCATTCTTGCCGTCCCAGTTCTACCTTGTACATACCCTTAGGCCATCTGTCACGCTCCATTCACAGTTATTTATCTATTTCTTTGTAATCTGTAAGCTTCTCAAGTCCAAGAGATGGCATCTGCTTATCTCTGCCTTCCTAACACCTAGCTTGGTGCTGGGTAGGTAGCTGGCCCTCAGTAAATGTCTGGTCAATAAATGGATGAATGCACTCCAAAACAAATGTCCATCTGCTTGTGGCTCTCCATTCATTTTTATTATGCTATTGAATAACAGAGATAATGACCTGAAGACTGTGTACCTGGCCTGAGAGTAAGATCTGAACAATACATATTCAAATGCTTTTTGAAAAGGGAGAACACAGAAGGTTCATTCCCTGAGCCTTTTATACCATCCTCCTTTTCGTTCTTATTTTTCCAGTCTGAGAAGTGCATCGGAAGGGAGGCTTCTCCATATGGAGAGAAGCAACGAAGCCCCGAAGAAGGAAGCCGCTACATTCCTTGAGTCCTCACAAGGCAGCCTGACATCTGGTCCACACTCGGGGGAAAAGAGGTCACATCCTCACATGGAGATCTATTTTTGCATTCCGAACTGCTGATGCTTCGCTCGTAACAACCTGCCTCACACACAGGCAGGGGAAGGGGACTAATATTTACCAACTGCCGGCTGCATGCCCTGTGCTGCTTCACATGCATTGCTCTCAAGCAATTTGCCCCACACTGTGCACCTGTGACGAGCTCTCACCAGGCAGGTCTCTGAAAGGGACATGGAGGTGAACACTGAGTAAGTGACCACCACTACCTCCGCTCACCCGACTGGTGGCAAAATGCAGCGCTGAGGCCCAACAGAGACATATATTCAGGCACGCTTCTTTATAAGGAATTAATTCTCAGGATACCTGAACGGGCAATCCCATGTGTGAAAGACAGAGCTTTTTTTGAATCGGTGTGTCTCCATGTTGCCCCGGGACAGATCGTCACAGTGTGGGCACAAGGAGAAGGAGAGGCTGGATCGTCTTCTCTTCTTTGACTTATATGGACTGTGCTGCGGGATTAGCACCCAGTGGTTCCAGGGACGCAGCAGCACTAAGTATCCCTGATCCCCTTCTAGGTTGTCCCTAAATCTTCCTGGATCTCTGTATTTGTCATTTTATGGTGCTTTACTTTTAAGATCATATTGGAAGGAACTGTAGATTTGAGAGTCAGACAAAAATACAAGATTCATTTTTAAATTAAATCCTTCACAATTTAAAAGTAACGGCTATGTTTTAAAACTAGCCTTTCTCACTCCTTTAAAATTAGATTCCCCAGGAACTGGCTGAGGAGCCCTGAGGACCACCACAGGCACGCACTGAGATCAGCCTAGTTCTAGTCGCTCCTTCTCCCTTCCATCCCTCCACCTCTAGGTACCCAGTGTGTACACCACCATGCTGTCCCATCCATACAGGTGTTCTGTGGTTCTAGGAGTTCTTGCTCCCTAAGGAGACTGTGGCTTCCACAAGGCAAAGACCATGCCTTCTCCTAAGAAGAAGAGGGTAGTGGTTTAGCTCATGGGCTCTGGTGCTGGACCACTAGGTTACATATTCCAGCTCTCCTGTCTAATAACTGTGCTTCCTCGAGTATTTTACTCACCATCTCTGGGCCTCAGTTTCCTCAACTGTAACAGGACGATAGTAATAGTACCTAAATGCACTAATCACAGTACCCAGAGGGTGCTTTGAGTTTTAAAGGGATAACACATACAAACCACTTAGCCTAGTGCCCAGACTACAGTAAGCACTAAAGCAGGGTTAGCTGTTATTGTGCTGTTTCTTAGTTAACTACCCAGCTTGACAGAGTTCTAGAATCGGGGAAAAGCTGGTTCACACTATTGACTGCCCAATTCTTAGTATTTCACCAGTCAGGAGAGAGAGGGAAAATGCTCTCTCTCCTCAGAGCTCAGTGGCTTTTGGCCATTGCCCAGTCCAGCCGTCACACCTAACAGGCACTCCGCTGGCATCCCCCAAGCACCTCGGAGAACACAGCAATCCGCGGGGTCAGCCAGTATCACAACACATGACTAAGGCTTGAGGCTGCACTAAGCCCTTCCCGTAACGTTAGTTCTGATCATCTGTCTGTTTTCTTCAGCGATGAGGAAGGATGATCACCCCAGCGTGGTTTCTCCTCAGGGTGTCTCCTGAGGAGTACGCCTTTACATCTCCTCCCCTCCCCACCCTGCCCCCAAGTGATACATCTGTGCCAAAGAGTCCCCAACCAAGGATAACCAGAGGGAATGCAGAGTTCTAGTAAACTAAGCCGGGCATTTTTTTTTTTTTTCCTAACGAGGTGAAAAACAGGCTTATTTATTAATACAATGGATGCAAAGTGCTAGGAGGGATTAAGATTTGAGAAAACAGACTTGGAATTATGTCAGCTCAGCCTCCTGAGTTAACACATTTCTCTCTTTTAAAAGTTCCCTAAGACCTAAACTTGATCTGTAATGTTTAAATTTATAAATCAATGTATAGACAGACTGATATATGAATATACATGGCAAATATGTCAAACTGTTAATTCTGGGTGATAGGAAAAATGGTGACTTGCTACATTCTTTTTATTTTTCATTTTTTTAAGTCTTTCTCAAAATAATTTTTCAAATGTCTCAACTGCTTGGATAATTTTATGCAACGTTCTATCCAGAGAACTTTGCCATCTCACCCTGGTGAAGGGGATGCTATTTTCCCCAACACACTACTAAAATGAAGCACAGGAAGCGGACTAGCAGCAGCAGCTGTGGGAAGGTCAGGCGTCTCCAGCACTGCCAGAAGGTGCACACTGTATTCCCTGGTGTGGGCACACGGGAGTGAGCGGCTGAGGATGAATTCTACGTAGGGAGGTACGCAGGGAGAACAGAGCGCATCGCAAATCCGGGGATCAACTTCTTCCAGCTCTTGACTGCTGCTGTCGGGGACAGAAGCCAGAATGGCAGCTTCTTGCCAACAGCACTACTGCTCCTGGCGTGGTCCTTGGAACCTCCACCTCCTGCAGCAGTGCCATGTCTGTCTGTCTTAGTGACCACAACACCCTGCCAGTATGGAGAGAAGCACCATTCCATAAACCAATCAAATTCTAGGCTCAAAGAAGCTATGTCCTAATATACCACAAGGAGAGAAATCTTCCTGTATCTATTAAGCAAGGAATATAAACTTGTTTTTTTTAAATCTACATCCTTCTGGATTTTTCCTATCCCACCATCCAACATGGAACTTCTCTACTTACCCAATTAAAATCCCAGTTAAGAACCTGTTGGATGAGTTTTGGAGTTCTTGGATGGTGCAAATGGTTAATGTGCTCTGCTAACTGAAAGCTGGAGGTTTCAGTCCACCCACAGGTACCTCAAAAGAAATGCCTGGTGATCTACTTGTGAAAAATCAGCCACTGAAACTCTACAGAGCACAGTTCTACTCTGACAGACATGAGGTCACTGTGAGTCAGAATCGACTCGATGGTAACTGGTTTTTGGTTGGGATGAGTTTTAAGAACTCTTATAGATGATCTGGGAACACGCAGGCAGGAGCTGCTGACTTCCAATCATGTGTCTGTTATTGAGGGATGCAGAATCAGGAGGGTCAACATTCACCTTTATTTGGAAACACCTAAATCCCCTTGCCAGAAAACACTGTCCATCCTTGGCTGGTAAATAATCGATCCGAAAACAGTAAAATGTTTGCAGTATGAGAATCCCAGGAATGGTAACTATGTCACCAGGGGTCTGTCTACACTTTGCCTCCTCCAAAGACCAGCCTGACTCAGCTCTGCCCCAAATGGGCTCATCACACCAGCAGGGGCCCTTCCCACCAGCCTTCACTAAGACTGGCCACGCTCAACAAAAATCTGCCATCTCCACTGAAGATATTAAAGTAGGCATGAGTACTCTTAAAACCATTCAGAGTTAAAGTAATAACTTTGTTATTTCACTCATCCATCCAACAAATGTTGGCTGAGTAGCAACTCTGGTATAAGGCACATGTTAGGTGCTGGCGCGTGAAGCCTAGACCCTGCCTCCTGAGGAACCTGCAAGTCAAAGGCATGGAGTAAACAGCCTCCCACCACAAAGCCTCCCACCACAAGGTACACAGAGTGCTTTGGGAGTCCAGAAGATGGGTTTAAACAAACCTTTGCCTGTTTTAATCAAAACAGGAAAATCCTGCAGGATTAAAGTGCTCACACTGGCACCAGGACAGGCCAAATTCAGGTCCAAAAACTTAAAACTACTGTTTTGCAAAGCAGTCCTGTATAGTCTATTTGGAATAATAATTGTCCTTCATTATAAAATGCACTAAGGAAATGCACTGTGCATTGCTTCAGTTAATTATAAAATTCCCTGAACGTTTCCCAAGTGAGGGTAGAGGTGGAAGTCTTGAGGTGTTATCTTGCTGGGTGGCAAATGGCAACTAGCCAGGGCTTACACATTTACCGTGGCTAATACACCCAGCAGATAATCCACACATGAGTAATGGAGAATGGACATTTGATGCTGACTACAAATGTCTCTCAATCATTGGCCAGAGCTTTTGTTATCCAAAAAAAAAAAAAAAAAAAAAAGTGACTTAAAAAAAATACCAGTCTCCTTTATAAGGGGAAGGGGGAGAAAAAAAGCCTCAAATAAATTTCTGAACTCCAACTATTTCTCAACATTTTCTGGAGACCTCTTGGAAACTGCAGGGCAACTTTCATTTCTCCAATAACCTTATCTAACCTCACCTGGACTGGCTAATGTATCTGCAACAGTATTAACTCTGTCATGTAGCACTCTTCCACCCCGCACTGAGCTGAGCCCCCTACCAGCCATGTGAGAATTTGGCATTATTTTTAAAGCTAATTACCAGCAGGTTTTTGAGACAGGTGGGATGAGCTTCTGTCACCTCCCCTCTGCAGAGTAAGTAAAGGCTTCACCAGGTGAGTGGCAGGAGACTGGATCCTTGTTCCTGAGGTTCTGGGCATCCTCTACAATGGAGACCTGTCCTATGAAGAAGCAGCCTGTCACGTGCATTTTGCTGGAAAAGTTTCTTAAACCTTGAATAGTTGTTATTTGGCTGGCTAGTACTGAGAGCAAAAAGCAACATTCCAAAGCAATAAACACAGAGACAAGAACCCGAATAAGGGCTGGCACTTGGGAAATCTCTATGGAATTTATGGGTTGGTGTGATGGGGAAAAGGAGCCCTGGTGGCGCAGTGGTGAAGTGCTCGGCTGCTAACTGAAAGGTCAGCGGTTTGAACCCACCAGCTGCTCCGAAGGACAAAGATATGGCAGTCTCCTTACTTCCATACCCTTGGAAACCCTATAAGGGCAGTTCTACTCTGTCCTACAGGGTCACAATGAGTCGGAATTGACTCGAGGGCAGTGGGAGAGGGTGATGGGGAATGAAGAGTTTATTTTCAAGCATTGGTTACAAGAGGGGTCTATTTCATTGAGAAAAGGGAAGTCAGTATGATTCCAATAAATCTTTGTTTTCTAAACCATTCAGAACTTTCCAAAGGAGAATTAAAAATTCCAAAACCAATTTTATTTTCAAACCCAAGTCGAGCTTCAGGCAACTACCTATAAGAACAAAGTACAATGGTTGGGGGTGGGGGACTCAAAGAAGTAGACTATACTACCTCTTTTTCCAAATTCTGCTTTTTGAAAGTAGACATTTATTCTACTGAAGGTAAAATAATCAGCTTGGTCCCTGAGAAAAACGAGACTGATATGGGGTTGGCAGTGTAGAAGGGAGGATATTACAAAGTGGTAAAATACATGGTGGGGGGGAGGAGAAATAAAAAGACAAGTAAGGGAAAACCAAATGGAAGAGGTCCATTTGTTTTTTTAACAGTATTTGCCATTCCAGGAGGCTTGCTGAAGTTCCTTCCTTCAACGGCTGGCCTTAGACCAACATTAGAAAAGACTTAGATCTTTGGAAAGAAAGATTTGGATAACAAAGTTGTTTTATCTGGGAGGGTAACTAGTTTACTCAAGAGTTCCAGGACTTTGGTTTTGATGCTATTACCTTGGCCTGCATTTCTCTGTCCCAGGCGGTCCTGGATATGTTTACTGATTTAGCAAGGGAAGAGGGTGAGCCTGGGGGAGAGGTCCTTCTCTTGGGCACTGCTGCCACATTTAGCTGGATCACCTTACTACCTGGGTGCCCTGAGGATGATGGACATGGGGGAAAAGTAAAACATTTTTTAAAGGTCCTATCTCCCAACACTCCTAACAGGGAAACAACACTTCTCTAACTTACTCCCCAAATAGACACCGCCGTGGATGTACTGCCAAGGAGTGATGCGAAAGTGTGTTCCAAAGTGAAATGTAAGCTTGGCCTGGTGCCCAGCCCTCTGCTGTATTTTGCACAGGGAGCTGCAGGCTGGCGTACCGAAGGAACACATTTCCCTCCACGTGACTGCAAGAGCCAGGCAGCCCAAGCAGATTTCTTTGTGTTAATAAAATGTGATCTCTAGACTGTACACACCAGCAGCCTTGGTAAAACGGGATCCGGAGAGAAGGACCCAAGAAAACTCATGGCCCTGGCTGAAAAGGGACCACAGTTGCTGGCATACTCTGTTGTCTCAGGGCAGGGCATTCCAGACTTGGCAAATAAGAAATGAGAACGGAGTTCGAGAGAAAGGACTTGCCAGATACTCAGGTGAATGCTGCTTAAGAAATAAAAATATTCCATGAATCCCATCAAACATGATCCTGTGCAAATGTCCACCCATTCTTGGTGGGCCACAGATCAAAGTCCTTTATGATCACTTTCTCAAGAGCTGGAGTATACCTGGGATCCAAGGTACCGCTCCTCAAATTTGAGATTACCTCAAATCTGTGTCTAAATTGTGTATATTCTGGTCTGGTATACGGTGTGGCAAACACATGTAACTCCCCTCTCTTACTCCACAGGGATCCAGGCGAATGCAGTCAACTTTCCATGGACTGGGACAACCATGGGGAGACCATCACAGCAACCTGAATGAATAATCACCGTGCAAAAGCCAGGGCCATGAGGAGCTTGCTTTTGTGGCAACTCCTCGCCACTGTGGCCACTGACCTCCCCTGGCCTCAGGAGGGAGTCACTGCCCAGCGTCTCAAGCCTGGTGGTGGGGAGGTTCTCGGGCTGAGAAGGGAAACGTGGGTTAGCAACCCCTGCTCACTGGACTTCCTTTCAAAATATTAGATTACTTAATCTTCCACAAACTATTCATTCTTTCCTGGGTCAACTTGAACTTCCCAATTTGAAGAGTGTATCGAGGTTGGGCTGGAAGGTACCAGGGGTGGGAGCAGAGTGCCAGGACCCCAGGGAGCTCTGAAACTCCTGGGAACTGTGCTGGAAAATGCAGAACCTAATAGGGCTGGTGGGCTCCTCTGGTTGAAGACAGCGGGCTGTCCTGGAAGATGTAGCTCCTTGGCAGCCCCCTCCCCTGCAGTAGCCCAGGCCCCAGGCTTCCTGTCCATGGGGTAGGCAATCAGCCATAACCAGCTAATTATGCGGCAGCTGAGTTGGTGAGCACCTCCCAGGCCCAGGTGAGCCTTCACCTTGGTTAATCTGCAAACTGGTTAATCAGCCTCAGGATAATTGAAAGTTTACCGTAGGCAGAGCTCAAGTTCACTCACTGGAAACAATAGGAAACAGCAGTAGCAGAGGAAGTTGGGTCCATGCTCAGTGAACTTTTTTGTAGGTTCTCCATCAACAATGTTTAACCTCAAGCCCCCTTCACCCGATTGCCCAACATATTCCTGGATTTATCCCTTGTCACACCGTTGCCTTGATCCCAGGAACATATAGTAAGCGCTCAATAAATTGCACTGATTATTATTCCACAGGTACAACCCATGGATTAAAAGTTAGGAGACTGGAAGGTCTCAGAGACACTCAGCTGCTGTGAGAGATATATTGGAGGGGATGTGGCAAGCATCAAGGTCTCCCTCCAGGCTTCTTTACAGAAGGAAAAATGTGAACATCATCAGGAAAGCAGATCGACAGCACAAAAGCCTGAAGCACATTCCAAAGCTGGAAAGAAATAAACTTCACATTATCTGCTCCATTAGCATGGATAATTGAGAGTCATCCTCAATCCTAAGTAAAAAACCAGTTGTGCTGAGTCGATTCCAACTCGTAGCAACCCCTTGTGTGTCAGAATAGAACTGTGCTCCATGGGGTTTTCAATAGCTGATCTTTTTGGAAGTAGATCGCCAGGCCTTTCTTCCAAGGTGCCTCTGGGTGGACTTGAACCTCCAACCTTTTGGTTAGCAGCTGAGCACTAAACACTTAACCATCTGCACCACGTAGGGGCGCCCAATCCTAAGCAGACTGGCAAATTCTTCAAAGCCTCTTTAAAGAAGTGGCAGCACTTCTGTTCTAAACGTCAGGAAAGCAGAGTACATGGATTACTGGGGTCTTAACCTTTTAGTCCTTCCAACAGCCCACTTCCCAGGGAGTCTGCAGTCATGACCACTGGCTGCAGCCTATCAGGCTTTGTGGTCTGTGGCTGCCTCTGCAGGGTGAGTGGGCACTTAATGCTTCCCTGTGCATCTACACGAACCTGGGGCGGGGGGAAAAGATTGCTAGAATTACAGCCTCTCCCCACCTTTCAATTCCTGTCCTGTGACTGTGGAGCAGAATCAACAGACTTCCTTTCTAACATTCTCTCTGTTAAGCTAACCAGAATAAGCCTCCTTCAAAGACCAAAACAGAACATGCCCAGGGGCTTGGAAAAACGCTTTTCCCCTGGGACACCGGAAATAACACTGGCCTGAGTCCTTGATCTTTTGCCCAGTGGACAGACAAGTACTAAAGGATCTTCCCAACCTGCTCTGTCAGGATTGCAAATACCTGGCAATGGATGACCACAGCTAAACCCACGGCAGACTTTGCTAACTGATCACAGAACTCTTTCCCCTGAGCCCAGACCAAGCCTCAGAATCTTTCAAGATGACATTCCAGACACCTACTAATCCATCTAAACCGGCATCTGAGATAAACCTACTGCCATGGGGAGGTCCCATGAACCTGAACCCCGTGACCAGAGGGGCACCCAAAAGCACAGCTGGCCACTGCCTTCCTAGAAAAGCTGCCGTCAAAAGAGCTACCTGGGGGCCTTGGGGGTTTTCCTTTGTGGTTTTCTTTTTTTATTTTGTCTGGCTAATGAACCACCGCTAAGATTTCAAGCCTTGGAGCAATGACTCCAGCCAGATACCTTACTTTCAGGGTTACTCGGGAATGTCAACCACCACAGAAAAGCCAGAGGTTCCCATTCAGAATGAAGACCATTTTTAAGGAAGTATCTAGCAACAACATTTTTTCAAAAAGTGTCAAATGTCTTTTGCTTTTCAGCTTTAGTTTTTAAACTCCCTCACCCTTTAGGAGCGGCAGAATGTCAGACTCTTAATCCATCCGCTTGCCTCGGAGTAGTACCATGACTCCAAGAGGCTTTACATTTTTTACACAAAAATTTGAATGTTAGCCTACCAGTTCATGGTTGTATTAGAACACAGAACCACAGAGCTACAAACAGTACTCCCATTTCACAGACAAGAAAACTGAGACCTGGAGAGATTAAGCGACCTGTGCAGGGACACAAAATCTAATCCAGGCAAACCTGGTCTAGAAGCTAGAATGGCTGACTCCTAGCTCAGTGCTCTTTATGATTGTCCAGCCTTTGCAATTGTTGCTACATGTTTTCCCCTCTTGCCAACTAAAACCTATCAGAAATAATAATACTAACACAAGTTGGTCAATTTTCTAACTGGCTGTCTTATTTTACATTTATGACATATTTGTAAGTTAGAAAAGACAGATTATTCCCATCCTACAGATGAAGAAGCAAAACTACAGAGGCTGATGATTTGCTTAAGGTTATACTTCTAATTAATAGCATAGCTGGGACTACAAATTAGATCTCTTGTACCCAAAGAAGCATCGTGGGGCTTGCAAATACCCAGCCCAGCAGCTCAGAAATCTGGAAGAGAAACTATACCAGATTCTAGGTCTCAATTAAAACTTCCCAAGTACCAACTCCAAGCAGGCACAGTCCCAGGCCCTTTGACTGATTAGCCCATTGAATGTAATTCAACCCTCATGACAATCCTGTGAAATTAGCTGCCAGGTTCCAGATGAGAAAACAGAGGTTCTGAGAACTTAAAAGTGACTTTCCCAAGGTCTCAGGGCTTTTCAGGAGCTATGCTGACTCCAGATCCATTTAGGTTGATGACTAGGGGGTACAACAATGATACTCCAATGCTATCAGAACTGTGTTTTCTCTGAGTATCTTTATCGAAGCTTGTTATTTCTGCCTTAAAAGTGATTTCATCCTGATCTCCATGGTTTTTGGCCACTAAGATAAGCCCAAATTTATTTTTAAGCTGCCTGTAGTCAGAGTGGAAGGGCTGATGAAGAAAAGAGGAAACAGACTTTGGCAATGTATCCACAACATTCAATCTTCTTGAGAATAGACTAAATTCCAGGAACTGATACAGTATGAGTTGATTTCCTACAACCTCTTACATTAAGTGCTTACCGCCACCTTGGTTTTAACACATAATGAACATTGCTATGATTTCATATTGCATTTAGCTGATTTAAACTTAGGAGCGCTGGGCCCATTCTCCTATAAAAAGGGGTCCCGGGGATGCATGATTGGATGTAAAAATATGCTGAGAGAATTAAACACCCCTCTCAAGACGGGAAAAACTTGCCTAGTTTGATGCTGACATACTTTGTTATCCCTTAAGACTGTTGTGCCTTTAAAAGCTTTATCCCACCACACCCTTATGTACAGTACACACTGTACTGTATCAAGCCTGTTGCCAAGAAACCCTACATCTCTAATCTCATTGGAAAACAGAGTCATATCAGGTTAATCCCAATTCTTAAATCAATCAACTTCTAGTTGTCCCATTTGTATAAAAACTCCCCCTCCCCCACTTTTCTTCTAAATAATCTGCTTTTGTTTTCTCAATTTCCTTATATTTCCATTCCACTTCAACAGAAGGACCCATTTTTTTCTATCTGGAGAACTCTCTACCACTTTCACAACCTGTAGAGGGGGTAAGAAGAAAGCATTTGCAAGACTTATACTGGGGGGGCAGAGGTCCACTACCAGGGGAGACCCACTCTGGTGCCTCTCCCAGCTCAACAGCCCATCACCAACAACTTCATGACCCAAAGGTGTCACCAAAAAGAAAACTCCAAGTGACAAATCTTACAGCACGTTGGAAAGGTTCATGAGCACTACAGGAGATAGATGATTTCAGTTCACTCTTCACCTGCTCAAGCTCTGCCAAGCACAGGGTCAAGAGCAGTAGGGACACAGAGATGAGAGATACAGCCTCGGCCCATGGAGCTACGTCTAGTAGAGCAGCTGTTACAGAAAATGGGCAGTCACAGTCTGATGTGCTAGGAGACATAGGACCGCCAGTGGGGGCAGCTTAGTGGGCCTGGAGGCTCAGGGAAGGTGTTGGAGGTGGGGTGCCTCTTTTCACAGATATAAATACACAAGATGCTCTCCTGATCTGCGTCTTCATTATCCTTTCTTTCCGAAAATGGCTCAAAAGCTGGGGAGCTGTTTCCGGGCCATCATCACTATAGCACAAGACGCATTCCTACTTAAGTGCCCATAAGATGATGATGGAGGCAGAAGAAGAGAAGAAACAGTTAATAGCAGAATAAAAATAAAAGTAATGAAAGCTGCGGTTTATATATTGAGCACTGTTCTAAGTGCTTCACATGTATCGTTTCATTTACTCCTCCAGGAATCCTATAAAGCAGGTATCAGCATGCTCACTTACAGAGGAGGAAACAATGGCAGAATAGTCACAGGGCTGTGAATGGCAGAGCCTAAGCTGACGGCGTCAGACTCCAGAGGGCATGAGTTTAACCACGACATTCTGCCCCTCCGTGAGAACAGGAAGAACCAGACAAAATTGCTCTAATAGACGGTTATGTCATTAGCAAAGTTCTAAAGGAAACCACTGTCTTTGTGACAGCCTCTCTGATGGCAGGTAAAAGAACTAAAGTGCTCTCTTGGTTCCATATACTTATATGGAAATTTAAATTTAAGAGTATGAAAATTTAGGGGGAGTGAAGTGAAATGGGAGAGGGAGAGCAGAGAGAAACCGCAACAGTTTGGAGGGAATGCTAATCCGAATTACTGAAACGTTCAAATGACAGAAATTCTCTTGTTATTCACTAATGCACACTTGTGATTTAAACATCTATTTATATATACAGTTAAGGTCTTTAAAGACTATGCTGTACTCAAATAAGTTAAATGTGCCTCCTAAAATTATGTTTGCATAATTAATTCATTGGGTAACATCTTTCTTTATAAAGAAGACAAAAGATATAAATTTCATTTTAATCAATTCCAGATCAAATGATCACAAAATCTGAATTAATGCAATACTACTGCAAGACAAGCATGAGGGTAAAAAGGAAACTGAATATTAAGCAGACTCAAACTGCTTCTTTACACCTAGTTTTTGTAATACTGAATCTTCCTGTCCTTCCTCCTTAATCTCTAAGGAATCCAACAAGTAAATACCACTAAATGGCTTGTTATGTTTGGCTGAAAACTTGTTTTTTGACATGGATAAAAATATCATTTTTAAAGTCCTTCAGGTGTTACGGGCCTTTTGAAATAAATGTATTTTAGATTCTTCAAGAAAAAAGACGCTGCTGTCCCCGTTCCCCTGGGAAAATGTATTAATCTAAAGAAATCAACTCTAATGAATTCTATGAAATCCTTACGAAGCCAATTCTACAAACTTTTCTTATCTTCAGAAACTCTATCAGGACCTTATTTCTATCTTTAAATTTTACATTATCTACTCTTTGCTCTATAAACCTTTCAACAGCCTTTGGCCAAAAGCAATACTATTCTGATTGGATCTGAGATCTTGGTCCTGTTTTTAAAAAGTTCTCTCTAGTGAAAGCTTCCCTGATCTTCAGTGATAATAACTAACTAAGCCCATATCATAGTGAATCCATCGTAAGGTGAATTAAGTCTTCTGTCCAATCCTTACAACAGACAGAGTTGAACTGCTTGCCACTTGCCTCAGGAGAACCCTTCATATCTCGGGGTAGTGAGATCTCCGTTCTGGGTAATCCAATTACTGTGTATCTAGATGATCTTGTTCATTTGGTTTATAGCATTGATTCCATTGGCCAGGCCTGGTGGCATCCTTCCCCAAACAAACCTTCACTTTTCCAATTCAATTCAAGAGGCATTTATTGCACATGCATGGACAGCCATGCTTAACTCTTTTCATTAAATGCAGATGCACTTACAGAGTAGCAATGAGACTTCCCTTCTCTGCTCTACTGTCCATGTCAGAGTCCCCCAGCAAAGACATCAGAGCAGACTGTGTTACCCAGAGCTAATTAGAAAAGAAAGCATTGCTCTTCCCAGCTCAATGAGTTTCTGCCAAAGCATTTATTTCTGCCGATCCATTTATGCAATCCCACTTTCTAGGAGAACATTTTGTCACAGATGATTTAGTGTTGTAGCTCCCTCAGGCATCTTACTGTAGCATGCACTCATTGCTTTGAGGAGTCCAGGGTCCCAGGCGATATTTGAGAGTGAAGGGGGTTTAATTAGCCACCAGCCATGTCTCATTATCAGATCCCAAACTCCAAAGCATTCTTCCAAAGATCATTAAAATATACAATTCTCAAATTAAACTTCTAAAAACAAAACTTTCAGTAACTCTTTGTGACAGTGGAGCTGTGTAATTTTTCAGAAGAGAGAAGGAGACAGGATTCCTATTATAAGCTGCATGGGCAGTGAGTTAAGACAATAACGATATCTGTTAAAGTCAGAAAAGAAGGAAAGCAAACATTTTAGTAATTTTCACATCCAGTCATGGAGTCTATATCCACCAGAAGCCAATTTAACAGAAACAAGTACTGTATAGTTTCTAGCCAACAGACACTAGATTCTGCCAACACTCCTGTAACTGTCTATTGTACATAGCTGGAGGTGAAATTGCACACAATGACTGGTTTTTTTTATTTAAGTGAACTGGTTTGGGTTATGACAATTCCTCCAGTTTTCTGCAGTCTTGGCGTGGTATCAGAGTACACTTCAGGGGTACCTGAGTAAGTCCTTTCATGCGTGTGCCATTCAGTACCTCCTCCCTCCCCCAAGATCCTGTCTCCTGCTGCAAAGACCCTTTCCCCTAGCAGCACCTCCCAATACAAAATGAGCGCGCACGCACACACACACACACCCATATTTAAGTCTCATGTATAATTCACTGTGGGGTTCAGGGAAGAGGGGAACCACAAATACAAGGTCAGGACTCAAGAATGCAAAACTGTAATAATGACTCCTTTGTCTCTTAGGAGTAAAATTAATAAGCTGGCCAGAAACCTGGCTAAGTATTTTTAGCTTGATCTGACTGCTGCAGGTAATCCTTAAAATCAGGCACTATTTGTATCACTGAAGTGTTAACTCTCTCTCTTTCATAAGCACATAAAACTCGGTTCGATATACCGTTTGCAAACCTAGCAGGCATTATAAAATAGAGGCATTGAAGAGTGATAAATGTTAATGGGTTGGGTTTATTAAAATCTATTTTTCTACTCCTATGAGACAAACCAACCAGGCCTGATTCTGGAGTTTTAAATTCTAAACCATTCAAATCCCTCAAATGATTTCTTTGCCAAGGAGTGTTTCCCCCAATCACCACAATTACGGGCTTTACATGTGAAACCTAAACCCTGTGTTTTTGAATTACTTTCTCTAAATCATTAGAACATTGTGTTTTGAAAAGCTGTTTGATGTTCAAGGGAGAGTATTTATTTTGAAAATAATAATAATAAGGAAGCCCTGATTTGCCAGAGGAAACTATTGTCAAGTATCTAAAAATGTTTCAAATCCAACCTTGAACCCAAGTGGAAATGTCTTCATGCAATTTCCCTGCTCAAAAGCCTTCAATGGCTCCCCACTGCGTCCTGGATCAAGTTCAAGCTCTGTAACCTGGCACTCATGAAGCTGCCAGCCTGGCTGGGAACCTACCTCTCCGGACTTACGTTCCTCACTCTTCCATATGAATTCTCTGCACCAGCCAAATTGGATCTACACCTTGTTCCCTAAACACCCGTAGGCATTCCCGCCTCTTTAACTCTGCCTGGGCCGCTGCCCACTCTCCAATCTGGCTCCCTCACCTCTCTCCTTTCCAGACTCAACAAAGGTCCACCTCTTCCAAGAAGCCTCATCCTGGGCACTCTTGCCCTGGGCAATGGCTGCTTCCTGTGAGGTCTGGCAGCCCTTATTGTCTGTACTGCTCCCTCACTTATTTTTAAATTTTTTTACTCACTTTTCTTGATTTGTCTTTCACCCTCCTCTTCTCAACAGACATTGGAGAAGGCCTCTATGTACCTGTCATCTGGCACCGAAAACATGCTAGTCTGTCCAGTCATTCATCCCTTCACCTAAAAGTTCTATCTTCCCTACTCAATTGTGAAATCCTATCCTTGCCTGTCTTCCCCAATGTGTAGCACAAAGCGAAACTGGATGCTGTTTCTGGGGCCATCCACATTGTTCCTCTCCTCCTACAACCTCCTCTGTTGCTTTCTTATGGCTGTCTGTATCATTTACTAGAGAAAAGTAACGGAACTGGCCTGGGCTGAGGGTTGGGCTACTATGGGCCAGGTGCCACACTGGGCCCTTCATGCACCTTAGCTGTAGAAAGTTCACAACAACCCAACAAGGGCACCACTTTGCAGATGGGAAAAAGAAGTTTCAGAAAGATTAAGGACTTGCCCATTGCAGGACAACTTGGGGATGCGGGGAGACAATTATTATTCTGAGATGCTTATGAACAGTATTGCTTGTAAGCAGAAGAAGACACTATATCTCTCTCCTCCTCTTCCGGCACCATACCATGCTCTACAGTTTCCTTACCCCTGAGGTCATTAGACTGCCTTCAAATATAATTATTAATGCCTACGGTTAAAAATTCAATAGTAATGTTTATTTTTGTATTAATTCATTTACTTATTTATTTACTAGCAGATATGGCATGGAAGAAATCTTCTCATCAAAAACTTCAGACTTCTTGTTTGTTTGATTTTTTTTAATCCCAGGAGCAAAGAATGAGAAACGGGTACAGTTATCTATCCAAGGCTACCTGAAACTCAGGCTAAGAGAGGGGCAAGCAAGATGAGGCAGAGGAGCAGAGAAGAAATTCAAATTCCGTGACCAGACTCCTTAATTGGCTAGGAAGGAAAAAGTACTGCGACTCCCTGTGAGTCCAGTATGAGTTCCTGGGTGGCACAAATGACTAAGTGATAGACTACTAATTGAAAGGTTGGCGGTTCAAACCCACCCAGAGGCACCTTGGAAGTAAGGTCTGGTGATCTGCTTCCGAAAGGTCACAGCCTTGAAAACCCTATGGAGCAATTCTACTCTTCACACATGGGGTCGTCATGAGTCAGAATCAACTTGAGGGCAACTAACAACAAAACATGAGTCCAGTGCTAGGTCCTCCGACGAGAAATGAGATCAGATGGTGGTGAAGATGCCGCTCACAGCAGCTAGCTGTTATTGAGCGCTTATTGTGTGCCAGGTCCTGTGCAAAGTACTTTATGTGCACTGGCTCATATGACCTTCAACTTCTGAGGCAGGTCCAATGATTATTCCAAAGTCCCAGATGGGAAATCAGAAGTTCAGATTATTTAAATGACTTGCCCAAGATCCTGAGCAAACTAGTGAGCGGCCAAGTCAGGATTCACACCCAGGTTTGTTTGTTTATTGGATCCTATGCTCTAAAACATTAAAGCATTGCCCGTATAGACCTGTGTCTCCAACATGGGCCATTCTGACAGACACTGTGAACAGTGAGCCAGCACACCGCTAGGTCTTAAGGTTAAGTTTGAGTTTACAGCAAAACAATGGTTCAGTAGCTTCAGGTTAAGATATATTACCAGCAAAGTAGGGGGACCTCAAACATTGTAATAAAGGAAAATATAACATGGGACCAAGATACCCAGTACAGAATCAAACAGAGACCCTGTACCTCCCCCCTTCCCTCTTTAATCGATTTTTTTCTAATGTTTTTTCCATCTTATGACTTCCCCTACTACTTTCCCTCTTCCCTGCATTTTCACTGCTGGGACATAAAAAATGATTCCCGAGTTAAAGTGATTAGTGCTGGTTGGAAGAGAGCTTTCTGAGAAACCTAATAAATCACTGCTGTCGTCTCATCCCCGGGCTTTCGACACGAGGATGTTATCAAGGCTCTTTTCTCCTCCCGCCCCCCACCTTTGCCTCTCCTCCACCCAGTTCTGTCTTTATACTGCTATTTTTCTAGTCTGGTAGGCACAGCGCTGAGCTGGAAAGACTCTGCCAAGCCCCGTGGCAGGAGTTGGCCTACAGGAATCCTGCCCACGCAGCAGTGCAGAGAAGACAGGGCCTCTGGGCAGGCGAGCAGGAGAGGGGGCTGGCGCTGGGGTCTGGTTGGACCAGTGGATAGAACAGGTTTCCCTGGCATACGAACTGCCCTACAGAGCTCAGCTTTCTCATGCCAGGGCCAGGACTACAATTTTGCACTGGCACTTGCTGTAATTCTCCTGGGAGGAGAAGTGAGGGGGGCAGGGAGGGAGCGAGCATACCACCCAGAGTTGGGCGAGCTCCACAGGGCACAGCCACATGCCTGGAGCACACGGTCATGCAGGCAGCAGCCACTGTTGCCAGGGCTCACATGAGCCGCTGCTTCCACACTGGCAGAACAGGAGCTGCTAACCCACAAGTGATGCTGCTGGTTTAACATTAGGGAAGTGGCTCCTCCCAACCTGGTGGGAGGACAGAGCTCAGGCAAGGTGCACAGGATAACTGTGGCCATGCTGGAAAAAAAAAATGCATGTATTAATTTTGCAGAGGGGAGGGGACTGCATGAAACAAATCCGTAAACGGAGACGGGGGTTGGGAATCCAGCTAATCTTTTCCCTACCCCCATGCCACCGACATCCTAACACAGCTCTGCGTTCCTGTGCCACGCACCGTGCCAATACTTTGTCATGCATTATCTAATTTAATCCTGCTAACGCCCCATGAGGGAAGGACTCTTTATAATCTCCATTGTACGGATGAGGAAACTGAGGCTTAAAGAGGGCAATAAATCCAGATAAAGTTACACAGCAAGCCAACGGTGGGCCCAGGATGTGATCCCAAGCCACTGAGTCCAGAACCTACTCTCTTAACTGCTAAATTTCCTCACTTTCCATAAACCAGTAAAAAACCAGTTGCCATCAAGTTAGACTCTGACTCATGGCAACCCCATGTGTGTCAGAGTACAACTGTGCTCCACAGGATTTTCAAGGACTCTTTTTGTGTGGAAGTTGATTGCCACGCCTTTCTTCTGAGGGCCTCTGGGTGGACTCTAACGTCCAATCTTTGGTTAGCAGCTGAGGCATTCACCATTTGCACTACCCAGGGACTCCTCTGCTTTCCATGTTGTTGGGTGCTGTCAAGTTGATTTTCAACTCACAGCAACCCCATACGACAGGGTAAAACTGCCCCATAGGGTTTTTTAGGTTGTAATCTTTACAGGAGCAGATCACCAGGTCTTCTCTCCCGCGGAGCTGCTGGGTAGGTTCGAACTGCCAACATTTCTGAAAATGCCTTTTGCCAGAAGTCTAGGGACTATTGTCATGGGAATTTCAGCAATACTAATGGTGGCACAGTAGTTAAGAGCTCAGCTGCTAACCAAAAGGTCTGCAGCTTAAATCCGCCAGTCGCTCCTTGGAAACCCTATGGGGCAGTTCTACTCTGTCCTATAGGGTTGCTATGAGTCAGAATCGACTCCACGGCAGTGGGTTTGGTTTGGTACCAAGCTAACAGAACAGGGCAAGCACATCATCTACAAGGCTTGGTGAAGAAGGGAGGCTTACACAAGAAACAGAAGAAATCCACCAACTTCCTGAAGGAAGTGGACTCCCTTTTCCCTCACAGTCCTCTTGATCCTGATTAATGAGAAACACTTCCAAGATACTGGCAACTATCCATCATGGTGCTCCCAACCTGCAGACGCAACAGTATCCTGGGGTGGGGGTGGGGAGCTATGAACTGCATGCCCCTAAGGAGAGGGAGGAATGAAAGCCTCATTTCCTGATGTTGGGGAAAGCAAGAGAATCCTGTTGCCCCAGCAGGCCCTCCCATAATCCCAGAATGACCGGCACAGAACCCCACTCCATTATTACTCAGACTCCATGACCAGCCTTCTCCCTCCAGGCCAACACCTGGTCAAAAAGGACAGTCAGCAGAAACAACATCAACTTCCTTCATGGGAAGGTGCAATAAGTTCTATCCCACTCCCCCGTTCTTTGTGTGCTACCCTCTCCTCTTGCACAAGACCACACGGAAGAGCTTAACCAGCCTTTATCATGACTTGGCCTCCGTGCTCAGAACTGGAAAGAGGGCCTTCTAATTCTCAGCTGAATACGGGCTTAACAGTGGTAGGACACCCCCAGGCTAGTCAAAGAAAAACCACCAGAGGAAATGATTTCAAATCTGGCTTTGCAAGCATGTGATTTAAAAATAACCCTGCCTTTGTCTGCTATAGATGACTTTCCCTAAAGGGACTGCTGTCCTTAAAGCAATCGCTCAATTCTCAGGGCAAATACATTCTTATTTTTCCATACCCAGCACATACCTCCAGGAGAGTGCCACCTCTGATAGCATCTGAAATGCAAACCCCGAAGTAGCTGAAATGCCTCCTGCATCTCTGCTGGCCTGGGAACATCTAGGGTGCTGCATCTTGGATGACTGAGAAGCCCCCGCAGATGGCGACAACATCCAAGAACCACCACTGGGCCTTTCATTAAGATGTCAGCCTAGAAAGTTCAGTAATCTCAATATAGCCCTATTGGGCTCCAATGAATCCCTGGGGTTATTTCTTCAATAAAAATTTTATTTCTTCAGATATTTGATTCATTCTATGATTGGAGAGCTAGACAGAGAAATAGGGGTGGGGGAGGAAATAGGATAAAGGATGGGGCAGTGGCAGTCAGGGTAACTGCTATGAGCATTTACAAGAATGCTCACCTTATCATTCTAAGACATCCTTGGGATAGACCTACAAATGTATAATTTCTCAGCTTATGACTTCATTTCCTTTCAGCCAGACAGGGAGCACTGATGACACAATGCTACTGAGCGTAACTCAAAGGATGCATGCTGAGCAGACAGCAGAAAACAAATGTCTAGTAAAACTGCTCGGTAATTATCTCCTGATTGGCCTGATGACTTGGTTTTAGCAACTAACAGTTCATAACTACACACTTACTAGTAATCTATTTCTTCTTGGCAACCTCATGTCTCCTGACCTTCCCAAAAACTTTGCCATAAAGTATTACAGGAGGTAAAAAAGCATCCATCTAGATGACAGGGCCCTGAATTAAAGACCAATTTTCCTGACCAAGTTAGAGGTCTAGACCAGTGGTTCTCAACTGGGGGTGACTGCCCTCCCAGGGACATCTGGTTCTTTCTGGAGACATTTTTACTTGTCACAGCTGGGGATTGGTGGTGCTACTGGCATCAAGGGTGTGAAGGCCAGGGAACGCTGCTAAATATCCTACAATGCACAAGGACAGCTCCCACAACAAAGACTTACCCAGCCCAAAATATCAATAGTGCCAAGGCTGAGAAACTTTTATCTATGCTGAAATTGTACAATTTCCAGAATGCCTAAGGCTACATCTGTGCTCTTCCCTTCCAAGGACTCATTTTCCTCAAGTTTAACTTGGTACTTCTACTCTGTTCAGCTACGTAGAATACAGGCAGATCCCGGGTTATGAAATGTCCAATATACGTAGAAGCTGGAGTTTCAAACCACCCCCTGTAAAGCCTATTATATTAAAAATTCAAGGTACATACGATGGTTCGTAATAATAAACAGGTACTACTTCACGATGCACACCCAAACATTATTATTACTACTGTATTATTAAGGTAAAGATGTTTTAGTGTATCTGGAAGTGTTTCTTTAACATTTTTTATGCATAGAAAAGTACACTATATACTAGGTACTAAGACAAACATATGATTAACTGACATTAGATATGAACCATACCTAACTGTTCCGACTTACGTACCAACTCAACTTAAAGACAGACTTAGAGATGGAACCCTTTGGGGACTGCCTGTAATCGACAACTTTCTCCTTTTTTCAGGTGTGCTCATAATACAACATCCATCAAACCCATATCCCCTAGATTTTTTTCATAATCTTATAACAAACAACATTATATGAACAGTACAGTCTTATTTTATCTGAGTTTGATATCTGAAGAAAAGCGTTAAATTTTTCCTTTCTTATTAGGTATATTATTGAGTTCTCAATTCAAAAAAGAAAATGATTTTGAAATGTATTTCCATTATTAAGAAAAGACATTTAAATGAATAGCTTACTTCTAGACTAGTGTCCCCTTGGATCCAAGTGCCTCACCCTCATAACCTAATAAAATGATATCCATTGAAACTCAGAAGTCCCGTGCTATGGACTGAAACTCTGCCTAGGGCATCCCGAATTACTGAAATTGACTGAAGAATGCTGACCCAATGCATTTCATAAGCAGGCTCTGACAGATGACCATTAAAGAAGCTTCAATTTCCAAAACCCCAGTTATTGATTCTCAGTAGGGACCAAAATGTATGGGCCCAATATTAGCATGCCTCTTGGGGGAAAAAATATAGTATTTCTAACATGGTACACATGCTGTACATGGCTTGTTGTTGTTGTCAGCTGCCATTGAGCAGGCTCTGACTCATGGTGACCTTACTGACAGCAGAACAAAATGTTGCCCAGTCCTGAACCATCTTCATGATTGTTGGTATGTTTGAGTCCATTGTTTCAGCTATAGTGTATTCTGAGTACCTTCCAAACTAGGGGGGCTCATCTTCCAACACTATATTCTGTTGTGATCCATAAGGTTTTCATTGGCTAATTTTTGGATGTAGATTGCCAGGACTTTCTTCCTACTCTGTCTTAGTCTGGAAGCTCCGCTGAAACCTGTCTACCATGGCTGACCCTGCTGGTATTTGAAATACCAGTGGCATAGCTTCCAGCATCACAGCAACATGAAAGCCACCACAGTACAACAAACTAACAGACGGGTGGCGGCTACACATGGCAGGGGATTGACAATACTTGTTAAGTGACTGTAGGTATTAGAGTTAAAATATCCCAATCCATTAACTATTGGGCAAAATCTCCTGATACTTCTCTCCAGAAGGGAAGGCTATATACTGTACCTAATTATTTTAAGAAGGTATTTGATAAGACAATGATTGAAATAAAAGATACAAGTTGATATACATATAACAGTGATTACAAGAGTTCCAATTAATCTAACACCTGGTGCTAGTCATCTGGCCCTTTATACACATTGTCTCCAAATTTTCACAATAATCCAACCAAATAGGTAATGATACTCTTTTACACAAAGGGAAACTGAGGCACCAAGCGGTTACGTCACTTTCTAAGGTCACCCGGCTACAAAGTATAAGCCTCAGTCTGCAGAGCAGAACCACTGAGGCACACTGTGCCTTCTCGCTGGGGCTCCACCCACTTCTCCTCTGGTAGTTTTCCCAGTGGGAATGGTTATTTATTTCGCTGATTATCTTTTCCTGTGAAGAAATCAGAGATAATGGCACTGTACATTCTAAGTAGCAAGGGCTCAGGTTCACATGAAGGAGTGCTTTCCCATGTTCCTGCAGCCTCCCGGGGTGGCAGGAGGTTAAGACTTAGTTCTACCACAGCCAGTGGCCTTGCGTTATAATTCAAAGTGGATTTCAGAGAAGGGGCCAGCACAGAGAGATGTGAAAGGGAGAACTTTAACTCCAACATTAGTATTTCAAGATGGGGGTGTTCTCTTCCTCCTTTGCATCATTTCCTTCCATTTTAACCTTGCTCTGTGTGTCACCGGGATTTCTACGTGAGTCGAGGACAAGGAATTCAGTAACCATCTCCAGCACAACTCTCACATTGTCCTGCTTTCTCTCCTCCCCTGCAGCTAAGGCCCTCAGCTCCGTGACCTTCCTCATGATTTGTCGTGCTGAATCTCTGTCCTGGTTACCTACGCGCATGAAATGGTCTGTCTTCCTGTTCATTTTGTATTACAGGGTGCTAAAGACATAAAGCCAGAGCTGCCTCAACCTGTGTTGGTATCTGAGCACTTAGCAGTGGGTTTTGAAATACTGGTCATTTTAGGTGACGTTTTGTGTAATATTTCAACACCATTTACAGCTGACCTTGCGGCCCGGATGGCTTTGGTAAAGGTGGATTAAGTGTGATGTACAGATGAAAATGAAAAAAAAAAAAAGTACGAACAATTTGGTGTATGTGAATAGCAGCAGGATAGAGGTGGGGTCTGGCACGGAAAGAGGCTAAGCCATACTTAACATGAGAGCCGCTTTTAGGTTCAGTTTCTCAGTGAAATCAACTGGCAAGACATGATAAAAAAGAGATTTGTCCCTGACTTCAAACTCACTTTTCTTTTTTTCCCTCAGGCCAGAGAAGAATGAATGTAGGTAAACCACAACCTTGTAGAAAACCTACCCAAATTGTTCAGCTAGATCCTATTATCCGTGTATTTTGGGAATGAGGAAGGGCGACAGGAGGTGAGACGGATATTAATTAGCCCAGTCATTAACTGTAGGCTGGCATTTCTCAAACTGCAATCCTTGGATCAGCTGCATCAGAATTCCCTGGAGAGCAGGTTAAAAATGCATATTCCTGGGTCTTCACCCCAAGGCTCCTCTTTTAAAACATATATATCAAGCCACCCCGAGCATTAAGACATTTATGCCATCTCCACCCTGCCCCTCCCCTTGCCCTCCTCTGCATCTGAAGGGAGAACCTTCTGAGGGTTTACCTGGTCTGATGGGGCTTTGCATGCAGTTTGGGGATGGGAGGCCAGGGTGAATGGGTGCAGAGGCCCGACTGCTGAGGTCCATGACGGAAGGGGCAGCCGAGGAAGCAGGCTGCAGCCCAGGAGGGTGAGGGCTGTGGTCGTGCTGTGATGGGCTGGGGGGAATGCCATTTTCTGACAGAAACTCCTCCAGGTCCATGTATTCCAACTGGAAAGTATCTCCGTCATAGGGAAGGGTTTTGTCCCATAAGGTGGGCCCCAAGAACGCCGACTGGGGGACCGTCGGGCTGTTACTGTCATCATCCAGCTTCTTCTCCTTGTCTTTATCTTTACTAAATGCTGCAGGAAAAGGGGAAAGTTGGACTTTAAAAAAAAAAAAAAAAAGGAAGGAAAGAAAAGAAAAAGCATTGCTTCTAACACCCCTCCTGACCTCTGCCACAACACCGCTTCAGAACTTTGCCTCTTCTCACAGACACGGGGGTCCTTCCCTGGCTGCTGTTCTTTGTGGATTTAGAGTTAAAAGTTCAGGCAGGACATGGATCTCTGCCTGTGTTTCAGCATCTTCCTATTTACTTTGGAAAGAAAGCACTAGTCCTTGGGAAAAGGCTACAGACTGATCTAGGATAAAAACAACAGAACAGAGCTCCAGAGCATTAGCTGAGGAGATAAAGAATGTCAGTCTAAAGTGGGGAAGTAACACCTGCAACTACATACAACTGCTGGGGTTTTTAAGAAAACAGCCAATAACCAGGCATGATGTATCTTCCAGGAAACTCACGACACTAACAACATTGGGTCATTCAGACGACAAAGCCAGCGTGTTGGTGATCTTGATTTTGGTAAAGCAGGGACTCTCCACTCTTCTTTAGACAAAGTATTAAAGACATGGAGGCTCTGAGATTTGAAGGAACTTGATCCATGTCTTACACTGGCAGAGAAGAAAAATGACAGCCTTCTGAGCCCCTGTGTGTTTGCTCCTAAAGCCAGGGAGCACTGTTTTACACAAAAGCAGTTTTTAAAATACAAAAGTGCTTTTCTTCTTCCTTTTCCCCAAACACTTAAGTATGATCCGATTTACAAAAATTATATGTCTATGCAATCTGTCAAATGCACAGCTATTGGAAAAGGCAAGATACTCTACATACTACTCTACATATGGAGGTATGCAGCTGTTTCCTACCTGGAAATATCGGTCACCTGATCAGGTCTTTAAGGGGATGCTTTGAATTTTGCCAGTTCTACCCAGGCGCTGGTGTAATCTGGGATTAAGGAATTCTCAGTTTCTTCCTCAGGGAAGCATAGCCTTCACCGCCGCCCATTCCAACCCTCTACCGTCTCATCTCCCGGGAATCTGACTTAAAACACCCACAGATGCAAAAGCCTGCAGGCGGCCCCTTCCTCCCAAGGTGCTATTCGTTAAAGGAGAGTTACGGGAGGGAAGCTATAATCTGCAGACTGCGAACCAAACGTCTCAGCTCTTCCAAAGCAACAGGCTGTCCCTAGAAAAGGAGATGCGAGTACTCCGAAGCTATTTGTGGCCAAATAATCTTTCAAGACTTTACACTATGAGCCGCATGGTTCCCATTTTCTGCTGGGATACCGAAAGCACGAAACGCATCAGCCCAAATGACAAATGCGCGGCGGCACCAGCTTGGCTCCGCGCCTCCTTGCACGCACCCCTCCTCTCCCGCTACAGTCAAGGTTGCCTGGGAAAGGTTTGGGACTTACCAAGAAATGGCTCAAGCCAGAGGAGGCTCCTGCGCGGTTACACGTGAGCCGGCTCAACTCTCCCCTCCCACCAGGAAAAGTGAACCGGGAAAGTGTCAGCGTTGGAAGCGTGTACGGCTTCCAGACGAGAAACCACTCCCCCCACCAGCTCCAACCCCCACCCCCTTTCTGAGTTACCCTTCTTGGGGAGAAAACCCTCCACCGCTCACACCTCCTGAGTTCCCAATACTAATAAAAGAAGCAATAACACGATCCCAATACCCAAGCTACGCAGTGAGATCTCCGCCCGCCCCACTGCTCCCAGCCCATTGACCCGGTAGCACCAGGCCTCCTGGTTTCTCCTCTCAGCCTGCCAAGCCCCGCTCTCGCGCAGGCAGTTTCTCTCTGCGTGCGGGTACACCTTTGGGGACAATCCTGACCTGTCAAGTTACACCTTCCACCTGTGCCGCAGAAGCAGCACCCAGGGAGACTGGCAGCGCTATCTCAAATGTTGCCGAGGGGTTCCCAGGGACAGTTAGGGTGGGACATGGGTACTCCGGCGGGCCCGCGGGGGTGCCAAGCCGAGGAGGGGGACCCCGGGAGCGTCTCCCCTTCCCAGAGCGGGGCGGCCGCAGCAGCGCTCACCGTCGTCGTGATGAAGGGGAAGCTTCAGCGGGTTCTCCAGCAGGGACCTGAGTACGCCGTAGGGAGGCGGGATAAAGGTGGGGTTCAAGGGGAGCGGTCGGGACATTTTCTCCATCGCGATGCACTCAATTTTTTTTCTTTTAAAAAGATAAAAAACCCAACCGCCCCCCCAAAATGTTGCTGAGCTGTTTCCTCCGTCCTTTGCCAAAAGTACTCTTTCAAGGCGGTGGAGACAAGGGAAGAAAAAATTTACTTATATCTTTATAAATACATCTGCATAAAAATTTAAAAGAAAAAAAAAAACTTTCGGGTTCCCGGTGCAGACGGTCCCCGGAGAGCGCGCCAAGTGCCCCCGGGGTCCTCGGCGACGTGCAGGATGCTGCCACCTGCCTTGAACCTCTCGTCTCGTAAAATGTTCAAAATTGCGAAAAAGAAAGATAACAGCGTCGACGGCTGCAGAACGGCAGCAGGCACCGCGCCGACCCCAGCCCACTAGCGCGAGCACCCAAGGCCACGCGCCGTCCCACCCCACCCCCCCGCCCCGCGCCGCGGCCGCTGCTCCCCGGCTCTCAGCGGCCCCGCAGCGCCGGGCTCAGAGCATCCGGCCGCCCATGTGTGGCGGCTCTGACAAGAGTGACGTCAGGGTCCGCACCGCGCGCCGATAGGCGTGCGGGGGCGGGGCCCCGTGTTGCCCCGCCCCACCGCGTCGCCGCCCCTCCCACCCTCTGCCGCGTGTTTAGCGCCGTCGCGCGCGCCGATTTTCCGGGACCTTGCCAGCCTCGGTGGGCTGCAAAGGGGCAGATGCCAGATCTACTGAGCCACTGATCCGGGCTGAGAATCTATTTTTTTTTTTTTTTCGGGGTGGGGAGAAGAATGAGGAGTTTCTATCATTAGTTTTCAACCTGGAAATGATTTGGGGAGTTTAAAAAATCTCGATGCCCAGGCCGCACCCCAGATCAATGAAATCAGAATCCCTGGGGATGGAACCCAGGTAGCAATAGTTTTTAAAACACCCCAGGTAGTTCTAATGAGCAGCCAAGTGAGAATGTCTGGTTTACATCGAATTGAGGTAAATACTCTTCTAAATACGTTTTCTGTCGCCAACCAAGCTTAAAGCCCTCTCTCTTGCCCCGCTTCCACAACCACCAGAAGATAACTACTTGCTAGAAACTCGACTGCGATGCGAAGAGTGGAGAGGAGCATGGAGCTGTGGACGGAGCTGCTGTGACTTGTTTCCCATGCTATCAGGGGAAACTGAGTGAGGGAAGACAGAGACACTGAACGGGGGTTTAGGAATATTTGCTCCAGGAGCGTATATGTGTGACTGTGCCTGGGTAAATTACAAGGTCTGCACGGTCATTAAAATAATGTTGGAAACCATTCTTTGCCGAGCGGGGGTGGGGGAGGTGTTTGTGGTCCTAGCAGCGGCTGCAGCTCCTCCCTCTGCCAGCTGGACCCCGCGGCGCCTATAGTGCCCAGAGCCCTGCGTGCGCCCCCGGTGTCGGCCGCGGATGCAAACACCGGGCAGAGTGGCCCTGAGCGCTGGCGTCCAGGCCTGGAGAGCTGGGGGTGGACAGCAGGTTCCTTCTCTCTCCCCGCTTTTCTCTACTAAGACTAGGGTAGTAGGATCTGGAGCAAGGGCTGCAAGACGGAATGGGCACAAATGAAAGAAACCTTATTTTAGTGAGAGAGAACGGCCTTCGTGACCCTAGGCTGAGGCCCGGGGGTGGGATGTGGTGGAGTCCTGGTGGGGTCCACTTCTCTGGAGTACCCCAGGAAGCGAGGTGTAAGAGAGAAGGTCCTTGGAAGCTGGGAGACCAGTAACTGGCCAGGTGACTTCTGCTCCGCTCAGAGGTGCAGTTTTCTTATCAAAGGGCCCGTGATCAAGTGACCTCGATGGTTCTTCTTATTCTGAAATTATGAAGAAAGGATAAGGTAACATGCTAAGTGAGATGGTATCGCAATGTTTCAGATTTCAGTCAAATTTCAGAAACATCAGAATTTTAGCTAATTTCACATACATTTATTGAGCACCAAATGTATGCCAGGGACTATGCCAGGACTGGGGAGAAAAAGATGAATAAGACATAATTCTTACCTTTAAGAACTCATAGTTTAGGGTCTAGCAGATAAACAAACATTACAATATAGTCTTAAAAGAGCAAACATGGACAGATGAAGGTGACATGGGTACTTATATTAGGTGAGGAATCATAAAGATGATTTCTGACCTGAAGCTTGGAGCTAATGGTCTTTCATGAACTTTGCAAATCTTCTAATTCTATTGTATTGTTTTTCACAATAGAAGACACTCCCTCTCCACTATCATTTTGTTTATTCTGTTTCGAGATGAGGCCATTTCCCTGACTTGATCCCCCCACATACTTTAAGCACATAAGGTAGTTCACTGGGAGCATCCTCTCAGACTGCTTAGAAATAGATTGCAGGTGCACAAAAGGAAGCATAACCTAGGTTTTGTATAGCAATCCACCAGCATGACTCAGGGTGACACAAACAGTTAAGTGCTTGGCTACTAACCAAAAGGTTGGTGGTTCAAAACCACCCAGAGGTGCCTTGGAAGAAATGCCTGGCTATCTGCTTCTGAAAGTTTATACCCATGAAAACCCTATGCACAGTTGTTCAGTGCAGCACATGGACTTGCCATGAGCACACCCAGATGTTCTACCTGTTCACAGTTGCCTGCCCTTCCTCACTTCCCCATGTTTCCAGACATGAAACCCTTATCAGCTGAAGTAGTTTGGCTTCTTTAGGTAATCCTTCCCTTACCACCTGGAAGAGCCTAATTCTTGGGATCGGAAATTACATTTCTCATTTTAAATGGATAAACTGGCATCTGGGTTTGTCAACCAGTGTCTTGAAAATTTGGTTCATATAATGCCTCTGATTCTGACCAGATTGAGGGCCAGCCCCTTTGACCACCCACAATGACTCTTCTCTCTTGCTCGGCCTTCTCTAAATTCGAAT
The DNA here is from genome assembly GCF_000243295.1 of Trichechus manatus latirostris. Lineage (NCBI taxonomy): Eukaryota > Metazoa > Chordata > Mammalia > Sirenia > Trichechidae > Trichechus > Trichechus manatus. The sequence goes on from NW_004443990.1 coordinate 7,948,653, forward strand.
GTATTTGCTAGATACTTGAAATTATTAGGAGCATTGACTAGCCTTCAAACTTTTACTGTCCTATCCCTTGACAAGATAAATGAAATTGGTACATTTTCTTTACTCAGGTTGTCTGTAAACTTGTTTTCTTTGACTTTTCATTTGACTACAAATCGGTGGCTTAACAGGAAGCAGTGGTGGATAGATGCCAGGTGAGAGAAATAAGGGGGATAGAAGGAACCAAAACTTATGCCTGTAGGATGATAAACCCCAAAACCAAACCCGTTGCCATTGAGTTGATTTCGACTCATAGCGACCCTATAGGACAGAGTAGAACTGCCCCATAGGGTTTCCGTGGCTAAACTCTTTACGGAAACAGACCGTCACATCTTTCTCCTGCGGAGCAGCTAGTGAGTTGCAACCACTGGAACTTTAGGTTAGCAGCTGAGCACTTTAACCACTGTGCCACCAGGGCTCCTTGTAGGATGGTAAGAACCTCTAAATTCCACAGGCAAATTCTTAAAGGGATGATCTCTGCAAATGAGCATGAACCCTAACTCCTGTGCATATGGCCAGAAATAACAGCCCTTGGTGGTGCAGTGGTTAAGCGCTTGGCTGCTAACTGAAATGTCAGCAGTTCGAATCCACCAGTTGCCCCACAGGAGAAAGATGTGGCAGTCTGTTTTCATAAAGATTACAGCCTTGGAAACCCTATGGGACAGTTCTGTTCTGTCCTATAGGGTCACTACATGTTAGAATTGACTCGATGGCAATGATATGGGCTTAGTGCTTTTTCATTGAAAAGCACCTCCACCCGTGCCATCTCACTGGGTCCTGAAAACCGGTGAGGAACCAATGGTGCCCATTTTCTATGTAATAACCCACACCAAAACCTAGTGGTTTACAAAAATAACCATTTTATTATTTCTTATCCTTTTGCAATTTGGGCCAGGCTCAGCTGGGATGGTGGGATGGCTGGCCTTGTCTCTCTTTCCATGTAGTCTTGCAGCCTCTCCCCTTTTCACATGGCCTCTTTACATGGTCTCTTCATGTGGTCTCTTCAGCAGAGTAGCCAGACTTCTTACATTGCAACTCAAGGCTGCAAGAGCCAGCATTTCAAGATGAGCTCCAATGTGCAAGCTCTCATCAAGTCTTTGTTTGCTAATGTCCCCATGCCCAAAGCAAAGCACTTGGCCAAGCCTTGAGTCAATGGGAAGGGAGCTCCACAAGGACATGAAAATTAGGTGGCAGAGTTCATTGGGAGTCACCAAATAACAGTCTACCGCAGCCATTCAGTTATTTTACATTTCAGACAAAGACCATTGAGATCACAGGATTTATACAAGGTCTTCAGGCAGAACCAAGACTTGTACCAAGATTTTCTGACCATAAGTCCAGTGTGTTATTGGATGTTTACTCAGTCATCCATTCAATACGAGTTCAAAACAACTATGTGCAAAGCTCTGAGAGGGATGCAAAGATAAATCAGACACAGATCCTGTCTGATGGGAGCTTACAGTCTAGTTAGAGACATGCCATGTAAAACCATAATACAATGTTGACTGTGATGGTCTAAGAGGAACGTAGAGTACTGTTATGGATTGAATTGTGTCCCTAAAAAATATGTGTTGTAAAACTCAACCTCTATGCCTGTGTTTATAATCCCATTTGAGAATGGCTTGTCTTTGGTATGTTAATGAAGCAGGATTACTCTAGGGTATATCTTGAGTCAGTGTCTTACAAGATAAAAAATGAGCGGATTAAGCAAGCAGAGGTGGGGTAAGATAAATGCCAAGACACAGAGATCTCCAAGGAACCAAGAAGCAGAAGCTGAAGAAACAAGGACCTTCCTCCAGAGCTGAGAGAGAGAGAAAGCCTTCCCATAGAGCCAGCCCCCTGAACTTGGACTCCTAGCCTCCTAAACTTTGAGAAAGGAAATTTCTGTTTGTTAAAGCCATCCACTTGTGGTATTTCTGTTATAGCAGCACTAGATAACTAACACAGAATTTGGTACTGGAAGAGTAGGGTGCTGCTCTAACAGATACCTAAAATGTGGAAGCAGTTTTGGGATTGGGTAATAGGTAGAGGCTGGAAGAGCTTTAAGGTGCCTGATAATAAAAGCCTAGATTGCCTTGAAGAGACTGTTGGTAGAATTATGGATGTCAAAGGCAATTCTGATGAGAGCTCAGAAGGAAGTGAGAAGAGCAATAGAGAAAGTCTCTATCGTCTTAGAGAATACGTTTGGTGCTAGCAACAGAATGTTGCTAGAAATGTGGACATTAAATGTGCTTCTGGTGAGGCTTTAAAAGAAAATGAACATGTAACTGGAAAATGGAAGAAGGGCGATGCTTTTTATGCAGTGGCAAAGAACTTGTCTGAATTTTGTTCAAATGTCTAGTGGAAGGTAGAACTTGGAAGTGATAAACTTGAATATCTGACTGATGAGATTTCTAAGCAAAATCTTAAAGAGGCTGTATGGTTTTTCCTTGCCACTTATAGTAAAATACGAGAGGAAAGAGATGGACTTAGAAATAAACGGTGCAAAATGAAAACAGAACTTAAAGATTTGGAAAATTCTGTTGTACAAACTAAGGACACGTGTCCTAGAATGTTCACCAAGGATGTGACTACACAATCTTTTGTTAAAGAGATTAAGCCTGTGCCTGATGGCTCCAACTACCACAGCAAAAAACTTACCAGCTTAGACTGAAGGGGACAGAGAAAGAAAGAAAGAAAAGAAGTTGTCTGCCTCTTGGAATTCTACAAGCAAGAAACAGGCCAAAGAGCTACATCTTTGTCCACCAAGAAAAGAAAAGAAGGACTGTCCCTGGAGCAGCTCGGAGATCAGCAGAACTGTTGGAAGCAGTACAGGAAGCAGGGACTTCTCTGTTTCAAATGGTGGGGCCATGGTCTCCTGGATCTAAAAGGGTAGGACAACCGTCTCCTAGATTTCAGAGTCGGATCTTTGCCAACTTGGTTCTGGAATGAAAGGCTGCTGTTCACAAGTACCAGGAGGATGGGGCCGCCACCTAAAGCTGAAGAGGTGGGGCTTCTATGCCCGGGGGTAAAAGAGTGGGAGTTGGATTATCACTCAGATGGACTAGGAGAATGGGGCTGCCCAAAGCTGAGGGAGCCGAGCTGCCGTCCCAGTGGGCCTGGAAGGTGGAGCTGAAGCCCAGGGCGGAGGGGCCTTTACCCAGAATCCAGACAGCATGGCCAACATCCAGAGTCTGGAAGGCAGGACCATTGCCTAGATGGTCTCAGAGAACAGAGGACTACTTTCAAGACTTGAGAGCTAGTGTAGCTTGTCTTGCTGGGTCTTGGACTTGTTTGATGCCCATTATCCCTTCTTTCCCTACGATTTCTCCCATTCGTAATGGAAATGTCTACCTTGTGCCTGTTCCACCATAGTATTTTGGAAACAGATAACTTGTAGTCTAGATTTCACAGGTTCACAGATGAAGAGGAATTTTGCTCCAGGATGGAACACACCTAAAGTCTCACCCATATTTGACTTAGAGGATTCAGAAGAGGAGATTTTGGACTTGGAGTTGATTTATGACTTTGGGGAGGATGTGATGGGGTGAACGTGTTTTGCATGTGGCAAGGACATGAATTTGGGGGGGCCAAAAGGTGGAGTGTTACGGATTGAATTGTGTCCCCAAAAAATATGTATTGTAAATACTAACCTCTATGCCTATGGTTATAATTCCATTTGGAGACGGGGTGTCTTTGTTATGTTAATGAGGCAGGATTAGTGTAGGGTGTGTCTTGAGACAATCTCTTACAAGATAAAAAATGAGCAGTTTAAGCAAGCAGAGATGGGGTGAGATAGATGCCAAGACACATGGAGATCTCCAAGGAACCAGGAAGCAGAAACTAAAGAGACAAAGGCCTTCCTCCAGAGTTGACACAGAGAGAAAGCCTTTCCATAGAGTCCGCACTCTGAAGCCTCTTAAACTGTGAGAAAATAAATTTCTGTCTGTTAAAGCCATCCACTTGTGGTATTTCTGTTATAGGAGCACTAGATGACTAAGACAAGTACCAAAGGGCTTTGGAGATAAAGAGATTTGTTTAGGGAATGGGAAATCAGCAAAATTCCTCAAATCAGGACTTTAAGGATGCATAGTATTTATATATGTAGAAATCAGGGATAAGGTTAGAGAAAAAAGGGCATCTCAGAAGAAGGAAATTACATGAGTAAAGATATAGAAATAGGAAATTGGTAGACATGTAAATATTTCATTATGTATATAGCTATAGATGTTTTTGGTGGATATCATTTGAAAATATGGCAGTTTAAATGTTTTAACTGTGGCCAATGAGTTTTTCTAATATATTGCATATGAGCTTCAAAGACATAGAATCCTTCTTTGCATACTTGTAGGCTGAGTAATGGCCTGAAAAAATGTCCACATCTTACTCTCCAGAACCTGTGGATAGGTTACCTTACATGGTGAAAGGGATTTTGCACATGTGAATAATTAAGTTAGGAATCTTGAGATGGGGAGATTACTATGGATTATCTGGTGGTGGTGGTGGTGTTGTTAGGTGCCATCAAGTTGGTTCTGACTCATAGTGATCTTATGTACAATAGAACGAAACACTGCCCACTCCTGCGCCGTCTTCACAATTGTTGCTATGTTTGAGCTCATTGTTGCGGCCACTGTGTCAATCCATTTCGTTGAGGGTCTTCCTCTTTTTCACCGACCCTCATTTTATCAAACATGATGTCCTTCTCCAGGGACTGGTCCTTCCTGATAACATGTCCAAAGTATGTGGGACAAAGTCTCACCATCCTTGCTTCTAAGGAGCATTCTGGCTGTACTTCTTCCAAGACAGATTTGTTCATTCTTCTGACAGTCCCTGGTGTATTCAATATTCTTCAACAACACCATAATTCAAATGCATCAATTCTTCTTCAGTCTTCCTTATTCATTGTCCAGCTTTCACATTCACATGAGGCGACTGAAAATACCATGGCTTGGGTCAGGTGCACCTTATCTGGGTGGGCCCGTGTAATCCCAATGGAGGCAGGAGATCATTGTCAAGAGAAAGCAATGTGATGACAGAAGCAGAGATTTGAGTGATGTCACAAAAAGCCAAGGAATGTTGGCAGCATTAGAAGCTGGAAGAGACAAATGACAGAGTCTCCCAAAGAGGCCTCACAAGGAACCAGCCCTGCCAACACCTTGATTTTAGCTCCATAAGACTTATTGCAGACTTCTAGCCTCCAGAATTGTAAGAGAATAAGTGTGTGTTGTTTTAAGCCACTAAGTTTGTGGTGATTTGTTACAGTGGCAACAGGAAACTAATACATTATACTGTAATCTGTCCTTTCATCCACTTTCTATCCCATAGTTAAATGGATGAAAGAAACTCACCCTTGCAAATAGTCTCATCAACTGCCAACCCATTAAATGATCACCAGCCAAACACACCTGGAGCTAATTTTATTCTTGCTAAGTTATAGCCTAAAAGGAACCCAATGATGCAGTGGGTAAGCACTTGGCTGCTAACTGAAAGGTCAGTGGTTTGAACCTACTAACTACTCTAGGGGAAAAAGATGTGGCAGTCTGCTTCTGTAAAGATTTACAGCCTTGGAAACTCTATGGGGCAGTTCTACCCTGTCCTATAGGGTCGCTATGAGTTGGAATCTATTTGATGGCAATGGATTTGCTTTGGGTTGGTTTTTTAAGTTATAGCATTACCAACAACTTCATGAGAAAAAAAAAAAAAAGATAATAATGCATGGTAATACTGATCTGTACATAAAATAACAGAATTCAGATCCAAATAATCAGTACCAGACTCCTATGTAAGAAATTTAAAATATGTTCCATTTCCTAACAAATCACTGGAATATTTACCAAAATGACCTAAACATTTTTACACTATGTAACCTATCCTCCTTTTAGGATTTAGAACATTTTTATCACCCCAAAAAGTTCCCTCATGCCCCACCCAATCAATTTCCATGACATCCATGGGAATTAACAACCACTGAAATGAATTCTATCAGAATAGATTAGTAGTTTTACTTATTCTAGGACTTCATATAAATGAAATTATCCTGCACGTACTCTTTTGTGTATGACTTCTTTTAGTCCGTATCATAGAATTCTATCAGAATAGATTAGTAGTTTTACTTATACTAGGACTTTGTATAAATGAAATTATCCTGCATGTACTCTTTTGTGTATGACTTCTTTTACCCCACATCATATTGTTTATATTCACTCATGCTGCGTGTTTCAGTACTTAGTTCTTTTTTAATAGTGAGTACTATTCTACCTTATGAATAGACCACAGTTTATTTTTCTGGTGATGGACGTTTGCATTGGTTCCAGTTTTTAGTTATTATGAATAAAATTTCTATGAACATTCTTGTACAAGTCTTTTTGTGAACATATGTTTTCATTTTTCCTGAATAAACCCATAGGAGTGGAACTGCTGGATCCTAGCGTAGATGGAAGGAGCCGTGGTGGTGCAATGGTTAACTGATCAGCTGCTAACCAAAAGGTCGGTGGTTCAAACTCACCAGCAGCTACTCGGAAGATCTGGTGATCTGCTCATGTAAAGATTTCAGCCTAGGGAACCCTATGGGACAGTTCTACTCTGTTGTATAGGGTTGCTGTGAGGCGGAATCAAGTCAACGGCACACAACAACAGGTTAGATATATATTTAACTTTGTAGGAAACTGGCAGTTCCTGATATGAGCTAATATTCTACACTTCAGCAGCAATGTATTAGAGTTCCTGTTGCTCTGGATTCTCACCAACATTTAGTAGTGTCAGTTAAAAAAAAAAAAATTAGCCATTCTAGTGGGTAGGTAGTGGCATCTCATTATAGTTTTAATTTTCCTGACAACTAATGATGTTCAGCATTTTTTCATGTGTTTCTTAGTCGTTTGGATATCTTTCTTTGTCAAATGTCTGTTCAAATCCTTTTTCCATTTTAAATTGGTTTGTTAATCTTTTTTGTTATTGAATTGTAGAAGTTCTTCATATATTTTGGACATAAGTTCTTTGTCAGATACATGTGTTGTGAATATTTTCACCCAATATGTGGTTTGCCCATTAGGTTTTTTTTAAAAGTGTCTTTCCATGAGCAGAAGGTTTTAATTTTGATGAAGTTCAATTTACCAATTATTTTCATGGTTACTGCTTTCTGTGACCTAAGAAACTTTTGACTACCTCCAAGTCATAGAGAGATTCTCCTATATTTTCCTCTTAAACCTTTATCGTTTAGCTTTCCATTTAGATGTATGACCTATCTCAAATTAATTTTTGTGTGAGGTAGGGGTCACAGTTCTTTTTTTTTTTTTTTTTTTT
>NW_004443990.1:7956066-7977312 GCF_000243295.1 Trichechus manatus latirostris
TTTTTTTTTTTTTTTTTTTTTCCTCATGTGGATATTCGATTGTTCCAGCACAAATTGTTGAAAATTCTGTCATTTCTCCCTTGCATTGCTTTGGTGTGCTTGTTGAAAATCATCTGACTGCATATTTGTGAGTGACTAAAACTTTTGACCCTTTGGGAAAATGGGCACTTTATCTCCAAAGACAGAATCGTGCTATTTCTAATTTTCCTGGGCTCTGATTTCATATCAAGCAATGGAACAAAGTTCATCAAAGTTCATGGCTAAAATGAATGGCTCACTTTCAATGGCTCCTCTGGTTTGTTGACAAGACTTTCTACAAAGTTGTCCACATTAACTTAGATAAGAGCCTCGAAGCAGAGGCAATGGCCAATTTGCTTTTGTTGCATATGAGCAAATAATCAAGCCTATTGGATGCTTTTGATTACAACTACCAACACCTCAGTGTCCTTGTCTTGACCTGCATGTGCTTAAAAATAAAGTCAGAATTAAATCACTTTGTTGGAGAAACCAAACAAATAAATACTATGAGAACATTTGATAAACCACTGGAAAACCCTTCAGCTGGATCTTTGAGGTGGGACTCCAAGGATAGCCATGGCTCTCGAGGTGTGGAACTGCTCAGATAATAAGAAAGACCATAGAAGAAAGGTTTGTCAGAATCAACTTCTTATAAGATGCCAGCAAGCATTGCTCTGCCCTGAAGCTCTGGAAGTCAGCGTTCTGCCCAGCCAGTGGTTTCCATCTGGCCTGTCATTTCAGGTGTTTTAATAGTGAAATTGGGTAAAGAAACCTTTTTCACAGCCCGGTGGGGGCAGATGTGAGGCAGCCATCTTGGTACTGGTCCTGCAGGTCTGCAGAAAGATCTTTCCAGGGTAAGCAGTGTCTGTGTTTCACATTCCCAATGGGTGTGAAACCTTGTTGAGCACGCAATGCCTGCCACTGTACCTTACCAGGAGCTGGGAGTCCAGGGTTCATGGAGGCGAGCACTGTGTTTATGAAGGACTTTGTACACCAGCAAGCCAAACCTCTAGATGAACCTGTTTATCTTGTTGCCAGAAAGGGCACTTTATCCAGGGAATTAGTAATTCAGAAGTGAAAGGCATCACATGGGAGTTCAGCTGTATACACCTAACCTACGCTTGTCCTTTCTCTCCTTCCTGAAACCTCTAATTCAGCTAAAACACCAAAAAGGAAAATTATATCCATTTAGCTTAATTACTAAAGCAACAACAACCAACTCATTGTCGTCAAGATGATTCCAAGTCATGGTGACCCCAATGTGTTTCAGAGTGGAACTACTCCATAGGGTTTTCTTGGCTGTAATCTTATGGAAGTAGATCTCTAGGCCTTTCTTCTGTGGTACCCTTGGGTGGATTCAAACCACTAACCTTTTGGTTAGTAGCTGAGCACAAACCTTCGTGCTGCTCAGGGATCTAGCTTAAGTCCTGGAGACCCTCAAATCTATTCACTTGGTGCAGAAACATGCACACAAAACAATGATAAAGTATTTCCTGGGAACTCTAAGCCTCCTCCGAAGGATCGCTCATGGAAAAGACCATAGCTGTGCTTACCTACCCGTTTCCTAAGCACTGTTTTGCTCTGGTAAATCGGAGTGGGAAAGACAAGACAGATACAGGTATAAGTGGTACTGAGCCAAGTGTGTGTTGCATATATTCTTTTTTTCTTTCTTTCTCTTCTATACCATTTTCATTCATCTTCCGTTCTATCAGATATACCTAGGATTGCAGTGTGTTACAGTGGCGTGAGCACAGGGTTTGGGGCCAGACATACCTGGGTTGAAAATATCTAATAATAGTAATAACAACAACAACAATATGAAGAAGGAGGACAAGAAGGCACATTTCGTATGTGCTTAACTATGTTCCAGCACAATATGAAGTTCTTTTTATGTATCATCTCAAGGAGCCCAGGTGACTCAGTGGTTAAGCACTTGACTGCTAACCGAAAGGTCAGCTGTTCAAACTCATCAGCTGCTCTGTGGAAAAAGACATGGCAGTCGGCTTCCTCTCATTAAACTCACTGGTTCAATTTCAGCCTCTGCCCTGTGACCTTGGGTAACCTCTCTGGTAGGAGGATTAAATGAGAGAACATATATGGAGGTGCTTGGAGAATTGTGAAGAGCTAAATAAAGCTGACGGCTTGTTATTTGGGCATATTTGTATGTTATGGTTTCTTTGTTCCTTCATAGAGATCTCCCACTTGTGAATCTGTGTATCTTTTTATTTAGCCCGTGGTAATAGAGGCCGCTTTCCATCCAAACACACAGGTCCTTTTTTCTTCTTACTTTTTTTCTCCCTCACTAGTGGCAGCGTGTTTCTATTGCTCTCAGTCTCCAAAAGAAATGCAAGTTTAAAGCTCGATGAAAAATCAGACACAGCAGCCAGAGTAGGCAAGGGGGGCCCATTTCACGAATCTTACTAGGGGGCAAGGAATAGAAGCTTGTGGGCTAAAGAATGTTTTAAAATTTTTTCAAGTTTAGTAAATACAGCTGAAGTTAGAGATGAGTGAGCTATAGATATAGGGAATCACCATGACTCAGATGTAGTCGTCAATTTGCTCAGTATCCAGAGTCAACCAGGCTTAGAAAAATTGACTTCAATCAACTACACACTGAAGCATAATTTCCAAGCTGTATGTTAGACTCTTTTAGATGCAAGAAAAATATAAGACCAGATGCCCTCAGGTGATGAGATTGTATTTTAAGCTGAACAGATGGAGAAGAAGCTTACAGAACTGTGCTAAGGGCATGTATGCTCTCAACATCCAGTGCCTCCATGGCCAAAGTGTCCTGCAGACCTGAGGAGACTGGAACAATGGCCTGTCATCGTGCAAGGATTCAGGGTCCTACTTCCCTGCAATCACTGTGTCTTCATCCCAAGGTAAAGGTTATGATTTGTAGGTCAGTCACCGTCCTGTATGCAGTTCATACATTGGGTGGAATTTCACATGAGTCACTTGTTGGGTTGAGTTGTGTCCCCCCCCAAAAGATATGTTGAAGTCCTAACCCCTGATACCCGTGAATGTGACTTTATTTGGAAATAGGATCTTTGCAGATGTTATCAGTTAAGATGCGGCCATTAGGGTAGGCCCTAATCTCTTTATGACTGATGTCCTTATAAGAAGAGACATGATGCGGAGGGAAGACAGCCATGTGAAGATGGAGGCAGAGATAAGAGTGATGCTGCCACAAGCCAAGGAATGCCTGGGGCTACCAGAACCTGGAAAAGACAAGAAAGCCTCTTCCCCTAGAGCCTTCAGAGAAAGCATGGCCCTACTGACACCCTGAATTTGGACTTCTAGCCTACAGAACTGTGAGACAATAAATTTCTTTTGTTTTAAGCTTCATACCCTTTCTACCCATTCTACCCTGTCCTATAGGGTCGCTATGAGTTGGAATCGACTTGACGGCAATGAGTTTGGCTTTTTTGGTTAATGCCTATTGTAAATAGGTGCCTTTGTCGAGACATTGGTAATTAGCTCAATGACTAGACACCCAAACTACTGGTTTAACTCAGGCACGTGGCACAAACCATGTGCAACGAGATCAGCCTAGCATGCCTTTCCTTTAGAAAGAGGCTCTGGGCGTGCCAGGTAGGATGAACTTCAAGCAGTCCTTAAAAACTCATGTCAGCTGGATTGTGTCTTTCTTGCCCGGTTGGAATACTCTCCATGGAAGCCTTCTTGCTGAGCATGGCGTCAGAGCAGGGGAAGTAAGTTGGATGACCTTAATGTCATCATGCAGTGCCAACCTGGTGCCACATAGCCTTGCTTAGTGCTTCTTTCCAACTGAGTGCGTGGATGTGGACAATTCCATCAAGAGAAAGAACCTGGGTAGGAGAAGCGGGGGATGGGCGGAAGAGCAGGAAGAAGCATCTTGAAAGGTCTTGCTCGGCCTGCAGTGGTTTTAGATCTTCTTACTCACACGTTGACCAACATATTCTAGGGTGAGTTTATTCCTACTCATTATGTCTAGCAGGCATCACATCTGCTGGTCTTTGCTCGGTGCTGGAAGCAGCATTCCTGGCTCTTTGGACTCTGCTTTTACTAGGCTCCAAGCACACCATTCCCCATCTGTTAACACATTTTTTTGTCAGGCAGGGAACATTAAGATTGATGAGCTTCCAGCAGGTCTGCCTTCCTGAGATGACACCCTAGTCATCTTCTCCTGAAAGCAGACAACACTGATGGAGGGCTGTCATGGGCCAGCCACTGTGCTGGACATGAGGATGAAAGCAAGGAGAAACTGTATAGGGTTTCTGCTCTCAAGGCCCTCACAGTTGGGTGGGGGAGACAGCCACTTAACCATATACCTGTCTTGGTGTAATATATACAATTGATAGATAAGGGAAAAGGTAGTATGAAGGAGGAAGTGATTAACTCTGCCTTAAATCTTCAGGGAAGGCTCCATAGGGAGACTCCCAAGGAAGGTTTTGTAGACCAGAGAGACAGTGGATGGGAGAGATGTAACCAGCTCAGGGCACGCAGGCATGAACTAACACAGTCTGAACTACAGAGGTTCAGTATTTTGGAATGCCAAGTTTACTAGAGGAAGAGTGATACTGGTGACTGGAACAATAACAGCTACTGTTTGCAGAGCACTCCCTGTGCCAGGTACTGTGCTAAATGCTTTGCATGCATCATTGAAGTCCACCTTCAGAACAACCCTATAAGATAGGCATTATCATATTTCTTGGAGCCCTGGTGGTGCAGTGGTTAAGTGCTCAGCTGCTAACCAAAAGGTCGGCAGTTCAAATCCACCAGTCACTCCTTGGAAACCCTATGGGGCAGTTCTACTCCCTCCTATAGGGTTGCTATGAGTCAGAAACAACTCGACCGCAATGGGTTTGGTTTATCATATTTCTTGGAAGAAAGGTTTGGCAATGTACTTCCGAAAAGCAGCCAATGAAAATCCTAGGATCATAACAGTCTAATTGGCAACTGATCATAGGAATGACGCAAGACTCAGCAGGGTTTTGTTCAGTTATGCATGGGGTCACCTGAGTTGGGGGCCAACTCAAAAGCAGCTAACAACAACAACATCATATTTCTTATTGGTTAAGACTCTTTTGGCTGTATCATAAATCAAAGTCAAACTGCCTTAGGCAAGAGTTTTGGAAGGTTTTTATTGCTTTTCTCTCTCTCTCTCACTTCTTTCTTGATGTTGTCTTCATTCTCTTTCTGCAAATTGGCCTCCTCCAGTACGTGGACCTCCAGTAGCTCAGGAGTTTTATATCTTTGGTTTTCCTCCACCAGAGAGGGACTAATTCTCTTTTGCAGTTGCAGACTACTCCTATTGGGGCACATGGCTGGAGAAGAATGGAGAGCAGTTCTCAAGGAGAGAGATTCCTAGGTAGACATATGCCCACTGCATTCTCCACTTTATAGATGAGGATACTGACACTTTGAGAGATTGAGTAACAGGTCGAAGTCGCAGAACTAATAAATAAGAAAGACTGACATCTAACCTAAGTCTATGTCTGTGGTTCTCAACCAGGGAGGATTTTGCCCTTTCCTCTAGGGAATATTTGGTAATATCTGGAGACATTTTTGCTTGTCATAGCTTGAGGGGATTGCTACTGGCATCTAGTGGGTAGTGGCCAAGGCTGCTGCTAAAATCCTACAATACACAGGGCAGTCCCCACAACAAAGAATTATCTGGGCCTAAGTGTCCATAGTGCTAGGGTTGAGAAGCCCTAGTCTATCTGAATATTAAGCCATCACTACCCTACACTGCCTCCTTCTCATGAAGGGCCTTGATTGACCTTTGGGGGATCCTAGGTCTCCACCCCACAATTTAAAGACAATGAAGTGTTGGATTATTCCAGCTTCATTCCTTATGTTTTGATTCTTACAAGTTTCCCTGTCAGAGAGTAGCTACTTTATTTCCAAGTGCCGGGTTCAGCTTGCTTTGTTCTGTGCACTAAATGCACTAAATACGTATGAATGCTAACTAAATGCAAAATGTACAAACTGAACTCAAACAGTTTCGAGTTTAAGTATTGTATCAAAACTAAAGCTGGGAGTCTATAGCAGACTTTTAAAATGCCTTTGGTATGTGAGGATTATATCCCACCTCTACCAAGAACTATTTTTCCATGAGGAGAAACGGATTTGCCCTGAGGTAACTATATTCTTTGATCTCGCCCCTTAGTTATTTTTGGCCAAAGATAAGAGTGCAATCTGTGGCCATGAAAAGGTTATTTTGGGACAGAATTCGTGAACTTGCCTGGTTAGCAAAATTTTCTAATTCAACCTAGTAAGCTAAGGTGCCACAGTCCTATAGTAAATCCCAAATATCTGAGAATCTATTTCTCTTCCAAATATAATCTTACTTATAATCCTTCCCCCCTCAAATAAACCAACTCTTCTTTTTCTTCTGTTTCCTGTCTCCCCTAATGGCACCAATTTACCCAGTGGCTAAGTAAGAAGGGTCAGAATTGGTTCTTCTTTCTTTCTTATCCCTCAATTTGATTTTTTGAAAATTATTTAAATCAGATTCTAACCATTTCTCAGAAACATCCTCTCCCTTTTATCCCCAAAGCGGCTGCCCTGGTTCAGGTCTATCAGCTCTCCCTTAGATGATTCCAGTAGCCTCCTCCCTACTCATCTTGCATTTTTCCTCTCCACTCCCACCGCCAAATAATCTCCCACCAAAATTATCTTTCAAAAGTACGGATTCAATTTTGTTGTTTTTTCCCTCTTACGAGCCTTATGAGATACTATGTGTAGTGTCTCCATGCTACATGTAGCACCAAGCACAACCTCCTTATCGTGCAGTAGACAGCCCATTCCAGTTGAATCCCAATCTCCAGGCTCATTTATGGCACGTGCCCAATTCCCCATCCCACACCTGTGCCCTAGCCCCACCAACAGGAGGCAGTATGCAATGTTTAGCTAGGTGGGCACGCTCTGGAAAAAGACTCCTGATGCTAAAATCCTGGCTCCACTATCTGTTAACTGGGTGACTTTGGACAAGTCACTTGGCTTGTTTGAGCTTCATTTCCGCCAACTATAATATGAGAATAACAATTGTACCCACCTCATAGGTGAGGATGAAATGCATTCATACAAAAAGAATTTAGACTGGTGCCTGGCACAAAGTATGGGCTCGGTAAACGTTAGCTGTCCTGCTCTCACTCTTTATGCTTTAGCCTGCTTCCCTCCCTCCTCTGAATTCTCATCTCAACCTTTAGAACTCAGCTCAGCTGCCACTCCTCAGTGATGCCCTGGTGAGTCACCCAGAAAACATTAGTCCTCCTTTGTGCTCCTGAAACTCTTGCTTACATTTTCATCTCCCCCACTGCTCCTCAAGGGTGTGGTTCTTTCCTCTTAATATTCTTCACTACACCTAACACTGTACCCACTACATAAAAACCACAACAGCAACAACAAAAAAATTGCTGTGGAGTCTACTGCAACTCATGACAACTCCATGTGTGTCAGAGTAGAACTGTGCTCCATAGAGTTTTCAGTAGCTGATTTTTCAGAAGTAGATCTCCAGGGCTTTCTTCTGAGGAGCCTCTGGGTCGACTTGAACTCCTAAACTTTCAGTTAGCAACTGAGTGTTAACTGTTTGCACCACCCAGGGACTCTCACTACATAATTGTTTAAAGGCATAAACATATAGATTTCATTGGGGGCAACACCAAAGTTTAGAGTCATATACCTGGGTCATCTAAAGGTACTTATTGCTCTGCCTAAGCATTGTTTCCTCTAACTCTCACATTTCAACTGTTTTTCTTGCCTATCTTTGAAGGAGTGAAAAGTATCACTTACAGAGTTCAGTAGCTTCGTCCTTCCTCCTTTGCCTCTCAGCTTTTATCCAGATCTGAATGTTAATCATGTTTGTTATCAATGCTTCCCAGATTCTCCATTACCTCTCCAGCTCAGATCTCCTTCCTTATTAGTTTCTACACTTACCAATAGCAAGGTTTCCCATCCACGTGAGATCTGCCACCATGTTTCTAGGTTTGTGGCTCCGTTTGCTACCCAGTCAGTACATAAGCAATTACAAGTCTCCAGTAACTAGTAATCTGGGTATCTTTGACAATTGCCTAATAATTCTGAGCTCTTTGCTAAGAAAATGACAGGCAGCCTATGGGATGTACTTTTCTACATGTATATAAAAAAAAAATCTTGAATTATTGGGCCATTTCAGTCTCAGAAGATAGAAGCCACACTCAATTTATCAGGAGCTGTCAAACTTAAGAGTGTTAAAGTTTGGAGGAGCTTGTTAGAATGCAGATTCCTGGCCTACTGCCAAAGACTCTCATTCACTAATCTGGTTGTTGTTTGGTGCCATCGAGTCGATTCCGACTCATAGCGACCCTGTGTACAACAGGACGAAACACTGCCCGGTCCTGCGCCATCCTCACAATTGTTGTTACGTTTGAGCCCATTGTTGCAGACACTGTGTCAATCCATCTCCTTGAAGGTCTTCCTCTTTTTCATTGACCCTCTAATTTACCAAGCATGATGTCCTCCTCCAGGGACTGATCTCTCCTGACAACATGTCCAAAGTATGTAAGATATAGTCTTGCAATCCTTGCTTCTAAGGAGCATTCTGGTTGTACTTCTTCCAAGACAGACCTGTTCGTTCCTTTGGCAGTCCATGGTATACTCAATATTCTTTGCCAACACCACAATTCAAAGGCGTCAATTCTTCTTCGGTCTTCCTTATTCATTGTCCAGCTTTCGCATGCATATGAGGCAATTGAAAACACCATGACTTGCGTCAGGGGCACCTTAGTCCTCAAGGTGACATCTTTGCTTTTCAACACTTTAGACAGGTCTTTTGCAGCAGATTCGCCCAATGCAATGTGTCTTTTGATTTCTTGACTGCTGTTTCCATGGATGTTGATTGTGGATCCAAGTAAAATGAAATCCTTGACAACTTCGATCTTTTCTCCATTTATCATGAGATTGCTTATTGGTCCAGTTGTGAGGATTTTTGTTTTTTCTTTTGAGGTGTAATCCATACTGAAGGCTGTGGTCTTTGATCTTCATCAGTAAGTGCTTCACGTGATCTAGAGTAGGGTGAAAATACTTGCATTTTTAACAAGATGTATTAATTTCCTACCACTGCCATAACATATTACCACAAACTTGGTGACTAAAAACAACAGAAATATATTCAGTTCTAAAGTCTAAAATCAAGGTGTCAGCAGAGCCATGCTCCCTTCGAAGGGTTTCTAGGACCCTTTGTTTCTTCTAGCTTCTGGTGGCTCCTGGCATTCCTTGGCTTGTGGCAGCATAACTCCAATCTATGCCTCCACCTTCACATGGCCTTTTCCTACGTGCCTGTGTGTCTCAAATCCCCCTCTCCTTTCTCTTGTAAGGACACCGTTTATTGGACTGAGGACCCCCCCTAAGTACAGGAGAGTCCTTGAGGGGTGCAAAAGGTGAACATGCTTGGCTGCTAACTGAAAGGTTGAAGGTTCAAGTTCACCCAGGGGCACCCCAGAAGAAAGGCCTAGTGACCTACTTCTGAAAATAACCAGCCATTGAAAACCCTATGGAGCACAGTTCTACTCTGACACACCTGAGGTTGCCATGAATTGGGGTTGACTTGATGGCAATTAGTTTGGTTCTAAACATCGGATGGTGTCATCTCAAGATCGTTAACTTCATTACACCTGCCAAGATCCTATTTCCAAATACGGTCACACTCATGGGTACTGGGCATTAAAACATGGACATATCTACTTGGGGGGACACAATTCACCCCACTACACAAGGTTATTCTGATTTATGGGGTTTCAAGGTTGTACTCTAGAAAATACTGTCTTGATAAGTTTTAGAGCTTATATTGACCCTAGTTTTCGTGAAATCTAGACAGCTCTGCACTAGGATACTAGGAAGTTGGAAAAAAAAATAAGAATTATAGAAACAGAATGCTCTTTCCCCTGGCTGAACATGCCTCCCTGCCATGGTTGGTGTGGGGTAAGGAGGAGGAGAAGCAGAGGGGCCGGCTGGTTTCCCCTGTTCCACGTTGCTCTCTTTCTGTCTGAGCTCCTGAACGCCTGGCCCTTTCTTCCCCTGCAACTAAAACAAGGCTTTGGCTTTGAGACTCAAATTGTAGACTCCCAACAAACATTGCCTCTTATTCAAACTCACTGGGCCTACTGCCTAAAACATAAATATAACAAACACACAGAAGAATGGAAGTATTTCCTTGCCTTTTAATTCATTCAGAATTTTGTACGTTGCACCTTGAAAAAACTAGCACCTTCTCATTTTTAATCCTTATGCTGGCTCTCCCTGCCTTCTATCTTATCAGCATAATTTTGCCATTGAGATAAAATTTGTCCTCTTTCTCTTCCTGTGTGTTAGTCACTTTCCCCATCCTGTTTTAAACCAAAGACGGCCTTGAAACCAACGATCTACAATAATACCTGCTCTTTCTGCCTTAATTTCATGGCTGCTATTGGCCTTGTCTCCTTTACTATACACATTTCCTGTACAACTAATCCTCCAACTATCAGTTACAAATCCTTTAGCTGGTGCCCCCTCCTTAGACAAGACACAGTTTACCTTTTATTCAGTCTTCAATCCCTTCTCTTCCATAGCAGTTCTAAGCCCTGGAACCCTCTGCAGAGGCTGTGTCCTCTCTTTGCTATTCACACGTGGTTCCAGCCCAAAGCTCTCCCTCCCCCTTCTAAGCCCATTCCCAGATATTTTCTTAGTGGAAAAATCTGGTCAAGAGTACCTCTTTACTGGTGTCCACTTCTCCCATCCTTATATCCCTGCTAGCCATCCTCCACTCAGTGAATCTACTTCATGCAACAACATGGATGAATCTCACAAATATAATGTGGAGCAAACAAACCAGACCCAAAAGAGTATGTACTGTATATAAAGTTTCTATGTGTTTAGAAGCCAGCATAGTGGAAAAGAAAGCCATTTGCTGGTTTCCGTGGTGTAAATACTCCACCATGGCCAACTTCAAGCTCTGGTGGGACAACGGTTAAGTGCTCAGCTGCTAATCTAAAGGTTCGCAGTTCGAACCCACCCAGAAGCTCCACAGGAGAAAGACCTAGAGATCTGCTCCCATAAAGATTACAGCCAAGAAAATGGGGCAGTTCTACTCTGTCACAGGGGGTTGCTATAAGTCAGAATCAACTCGGTGGCACCCAACAACAATGTGGTATCACTGAATACAGAGTTGGGAAGAGATGTGCGGTAGCTCACAATTATATCACGTTTCCACGATAGGTACAATAGATGTAAATAACTTCAAGAACATAAATAATAATAAAATGTAGTAGAATAATTAGGAAGCAGTGAATTTTGAGTATTTATTACCTTTTTATGTGTGCCAAATGATCTTTCTAGTACCTCATTCACAAGTTTGAAAGCTCCAGCAGGCAATGTCACCTGAAAATACAGGACTAAAATGACTTCAAATGTCCAACAACACTCTTGATTTCCACCATCCTTGAACATTCCTAGTCTAGTCTGTGTTTAGTTTTTTAACAAATATTTATTAAGCTGTGTCCAGTCACTTTTCTCTTTTTGACAACTTTATTGAGGTATAATTTACATACAGTAAACTGCACATGATTAAGTGTACAATTTGATCTTCTGTCATATGTATACACCTGTCTCAGTTACCTAGTGCTGCTATAACAGAAATATCATGAGTGAATGGCTTTAATAAGAGAAACTTATTCTCTCACAGTCTGGGAGGCTAGAATTCCAAGTTCAGGGCTCTGGGGAAGGTCCTTACCATCAATCTTCCCCTGGTCTAGGAGCTTCTCAGTGCAGGAACTCCAGGTCCAAAGGATGTGCTCCCCTTCTGGCTCTTCATTCTTAGTGGTAGGAGGTCCCCCTGTGTTTCTGCTTGCTTCTCTCTTTTACATCTCAAAAGAGATTGACTCAAGATACAACCTAATCTTGTAGACTGAGTACTGCCACATTAACATAACTGCCTCTAATCCTGCCTCATAAAGATAATAGAGGTAGGATTTACAACACATGGAAAATCGCATCAGATGACAAAATTGTGGACAGCCACACAATACTGGGAATCATGGCCTAGCCAAGTTGACACACATTTTTGGGGGACACAATTCAATCCATAATAACACCCATGGTGATGCAATGGTTAAGTGCTCAGCTGCTAACCAAAAGGTCAGCAGTTCGAACCCACCAGTGTCTCTTTGGGAGAAAAGACCTGGCGATCTGCTCCTATAAAGAGTAAAACCCAAAAACCGATTGCCATCGAGTCAATTCTGACTCATAGCAACCCTACAGGACAAAGTAGAACTACACCACAGAGTTTTTCCAAGGCTATAATCTTTATGCAAGGAAATTGCCATGTCTTTCTCCTGCAGAGTGTCTGGTGGGTTCTAACGGCCAACCTTTCAGTTAGCAGCCTAGTGCTTAACCACTGCACCACTAGGGAAAGTTTTTGTAAAGATTACAGCCTAGAAAACTCTATAGGGCAGTTCTGCGCTGTCACACAGGGTCATTATGGGTCGGAACCGACTCGACGGCACACAACAATACACCCATGAAACTACAATTAAGACAATGAACATAACCATTACTTCTAAAAGCTTCTTTGTGCCCCTCTGTGATCTCTCCCTTCTGACCCACCCTGCCGCCCTCCATTCCAGGCCATATGGATCTGTATTCTGTCACTATAATAAGAAATTTCTTATATCATAAGAATTTTTTCTAGAATTTTTCATCTTTGCTTTTAATATAATTTATTTAATTTCAAATTTATAGAAATTATTTTTAATAGTGGCTGTGCTTAACACATAGCTCGTAAATTCCTGAAATTTGATAATTGACACTCAAAAGCCAGTAGGAGCTGGCTTCAGCCTACCACCAGGGGCGGATAAATGAATGAAACAGAACTTAAGACGGGATTCTGGAGTTGATATAATGGTCTGTTTCTTGATCTGGGTGCTGGTTAAGCAAGGGTTTCCACTTTTAAAGTTTATTGAGCTGAATGACTTATAACATGGACTTTTCTGAATGTATGTTATAGTTCAATAAAATTTACCCCCACACGGCAAGCAGAAAAAAGGGTGGGAGCCTAGGATCACTTTTCTTCTCTATTTTAATGCTTCTCTGGCTTTCTGCTGCATTTCAATCAAAATCTAAGCTCCTTCTCGGGGAACATCTAGCTCAATTGGCATGACACAGCTTATAAAGACAATGTTCTCATTCTACCTTGGTGAGTAGGGTCTGGGGTCTTAAAAGCCTGTGAGCGGCCATCTAAGATACTCCACTGGTCTCATCCCTTTGGGAGCAAGGGAGAATGAAGAGAACAGGATACAAGGAAAAGATTAGTCTGAAGGACTAATTGTCCACAGCTACCAAGGCCTCCACCAGACTGAATCCAGTACAGCTAGATGGTGCTCGGCTACCACCACTGACTGCTCTGACCAGGATCACAACAGAGGGTTCTGGACAGAGCTGGAGAAGGTTATAGAACAAAATTCCAACTCACAAAGAAAAGACCAGATTTACTGGCCTAAAGGAGACTGGATAAACCCCGAGAGTATGGCCCCCAGACACCCTTTAAGCTCAGTGTTGAAATCATTTCCGAGGTTCACCATTCAGCCTGGGAGTGGACAGCCCCATAAAACTAAATGGGACTAATGAGGCACAGCAGTCCAGGGACAGGGGCCAGAAGGCAGAAGCGGACAGGAAAGCTGGTGATAGGGAACCCAAGGTTGAGTAAGGATATTGTTGATGTGTTGTGAGATTGTTAACCATTGCCATAGGGCAACATGTGTAGTAACTGTTAAATGAGAAACTATTTTGTTCTGTAAGCCTTTATCTTAAGTGAGAATAACAGCACAATTGGAAGAGCGTAGTCAATGTCACTGAATTGTGCATGTAGAAATTTTTGAAAAGGTGTATCTTTGGCTATGTGTATTTTCACCAAAAAAAAAAAAAGGTTGAGAAGTTAGAGGGTTGACATGTTGTGGGGTTGTTAACCAATGTCATAAGACAATATGTGTACTACTGTTTCATGAGAAACTATTTGTTCTGTAAGCCTTCACCTGAAGTACAATAAAAAACAAAAACAAAACACTAAGCTCCTTACCGCAGCTTTCAAGCCCTGCCCTGCAGGTTTTGACCTGATTATATTTCCAACTTCATTTACTCAAGCCTCTATTCCTCAAACTTACTAAATTTTTTCCAGCCTTAGGGACTTTACATATGCTGCTCCCTCTGCCTGGGACTCTTCCTGTGTTCTATACAACTGCTACCTCCTTCTCATCCTTTAGAGCTCGGCCTAAATGAGGGCGTCTCCCCTGGCTGCCTTTCTCTAAAACAGAACCCACCGCCCCCCCGCCACCATGACTCTTTATCTTGAAGCCTCATTCATTTCCTTCTTAATACACTTACTAAAATGTGTAATTGTGCATTTGTTTTTGGGCTGTGTCTCTGTGTCGCCTGCTAAAATGTAAGCTCCTTGAGGGCAGGGATCATGTATCTCTTGTTCATCAGTGTAACCCAGGCACAATGTTAAGCACCTAGAAGGTGTTCCATAAATATTTGCCGTACTTTTCGCAAATAACATGCCAATATAAATAATATGCCTACACACATAATGCATGGAAATGATGAAATTAAGTAAAACAGTCCTGGCATAGCATGCCCATGCACACACTGCATATGTCTCGCGACATTTCCAGAAGTGAATTTTGGCCTCATTCTTCCGTCCTCCCATATTATAGGTAAATCATAACTGTTTGAAAAAAAGCTGGTACAACAATGCTGTGCTAACACATCAAGCCTCTGCCACTGAATAGCTAATGAATTCATTCCCGTAGGCACTCAGTGAAGAGTGAGAAAATTAAGGCACAGATCGGACAAAGAGCTAGCTATGATAATGGGAAGAGGCATGAAACCAGTAATGCTCCACTTTTTCAAAGAATTGGCACCTTTTCAATGTCAAAAATACAGTGAGACATGTCCCGACATACCTATCTAGTGATGCCATCCTCTTAAGAACAACCTTTTCTGATTACAGGTATTAAATCTCCCATTAAAATTTGGTCACTCAAAAATAAGCCAGACACAAAAGGACAAATATTGTATGATTCCACTTCTATGAAACATCAAGAACAAGAAAATTCATAGAGAGAGAAAGTAGATCAGAGGTCACCAGGGGCTGAGGGGAGGAGGCAGTTGGGGGTTACTGCTGCTTGGGGTGATGAAAGTTTCGGCAATAGATAGTGATAAAGGTTGCACAACATTTTGAAAGTAATTAACGCCCCTGAATTATACTCTTTAAAATGGTTAATACGGCAAATTTTATGCTATATACATTTTACCACAATAAAATTTAAAAAAAAATCACTCAGATCTTAGGACTTGTAGGCATTAAAATGATGTGCTGAATGAAGGGGGAGGAAGAGGACTGATGTATTTTAGTATTTACTTCATTCCAGACACCATGCTAGGTGTTAGGCTCCCTATGAGATAGGCATACTGTTTCCATAGTAAGGACTTCAGATTTCATTTAAGTGTGAAAGGAAATGTATCAGTTAAGTAGATTCTAAGTAGAATCAGTTAGATTGTATCGAAGAGATCAGAAAGTTCAGGAGCTCACACAGGTTAGATGTTTCTTTCTTTCTCATGTACCTGTCCAGAGGTAGGCAGCCCAGGATTAGTAGATGGCTCTGCCATCCTCAAGACGATGTTTCCATTTCTGAATCCAAGATGGCCTCTCCATTTGCCACCATCATGTTTGCATTACAGACAGAAAAGAGAGGGAAAGACAAAGTGATCTTTTAAGGGCATGACCCAGAAGTGTCACACTCCATTTCTGTTCATGTCCCTAGATAGCAATGGCTTTAAGATAGAAGTTTATTTCTCTTTCATGTAACAGTCTGAGCGTAAGCAGTTCAAGGGCTTCCACAGTGTTAGGAACCATATTTCTCCTATCCTGTTGTCCCACCATCCACCAGAGTTTGCTGTCTTCTACACCACCATTGAAGTCCACATTTCAGCCAGCAGAACTGGGGGAAAGGAGAAGGGGAGGACAAGCTTTTTCTTCTTAAGGCTGCAGCCTAGAAATTGTTCACATTACTTCAGCTCATATCCCATTGGCAGAATTTAGTCACAGCCAAAACTGGCTACAGAGGAAGCTGGGAAATGTGCCTACTTAAAACCTGATAGTTCTATTATCAAAGGAAGATGAAATACACGGTTTTGGGTAGAAAATCTCTCTCTCTGTCATAGGAAGCCATTGTAGGGATTTGTGCAAGTCATCGACACAATCTAACTTCTTCTCTAGAAAAGTTACTATGGATGCTAAATGGAAAATAGACTCTTGAGGGTGGGCATAAGAGTGGAATCAGAGAGACCAGTTGACAGATAAAGGTAAGTTGGTCTAGGATGGTAGTAGCTGAGGTGACGAGAAGTGGTCAGATTTAAGATGTACTTTGAAATCTACTTTCAAAAGCTCACTGCAGGAGTTTCTTAGGGATTGGATATGAAGTGTGACAAAGAAAGAGGAGTCAAAGACTTTTGAACGAATGGCTTTTTCAAGTCATTCCACGTTCAACTCAAACAGTGAGGTTGTCCTTGAGCTACTGCTTCAAGGTAGCCATGCCATCATATCACCCTGGTTTTTTCCTTCCTCCTGAAACATATTACTATTTGAGATTATCTCATTTAGTTTTCAGTTTGCTTAATTAATTTCTACCTCCTTCCACTAAAAAATTAGCTCCATGGAATGGACACTCTGTCTATCCTGTTCATTCTCTATTGTTAGTATATAGAACAAGGCCTGGCACATAGTAACATTAACAGTGGCAGCCAACATTTATTTAATACTTGTTGAAAGAATGAAAAAGTTAAGACAGATGGTTGGTGTTTCTGAAGATGATAACAGAAAAAAAATTAAATGATATAATAGGAAAGTTTAAGGATAGAAGCTAGAAATCCACACATTGAGGAGTCTACAATGTTGTTTGAAAATGATTAATACTGACCAGCACTATCACATATCTTTATGAAGCTGTTAATCTAAAGTTTACAGTCTACAAATACCTTAGCAGAAGAATCAGGTTGCTCTAAGGGAAGAAATAACCAGGCTGATCTCAAACTTCCTTTCAGCCCAATATATAACAAAAAATAAGCAATCCCCAGAGATTTAAAGGGAAAGTGTCATTCAGAGTTGACTCCGACTCATGGCAACCCCATGAGTTACAGAGTAGAACTGAGGTCCGTAGGGTTTTCTTGGCAGTAATCTTGACAAAAGCAGATCGCCAAGTCTTTCTCCCATGGGTGGGTTCGAACCGCCAACCTTTTGGTTAATAGCTGAGAGCAAACCATTCGTACCACCCAGGAACCTTCTGTCCACCTAAAACCTCTACTGTTACAGAAGTAGAGAACAGACAGGGTAGGGAAGGGGGAGAGGGGAGAGGGAGAAACCTGCAGTCTTTGCCATAATAGTTCAGGGGTTGTTGTGAAGATGAAATGAAATAATTCAGGACACATGCTTAGTACTTATATTTACAACACAGTAATTGTTGTTGTTGTTGTTAGGTGTCATTGAGTCGATTCTGACTCATAGCGACACTATGTACAACAGTGCCCAGTCCGGTGCCATCCTCACAAGTTGCTATGTTTGAGCCCATTGTTGCAGCCACTGTGTCAATTTATCTTGTGGAGGGTCTTCCTCTTTCTCACTGATCCTCTACTTTACCAAGCATGATGTCGTTCTCCAGGGACTCGTCCCTCCTGATAACATGTTCTAAGTATGTGAGACGAAGTCTCACCCTCCTAGCTTCTAAGGAGCATTCTGGCTGTACTTCTTCCAAGACAGATTTGTTTGTTCTTCTGGTAGTGCATGGTATATTCTATATTCTTCACCAGTGACCATAATTCAGAGGCATCGATTCTTCTTCCGTCTTCCTTATTCATTGTCCAGCTTTTGCATGCATATGAGGTGACTGGAAATACCATGTCTTGGGTAAGGCACACCCTAGTCCCCAAAGTGACATTCCTGCCTTTTATACTTCAGAGAGGTCTTTTGCAGCAGATTTGCCCAACGCCATGTATCGTTTGATTTCTTGACTGCTGCTTCCATGGGTGTTGATTGCGGATCCAAGTAAAACGAAAGCCTTGACAAAGTCAATCTTTTCTCCATTTATCATGATGCTGCTTATTGGTCCAGTTGTGAGGAATTCTGTTTTCTTTATGTTAAGGTGTAATGCATACTGAAGGCTGTATCCTTTGATCTTCATCAGTAAGTGCTTCAAGTCCACTTCACTTTCAGCAAGCAAGGTTGTGTCATCTGCATAACGCAGGTTGTTAATGAGTCTTCCTCTAATCCTGATGCTGCATTCTTCTTCATATAGTCCAGCTTCTCATGTTGTTTACTCAGCCTACAGATTGAATAAAGTATGGTTAAAGGATACAACTCTAATGCACACTTTCCTGATTTTAAACCACTCAGTATCCTCTTGTTTTTTTTGAACGACTGCCTCTTGGTCTATGTACAGGTTTCTGATGAGCACAATTAAGTGTTATGGAATTCCCATTCTTCACAATGTTATCCATAATTTGTTATGATCCACACAGTTGAATGCCTTTGCACAGTCAATAAAACACAGGTGAACATCTTTCTGGTATTCTCTGCTTTCAGCCAAGATCCATCAGCAATGATATCCCTCATTCCACATCCTCTTCTGAATCTGGCTTGAATTTCTGGCAGTTCCTTGTCAATGTACTGCTGCAACCTCTTTTGAATGATCTTCAGCAAAATTTTACTTGTGTGTGGTATTAATGATATTGTTTGATAATTTCTGCATTCTGTTGGATCATCTTTCTTTGGAATGGGCACAAATATGGATCTCTTCCAGCCGGTTCATCAGGTAGCTGTCTTCCAAATTACTTCAGGGGTTGTTGTGAAGATGAAATGAAATAATTCAGGACATATGCTTAATACTTATATCTGCAACATAGTAATTATATAGTATTTATTATGTATTCTTTTTAATTAAAAAACTTATTTTTTCTTATAAAGGTGACACACTTATTATAAAAAGTTAAATAATATAAGAGCACAAAAAGTAAAAGTAAAATAAATTAACACCTTCAGAGTTAACCACTGCTAACACCATATTCATATTTGAAATTTATCAAGTGTTTCTTTGAGTCTTGATAGGTAGAAACTTATATAAGTGTTTCAGCACTTAAAAAAGAACATGCATTAAGGATGTTTCAACATTAGAAAATCAATTAATGTAATCCACCACATAAATAAAAGGAAAGAAAAGAATCATATGTTCATCTCAATTGACGCAGAGAAGGCATTTGACAAAGTCCAACACCATTCCTGATAAAAATGCTCAATAAAATAGTTATAGAAGGGAAATTTCTCAACATAATAAAGGGCATCTATGCAAAACCAACGGCCAACATCATTCTTAATTGAGAGAGGCTGAAAACATTCCCCTTGAGAACAGAAACAAGACAAGGATGCACTTTATCACCACTCCTATTTAACATTGTGCTGGAAATCCTAGCTAGAGCAATAAGGCAAGAAAAAGAAATAAAGGGCATCCAAATTGTTAATGAAGAAGTTAAACTGTCCCTCTTTGCAGATGATATGATATTATACATAGAAAACCCTAAAGACTCCACGAGAAAACTACCTGAAGTAATATGAAGATTCAGCAGAGTAGCAGGATACAACATACAAAAATCAGTTGGATTCCTATACACCAATAAAGAGAACAATGAAAAGGAAATCAGGAAAACAGTATCATATATAACAGCACCTAAAAAAATAAAATACTTAGGAATAAATCTAACCAGGGATGTAAAAGACCTATACAAAGAAAAATACTACTGCAAGAAACCCAAAGGGATCTATATAAATGGAAAAACATACCATGCTCATGGATAGGTAGACTCAACATTGTGAAAATGACAATTCTACCTGAAGCAATTTACAAATACAATGCAATCCCAACCCAAATATCAACAACATTCTTTAAAGAGATGGAAAAACTAATCATTAACTCTATATGGAAAGGGAAGAAGCCCCAGATAAGTAAAGCACTATTGAAGAAGAATAAAGTAGGAGGACTCGCACTACCTGACCTCAGAACCTACTGTACAGCTACGGTAGTCAAAACAGCATGGTACTAGTACAATGACAGATACATTGACCAATGGAACAGAACTGAGAACCCAGATATAAATACATCCACCTACGATCACCTGATCTTTGTCAAGGGCCCAAAGTCCATCAAATGGGGAAAACACAGTCTTCTTAACAAATGGTGCCAGCAAAGCTGGATGTCCGTCTGCAAAAAAATGAAACAGGACCCATACCTCACACCATCCACAAAAACTAACCCAGAATGGATCAAAGACCTAAATACAAAGCCAAAAAGTATAAAGTTCATAGAAGAAAAAATATGCTCAACACTAGAGGCCCTAACACATGCCATTAACAGGATACAGACCATAACCAACAACACACAAACTCCAGAAGATAAGCTAGATAACTGGGATCTTCTAAAATTAAACACTTATGCTCATCAAAAGACTTCACTAAAAGAGTAAAAAGAGAACCTACAGACTGGGAAAAAAAATTTGGCCATTAGAAATCAGGCAAAAGCCTAATCTCTAAAGTCTACGAGAAAATCCAACACCTCTACTACAAAAAGACAAATAATCCAATTAAGACATGAGCAAAGGAAATGGACAGACACTTCACCAAAGAAGACATTCAAGTGGCCAACAGACACATGAGGAAGTACTCACGATCATTAGCCATTAGAGAAATGCAAATCAAAACCACAATGAGGTACCATCTCACCCCAGCATTACTGGCACGAATCAAAAAAATTGGAAATAACAAATGTTGGAGAGGCTGCTGGGAGATCAGAATTCTTATGCACTGCTGGTGAGAATGCATAATGGTAAAACCATTTTGGAAAATGATATGCTGCTTCCTTAGAAAGCTAGCAATAGGAATACCGTATGATCCAGCAATCCTACTCCTAGGAATATATCCTAGAGAAATAAGAGTCATCACACAAATAGACATATGCACACCCATGTTGACTGCGGCATTGTTCACAATAACAAAAACATGGAAACAACCTAGATGCCTATCAACAGATGAATGGATAAACAAACTGGTACATACACACAATGGAGTATTATGCAGCGATAAAGAACAATGATGAATCTGTGAAGCATCTCATAACATGGATGAAACTGGAG
>NW_004443990.1:7977680-7997113 GCF_000243295.1 Trichechus manatus latirostris
GAAAATGTTCTACATTCTACCTTGGTGAGTAGCATCTGGGGTCTTAAAAGCCTGTGAGCAGCCATCTAAGATACTCCACTGGTCTCACCCCTGCAGGAGCAAGGGAAAATGAAGAAAACAAGATACAAGGAAAAGATTAGTCCAAAAGACTAATGGACCACAACTACCACGACATCCACCAGACTGAGTCCAGTACAACTAGATGGTGCCCAGCTACCACCATTGACTATTCTGACAGGGATCACAACAGAGGGTTCCGGACAGAGCTAGAGAAAATTGTAGAACAAAATTCTTACTCACAAAAAAAGACCAGATTCACTGGCCTGACAGAGACTGGAGAAACTCCGAGAGTGTGGCCCCCGGACACCTTTTAGCTCAGTAATGAAGTCATTCCTGAGGTTAACCATTCAGCCAAAGATTAGACAGCCCCATAAAACAAAACAAGACTAATGAGGCACAACAGTCCAGGGACAAGGACTAGAAGGCAGGAGGGGACAGGGGAGCTGGTAATAGGGAACCCAGGGTTGAGAAGGGACAGTGTTGACATGTCATGGGGTTGGTAACCATTGTCATCAACAATATGTGTACTGTTTAATAAGAAACTATTCTGTTCTATAAACCTTCATCTAAAGTACAATAGGAAAAAAAGAACATGCATTCCTTATTTACAGGGTAAATAGTTGATGTATATACTCATTATTACAACCATATTAATTATTTTTGTATTTCTATGTTGTAAAAGATTTGTAATAACTGTATCTTCATGGTGGGCTGCACCTTTCATAATTACAAAAGACTTCAAGTTTTCCCCTTGATCTCAAAAGTCTGAGTTTAATATTACAACCCTTCCTTCCTTTCTGCTTCTACTTGCTTAGACAGGTGGATTTGTCCCAAGGAAATTCAGCACCTTAATAGGTTATTTTTTTTAAGGGTTCAATTTTCTTCTCCCCTTCCCTTAAGACAACTAAGGTACAGTCACCCTTTTTGTTCTTACTAATCTTAGGTTCTGTAAGAATCTGAGATCTTGTAAATACTACATATCCTATTTGGATCCACTTCCTCCTGTATTGAAAAAAGATTGCTCCAAATTGTAGCAGCAACCCAGCTCCAGGGAGTTTAAGTTTTCACTAGACTTCAAGTGAAACTATCAATTCACAGGCATTTTAAGGGCTATTTTTTCCCTTGAAAACTTTACACGTGGTTTGATATTTGTACATATTTTGTGCTTCATCTATAGAGAAGTAGGCACTTCGAAATGGCATCCCTATTCATAAACAGGCTGATATGACCTTTCCAAATTTAGTCTAATTCCTATTGAAATCCTCTTATTAAGATGAAATGATAAAGGAAAGGTGAAAGGATACTGATGAAGAATACTGAGTATATCATGGACTGACAGAACAAACAGATTAGTCTTAGAAGAAATACAACCAGAATGCTCCTTAGAAGCAAGGATGTACAAGCCTTCAACTAGCTTACTTTAGACATGTCATCAGGAAAGCCCAATTGCTAGAAAAGGACATTATGGTTAGCAAAGTGAGGGAAACCCTTAACAAGATGGATTGACATAGTAGCCTAAAAATGGACTAAAAAATGGACTCAAACATACCATCAATCATGAAGATGGTGTAGGACCAGGCAAAATATAAGGTCACTGTGAGTTGGAGCCGACTGGATTGAAACTAGCAACATGAAGAAAAAGTAAGTCCTTGCTTATTTGCCCCTGGCTATTTTTTCCTATGAAAATAATGATGATGATGCCCATTAGGTGCTGTCTTAGGCTGCATTCTCTAGAGAAGCAAAACCAACAAAGCAAATAAATATATATAGAGAGAGATTCATATCAAGGAAACAGCTCACGCGATTGTAGAGGCTAGAATGTCCCAAGTCTGTGGATCAGGGTAGAGGCCTCTTCCAATTCACGGAGCCACAGAAGCTGGCGAGCCCAAGATCAGCAGCTTGGAGAGCAGGGCTTCCGCTCACAGGCTGTGAAGGTCAATGAATTCCAAGATTGGCAGGCAAGACTGAAAGGTTTCTCCTGATTCATGTAGCTACAGGGGCTGGCGAACCCAAG
The DNA here is from genome assembly GCF_000243295.1 of Trichechus manatus latirostris. Taxonomy (NCBI): domain Eukaryota; kingdom Metazoa; phylum Chordata; class Mammalia; order Sirenia; family Trichechidae; genus Trichechus; species Trichechus manatus. Next base: position 7,979,755 of record NW_004443990.1, read on the forward strand.
ACTGGCAGGTCAGAGAGCAGGGCTCCACTCACAGGCTGTGAAGATAGACGAATCCCAAGTTTGGCAGATAAGCTGACAGCTCAAGTCCCAAGAACCAGAAGTGAGACAACAGGAGGTAGCAGCAGGATCCAGAGTGAGCAAACAGCAAGAACGTCTGCTTATATTCAGATCCAGGCCACACACCCAAGGAAACTCCCTTTCATCGGATTGGCTACTCACAGCATATTCAATCATGGAAGTGATCACATATAAACACTGAGAATCATGGCACAGCCAAGTTAACCCACAGTATTAACCATTACAGTTCCCAAGCGCTTTACATACATCATCCTTACTCTGATCCTCACAGGAGCCCCTGCATGAGTGTGGTTACCACTGTTGTGTAGATAAGAATCTGAAGCTTGGAAGTTGAAGTAATGAGTAGAGTTACACACGACTAGTAGTGGCGAGAGGGAGATGGGGCTCAAGCACTTTCTGTCTGACTCTGCTTGTTCACTGCTCCAAAATCTGAACTTCTGGAGAAGATGGGCAATTCTTTTGTTTTTCTATGTTTTGAGTAAATGTTCTTTTTTTCTCTCCCTGGATGCTCTTTATTGGAGTCCAGTGAGACTAAATTCCATATGCAGCCATAGAGATGCAAGTCTGAAGGAGTGAGGGCTAAACCAAAGCCAAACCCATTGCTGTTGAGTCAATTCTGACTCATAGTAACCCTATAGGACAGAGTAGAACCGCCCCATAGGGTTTCCAAGGTTGTAATCCTTATGGAAGTAGAAGACTGCCACATCTTTCTCCCAAGAAGCGGCTGGTGGATTCAAACCACCGACCTTACCAATAGCAGCCAAGCACTTAACCACTGTGCTACCAGGGCTCCTTAATGGAAGGCGAGACCTGTTTAATTTACAGTTAAGCAAACGAATACAACTTCCTTAAATAAACTCTCTGAGAGGGTTGATGGAATCAAGCCTCTTGTTATTCCAGTGCTGTAATTCCAGAATTTACCTTAATGATTTAACAGAAAACATTGATACCATATATTGCTCTCCATCTATTGCAAATGCCGTATAAAGTATTATTTAGAATACAGTAGCTTTGTATTAAAATATATACCCAGTTTCAGAAATGCTAAAAGCATTTAGAATGGCAAACTAGGTAAAATTTTCAGAATTATTTAGATTGTTTCTTACAATATGTAACTTTGGAAAAAAGTGTTGTTCCTCTTGTTTGCAGATGTATTTCCATTAGTGTGAGCTGTACAGTGTAATACAAGATGTTTTAGTATCATTGGCTAAAAGGAGCTGGGAATAATTTAATAAGAAGGAGGAAATGATGTGGACCAAACCAGTAGAAGCTCTGAACTGGTGTTGGGCGCACAGCATTATACCTGTAGAACTTGCCACAAATTCAGGCCCTTCCCTAGACTTACTCATTCAAGATTTTGATGAGTGGAGTGCCAGGCATGTGTATTTAGAAAATCTCACAAGTGATTCTGATGTTCATCTCTGGTTAAGAACCTCTGGTTGGGAGCACGCCTTCCCTGGGTAGTACACTGACTTGCAACAGCAAAACATTTTCTGTCCAACACTGACTTTCACTTCACACGATTTTCCTTCCTTGCCCCTTTCCTCACTCCAAGAAAAAATACAAGAATTACACAATGAAATAACCACATGCAGATGTTCAAAGATGGAAGACCTGGATCACCTTATTCTCAGAGAAACCCTCCTCGGTTGTCTGTTGTGAATACTTGATGGAGGCAGGGCTTAATGGCCAGTTGCATGCTGGGAAAGGGTATTTGAGACCATTTTGTGCAGTTTTTTAAAAAAAAACCCAGCAAAGAAACTGGAGTGCCTTCTTTTCATCCAATCGTATAGTGAATAGATGGACAGAACCTGAGAAACCATAGAGTCTAGTTGCTTCATTTGGAGAAACTGAACCTGGAGTGGGGAAGTGACTTCTTCAATGTCACACTGCTTTTCCCTACAGTACACATGATTCAATTCAATGGCCAACCTGGAGATGTAAACAGAGCTGTCTGTTCTTTCTTGGAACACTGCCTTACCAAAATTAGAAAGAACACAGAAACAGCTGTTTAACATGTCCAGAAGTGAGTCTACTCCAGTAAAGCACCAACAGTTTAGCCAAGAAATATTCAAAGAAAAAAAAGAGAGAGAGATCAGCCTGGAACAGCTTCTTTAGCAAAGTTGCCCATCTTCACAGAAGCACACAAAGAATAAAATAATCAAAGCTACCTTTACATGTGCTTTCCTGCCATCAGTGTGGGTTGTTCTGTGACAAAACACATTTAAAATAGTCTTAGAGTTTCTGTACATGCATTTTTTCTGGAACCATACTCAAAGAAGTGCTCTTCCAATCTCAGTCTCTCCCCTGTCCTCAGCCCCTACACACACAAACACACACACACCCCTAAACAAAAACCTTGGAGAAGAGATTTAGAATAAGGTTGAAGATCTGATGCCAAATAATCCTTATGACAGATATGATGTTTTGTTGGACTATTGCATTCATCTGCCATGGAGTTGAGATTTAATTCCATTCTTTAACAAGTCCGTGCTCAGCATGGAATGCCACTGCTATCACTTCTAAAATGAGGACCTGGGCGTGGTGTCAGGTAGGGTGCTTCTGTTGCAGACAACAGAAAACCCAACTCAAATGACTGCAGTAACAAATGGGATGTGGTTGGCTCAAATAATTGAAATGTCAAGAAGTAGTGGTGACTGCAAGTGCAGTTTGATCAGGGCGTGGCCTCCTCTGCGCCTCCCTGTTTCTCAGGTGTGTGGTTGGGTTGGCTTCCCTCAAGGTGGGAAGATGGCATCAATAGTTATACCTGCTTCTTCACCCGCATCCAAGCTTCCCTCTAATTGAGCTAGTCATTGTTACACTAATGGTAACAACAATGTCAACAACTAATATTCATTGAGCGCTTAATAGGTGCCAGGCACTTTTCTAAGTGATTTTGATGCATTAACTCTTTCAGTCATCATAAATAGCACAGTGGAACAGCCCTGATTTGTTAAATCAATCAAGGTAATCAAGGTCAACCCCTGACGCTGTTGTTGATAGCTGCCTTCCAGTCGGCCCCTGACTCAGGAGGGGAGGCAAGATTCCCCCTAAAATGTAAGGTCACTACAAAAGGTGAAGAATGGATATAATGGAAACAACCACAGTGTGAACTATAGCCATGTCTCTGAAAAGTTATAATTCTGCTCCATGCTTCAGTTTTCCTTAATGATATAGCTGAATACAGGCAAAAAGCAAGATACCTTTTTCTTACGTTGTCCATATTACCTAAATTGCCTTTTGTCTTAAATGTCCTTGCCTTGCAGGTACAGATGCCAACAGACACTGCATTGGGAAGCGCACACATTTCCCAAAATTTGTTTCAAAACACACGACCAGCTTTCCTGCTGCATGTTATACTGGCCTCTTGGGTCAGACGTTGAGTCCTTTTGATTCTGCTGCTTTTCTTCTGACATTGGCAAAGAGGTATGGAAAGCTCTTTGCTTGCTCTGTCTTCTGTGGAGCTTCTTTCTCTGTTACTCTTGATTTACAGGAAGAAAGGGGCAACCAGAGCAGGCTTTTGCTGCTGCTTTGGTTTGTCTCACTCCCCATCTCCTCCAGTCCTCACCTTGTACATCCTAGGTGGTTCCCTCTAAGAATTAAGCACTGGTCTGATATTGTCCATTTCTCAAACTTGAATTCAGTTAGAATTTTATCATGAGTCACAAAAAAACCAAAATGTTTTATTAAGATTTATGGCATTTTAGTAAATCAAGTGTGTCTTAGTCATCTAGTGCTGCTCTAACAGAAATACCACGAGTGGATGGCTTTACAAAGAGAAGTTTATTCTCTCACAGTCCAGTAGGCTACAAGTCCAAATTCAGGGCATCAGCTCCAGGGGAACCTTTCTCCGTCAGCTCTGGAGGAAAGTCCATGTCATCAGTCTTCCTTTGGTCTGGGAGCTTCTCTGCGCAGGAACCTCAGGTCCAAAGGACACGCTGTGCTCCCGGCACTAGTTTCTTGGTGATATGAGGTTCCCATGTGTCTCTGCTCGATTCTCTCTTTTCTATCCCAAACGAGATTGGATTAAGACACTATCTAATCTTGTAAACCTCATCAGTATAATCTCATCACAGTGATAGAATTTACAACACATAAGGAGATCACATATAACCTCATCATAGTGATGACTTTACAACACATAAGGAAATCACATCAGATTACACAATCATATAGTACCGGGAATCATGACCCAGCCAAGTTGACAGGTATTTTTGGGGGACACAATTCAATCCATGACAAAGTGTTAATCTCAGCAAGCTTCATTGATTTGAAATAACTAATGGACAATTTACTGCCTGAATGCTAAATGTTTAAATACCACCTTGGTATAAATTAATACAACCTATTCGAGAAATAATTTGACAATGCTTTACCAAAAGTTACAAAATATCCCACTCCAAAGATTTATGTAAATGTAGAGGTGAAAAGCATTATTCACAATGATGTTCATTGCAGACAGACTTAGAGTAACATAAATGGAAACAATATACATTCCAACCACATGCAGGGCTGAGACAAGTATGCATAGTAAAAGCTCCTTAAGAGAAACATTATGTAACTATTAGTAGTTGCCTTTGTTTGGTACACTTTTCCACCCCACCGCCTTACTTCTCTGCCAGCGAACTCCCACTTAGCCTTCAAGACTCAGGGTACCCACCCTGCTCTTGGGTCCCCCTCGTCCTCTGTGCTTATATAACACCTGGGCACACCTATATTAAAACATTTATAGCCCCTTGCACCGTAACCCATTGATTTTGCTTGTCAGCCTCCCGTACTGGATTGCAAGTACTTTCAGTAGGGGCTGTTTGTGCAAGTTAAAAATCAGGAGAGGGTACAAAAAGTACAATTTTTCCTAATTTATAAAATTTAGGCTTCAGCTGATTTAGAGCTGCTGCCTCCACCCCCTTCACTCCACCTTATCAGCAACACCATCCATCCCCCCTTCACCGCACCTTATCAACAACACCATCACCCCCTTCACCCCATCTTATCAGCAACACCATCACCGCCCAAGTCTCTTATGGAAGAGGCGGAATTTGCCTAAAAGTCTTCTAGAAATGGCCAACAAGCATGTGAAAAGATCTATTCAACAACATTGGTCATTAGAAAATGCAAATCAAAACCACAATGAGACATTTCTTCACACCCACTAGGATGGTAGAGTAAAACGAAACAAAACAGAAAATAACAAGCGTAGACTACAGGGACGTGGAGCAACAGGAATCCTAGCACACTGCTGGTTGGAATGTAAACTTGTGCAGCTGCTGTGGAAAATAGTTTGGTGTTTCCTCAAAAAGTTAAACATAGACTTATCACAGCATAGGATATATTATAGGACAGAGTAGAACTGCCCCACAGGGTTTCCAAGGACCGGCTCATGGATTCAAGCTGCCGACCTTTTGGTTAGCACCCAAATGCTTAACCACAGTGCCACCAGGGCTTCAGACTTAACATATGACCCAGCAATTCCACAGTTAGCTATATACTGAAGAAAAATGAAAACATATATCTATGCAGAAACTTCTACAGGAGTGTTCATAGCACCACTGATAACAGCAAAAGGTGGAAACAACCCAAATATCCATCAACCCATGGATGGGTAAACAAACTGTGGAATATACATACAACAGAACATTATTAAGCCATAAAAGGAATGAAGTGCTGATACATTCTACAACTTGGGTTATCCTCAAGACATTAGGTCAAGTGAAAAAAGCCAGCTACAAAAAGTCACATATTGTGTGATTCCTTTTATATGAAATATTTGGAATAGGCAAATCCATACACAGAAATCCATATACAGGGGACAGAAGGAGAGTAGAGTGGAAGTGGTTACTTAATGGGTGCAGTGTTCCAGGATGATGGAAAAGTTTTGAAACTATATAGAGGTGGTGGCTGTGCAACATTATGAATGCACTAAATGCCACTGAAGTGTACACTGTAAAATGTTTATTGTATGTTATGCGAAGTTCACCTCAATAAATAAAAAGCCCTATAAAATAAAAAACCTTCTTGGGTGGGCGTGCCTTTTTTGGAGAGTGGGTATGAGGAGATTAGAAATGAGGCTTGCGGAACTTTCCTGCACAAGTCTAGGTACCATCAACATGCTTTCATATGTTCTTTTACAAAGTTTGTTTCCTTGAATGTCTCAGGTACCCCATAGACAAATTGGGACTGCAATAAGATCGGCGTGATTCGGTTTACACGGAAACGTGGCGCGCGATCCTTTCCTTCAGACGAAATGACTTCAAAATGCATTCCAGTGGGATTTATTACTCAGCCCTATGCCCCTTTCCTAAGCCCACGGTCAAGAATTTGAGGTTGCTTTCCTTCCCATTCATTCCCAACCCGGGATCCGCGCAGCGCTCCCATTTGCCCGCCCGACTTCTGAGCGGAGCGTTCTGGGGGAAAGAGAACCGTCAGATCCTCGCGGGCTCCGGGCGCTGGCGGGCCCGGCCCGCCTCCGCCCGTGCCCGGCCCCGTCACGTTTGCTTGCAGAGCGATTCCCGGCTGCGCCGGGGTTGGGAGGCGACGGGGTAGCTGAGGGGAGCGGTCACGTGAGAGGAGGAGTCTGACCTACTTTGCCCAGCAACAGGCGCATGCGCACTCCCGCTTGCGCGCCGCCCGGGAGACTCACGTGGAAACGCACGTGCCGGGGCTCTAAGGCTGGAGGCTTAGGTCGCCGGGCGTACCCGCAGGGCCGCACTGGGAGGCGGGCCTGGCTCGGCGGGACCTCTAGCTGGCGGGAGCGGGTGCGGAGGGTCTGGTCCCGCAGTATTCCCGCGCAGTTGGAGGTGGACCTCTGTCTTCGGAAGCCGCAATCATCACCATCAATAATCCGCAGCCTTGGAGAGCTGCCTCGGAGTCCCATGGGGCTTGCTATGAATTCATCAAAGTCAACATTTATTAAAAATTAAAACAAAGTAACTGTACACAGGTGCATACACCCTCTGAATCACCAATTTCCACAACTCGGAATTTATACTACAGATGGACTACTTGTGTGAAAAGACGTCCCCTAGGAAGATAATCGTTCCTTACAGCATGTCTGATATCGCGAATGATCAGAAACAATCTACGTGTCCAACAATAAACACCATTTACAGAAATTACCGTTGGGCCATACTTGGAATTCTCTGCAGCTGTTAAAATGAAATAGACAGCTCTATAGGCACTGATATGAAGAGACCTCCAAGATACGTTATGTGATTTAAAAAAAAGTGCAGAACATTACGTATGGGATGCTAATGTTTGTGTGGAAAAAAAAGGATTATGTATAAGCTTGTGAGTGTATAGAATAGCTCTGGAAAGATGCAGAAGAAACTGGTAAAGAAGGAATATTGGATGGCTGCGGGAGAGAGAACAAGGGAAGACTGACTACACTTACTTTTATAACTTTTAAAAGAAAATTAAAAAAGAGTTACTTAGCATTTGCTCTATGCTGGGCATCAAGTTTTATCTAAACCATTTCCTTGTAGAGAGTTTGTCATGCAAGTTTATGCGACATTTCTTATTCTGTTCAGCTTATATCTTAATGTTGAAAGGTTTCTGATGAACTCCGTTGAGAATTTTTTTTAACTCCCAAGATGTACAACCCAAAACGTCATTTGCATAATTTGATTCTTTCTAAACTCTATCTCTTGAGGGAAGAAATTTTACCAAGGGATTCTCAGCAATAAATATTTGCATAATAAAACCTACACAGCAATTTTACATCTGTGATTAACCTTTGCTCTCCTAATTATTCTTTGAGTTTGTAGTGCAGATTTTATTATCATTATTGTTATCATATGTGGAGTCCCTGGATGATGCCAATGGTTAATGTGCTCACTGTTAAAAGGTTAGGAGATCAAGTCTACCCAGAGGCACCTTGGAACAAAGCCCTGGTGATCTACTTCTGAAAAATCAGCCACTGAAAACCTATGAAGCACAGTTTACTCTGACACTCATTAGGTTGCCATGAGTTGGAATTGATAGCAACTGGTGTTTATTATATGTATACCAGTTGGTTAAACGTAACAAAATCGAACTCGAAGTGGCTTGAACAGTGTTGTTGTTAGGTGCCTTCAAGTTGGTTCTGACTCATAGTGACCCTATGCACAACAGAAAGAAAAGCCACCCTGTTCTGTGCCATCTTCACAATCGTTATGCTAGAGCCCATTGTTGTAGCCACTGTGTCAGTCCATCTTGTTGAGGGTCTTCATCTTTTTCGCTGACCCTCTACTTCACCAAGCATGATGTCCTTCTCCAGGGACTGATCCCTCCTAATAACATGTCCAACGTACATGAGACGCAGTCTCGCCATCCTCACTTCTAAGGAGTGTTCTGGCTGTACTTCTTCTAAGACAGATTTGTTTGTTCTTCTGGCAGTCCATAGCATATTCAGTACTCTTCACCAACACCATAATTCAAAGGTATCAATTCTTTGGTCTTCCTTATTCATTGTCCAGCTTTTACATGCATATGAGGCGACTGAAAATACCATGACTTGGGTCAGATGCACCTTAGTCCTCAAGGTGACATCTTTGCTTTCCAACACTTTAAAGAGGTCTTTTGCAGCACGTTTGCCCAATGCAATATGCTGTTTGATTTCTTGACTGCTGCTTCCATGGGCATTGATTGCGGATCCAAGTAAAATGAAATCTTTGACGTCAATCTTTTCTCCGTTTATCGTGATGTTGCTTAATGGTCCAGGTGTGAGGATTTTTGTTTTCTTTATGTTGAGGTGTAATCCATACTGAAGGCTGTGTAGTCTTTGATCTTCATCAGTAAGTGCTTCAAGTCCTCTTCACTTTCTGCAAGCAAGGTTGTGTCATCTGCATATTGAAGGTTGTTAATAAGTCCTCCACCAATTCTGATGCCTCGTTCTTCATACAGTTCAGCTTCTCTGATTATTTGCTCAGCATGCAGATTGAATAAGTGTGGTAAAAGAATACAAGCCTGACACACACCTTTCCTGATTTTAAACCACGCAGTATCCCCTTGTTCTGTTTGAACAACTGCCTCTTGGTGTATGCACAGGTTTCTCGTGAGCACAATTAAGTTTTCTGGAATTCCCATTCTTCGCGATGTTATCCATAATTTGTTATGATCCACATAACATGATCAGTAAAGGGGATGTATAAGCTTTATTTAACTGAAGTCCAGGACAGGATGGGCTTCAGCCATGGCTTGATTCAGCAGCTATACAATGTCACCAGGATCTGGTTTCTTTCTGTCTCTCTGCCATGCATTCCATATTGTCATCTTCCGCTAAAGCTTTGGGAAGGTCTCTGTGAGAATGCTTCTTTTCCAGGAGCAACAAGCAAACATCTTTCCCAGATTCGTCAGCTTGAATAGGGCCAAATGGCCACATCTAAACAAATAACAGTAACCAGAGATGGGGTTATTCTGATTCATTTAGGTTAATCCATTACCCATATGATTTGTGGGGAGTTTCAAACAAGCAAGCAAACAAACAAACAAACAAGGTATGAATGTTGGGGAGGCAACCACGAAGCCCCTACATCATCACTCGGATTACTCCTACTGCTATTATTTTCTCCCTTTCCAGCTGTGGCAGCTTAGACTGGGTGAGATCTCACGACTGGTCCCAAATTATGCAGCCAGTGTATCTGCGTTTTTCTTACCTTCCCCACCGTCCCCCACACCCCCTGGTAACCACTAATTTTCTTTAGTCTCGATGGATTTACCTATTCTAGGTATGCAATATAAGTGGAATCACACAGTATTTGTCCTTTTATGTCTGGCTTATTTCACTTTCAAGATTTCAAATTTCACAATGCTTTCAAAGTTCATCCACGTGGTGACACCCTATATCAGAACTTCATTTATAGCTGAATAATACTTTGTTCTATGGATATCTCACATTTTGTTTATCCATTCATGTGCTAATGGGCACTTGGGTTATTTCTACCATTTGGCTATTGTAAATAGTGCTGCAGTAAACATTGGTTAGTCTGTTTGACTCACCCCTTTAAATTCTTCTGAGTATATACCAAGCAGTGGAATTGCTGGGTTAAATGATATTTCTATGTTTAACTTTTGGAGGAATTTCCCAACTGTTTTCCACAACGGCTGCACTGTTTTATCTTCCCACTAGCAATGTATGAATGTTCCTATTTCTCCACATCCTCTCCAACACTTGTTATTTTCTGATTTTTTTTTCTTTTTATAAAAGGGACCGTAGTGCATATGATGTGGTATTTCATTGTGGTTTTAATCTGCATTTCCTTGATGACTAATGACGCTGAGCATCTTTTATGAGCATCTTGTTGGCCATTTGTATATTTTCTTTAGAGTAATGTCTATTCAAGTCCTTTGCCCATTTTTTAACTGGATTGTAGTCTTTTTGTTGTTGAATTTAAAAAATTCATTATGTATTCTGGATATTAAACCCTTATCTGATATATAGTTTACACATCTTTTCTCCCATTCTGTAGGTTGTCTTTTCATTTTCTTGATAATGTCCCTGAATGCACAAAAGTTTCTAATTTTGATGAAGTCGTTTATCGATTTTTTCTTCGGTCCTTGTGTTTTTAGTGTCACATCTAAAAATCCGTTGCCTAAAAGAAGGTCCTATATCTTTACTCCTATGTTTTCCTCTAAGAGTTTTATGGTGTTAGCGCTTATATTTAGGTCATTGTTCCATTTTGAGTTAATTTTTGTATATGGTGTGAGGTATGGGTCCAGCTTCATTCTTTTGCATGTAAAAATCCAGTTGTCCCAGCACTATTTGTTGAAGAGACTGTTCTTCTTTCCCCCACTGAATGGATTTGGCATCCTTATCAAAAATCGATTGGTCATAGATGTGTGGATCATATTTGCATTTTTTCCCCTGCAGTGCACATTTTCCCAGTGAAGGAGTGAGTAAGGGCATCAACAAATCAGGGCCAAATTATATCTACTACTAGAAAAACAACTTGAGTCATGATGAAAGATCAGTGATGTCATTTTGGCAGAATTATATAAAATGAAGTATACAAATACCTCATTTATGGGCTATTTCTTCATCCACCCATCCAATAAGTATTAAACCCCGACTATACATGGAAGCAAGGAGCCCTGGTTGTGCAGTGGTTAAGCATGCGGCTGCTAACCGAGAGGTCGGTGGTTTGAACCCACGAGCAGCTCCACAGGAGAAAGATGTGGCAAACTGCTTCTGTAAAGATTTATAGCCTTGGAAACTCTATGGGGCAGTTCTACTCTGTCCTATAGGGTCCCTATGAGTCAGAGTCGACTCAGGCAATGGGTTTTCAAAAAAACATTTTTTTTTAATACATGGAAGCACAAGGGCTCTTGAAGAAATACAGAAGATGTATATGACCAAGTCCCTGCACTCAAAAGCGAATATAGTTAAGTTAGGCTGACAAAATAGATAGTTGGAAAGCATTGAAATTATGATATGAGACAGCATGCAATTAAGTGCCTAAGTAGATGATAATGTAGCATGGCAGGTGTTCAGAGCAGACAGAGACCACATAGGCAGAGAGTGGTTGAAAAAGATAGCAAATAGGAGAGGACATTGAAGGATTGCTTAGATTAGATAAGATAAGCAGGGGAGAAGGGAAGGATCTTTAGATGGTTGGATACCATATGAGCAAAAGAGTATGGGTAGAAATGAATCCAGTGTTCTCAAGACTAGAGGTCAGACCTATTGACATGGGTGGTTTGTGTTAGAGAGGAGTGACAGGTGATGTTGGAAATGTAAGAAACCAGATTCCCCAGGCCTTGCTACCCTGTGGGTACAGATTCATAGTAATTATTTAAATTGCACTGGCTCCTGTTCCCACCTGCTCATCCTTTTCCAAGTCTCATCCAGTTACATCAGAGTGTACCAAGGGTCTCTCACATGTGTTCACAGATCAGTCAGCCAATTACTGTCTGTCTTAGGCTGAGTTCTCTAGAGAAGCAAAACCAGTAAATTGTATAAATATATATATATATAGAGAGAGATTTATATCAAAGAAGCAGCTCATGTGATTGTAGAGGCTGGAATGTCCCAAATCCATGGATTAGGATACAGGCTTCTACCAGTTCACATAGCCACAGTGGCTGGCGAGCCCAAGATTAGCAGGTTGGGAAGCAGGACTCCGCTCACAGGTTGTGAAGATCAACGAATCCCAGGATGGGCAGATAAGCTGGTAGCTCAAGTCCCAAGAACTGGAGGCGAGACGAACAGCAGGCAGCTACCAGATCCAGAGCAAGCAAAAAACCAGAACGTCTACTTATATTTGTATGCAGGCCACACCCCCAAGGAAATTCCCTTGCAACTGACTGGCTACTCACAGCAGACTCAATCATGGGAGTGATCACATATAAACACTGAGAATCATGACCCAGCCAAGCTGACAGATAGTCTTAACCATCACACTGTCACTCCACAGCATCTGCCGTGCTCTTCCTCTCCAGCTCTGGTCCCCTTCAAATCTGGTCCCCCACTCTTAGGAAAGCATGATGAAAAGAGTCTCACCACCATTTGACTGGTTATCTGGGGAGGACAGGGAAGAGTCAAGGATGCTTCCAACCATATCCACCATGTTGGCTGCATGCCATGCCATCACAGTGCACTCTACACACAGAGCATGCCCATAATGGGCATATTCACACCGTAAGGAGAAGGGACCCCATCCAGCACACTGGGTGCTCAAATACTTAACAACCATCAATTCAAGGACAGGGTCAAGACTAGAGTGAGACAAGTGAAGCTCCTAGGGTACAAAATTTCAGGAGGTACTCACTCTCAGGATTGTGCAGTGCAACCTTACAGGAATGGTGTGTTATTCTCTTTGTCTTGTTGTTTTGACAGGCCCAAACTAGAAACCTAAAAGTGTCCATCTGTAACTTTAAGACTCACAGCATATCAAGGAAGTCTTAATAGTAGGCAGCTGTCTTAGTTATCTAGTGCTGCTATAACAGAAATACCAGAAGTGGATGGATTTAACAAAGAGAAATTTACTCTCTCACAGTTGAGTAGGCTACAATTCCAAATTCAGGGCACAAGCTCCAGGGGAAGGCTTTCTTTCTCGTTGGTTCTAGGGGAAGGTTCTTGTCATCAATCTTCCCCTGGTCAAGGAGCTTCTCAGTGCAGGGACCCTGAGTCCAAAAGGACATGCTATTCTCCTGGTTCTTTTCTCTTGGTGGTATGAGATCCCCATATCTCTCTGCTTGCTTCTCTCTTTTATATCTCAAAAGATATTGGCTTAAGACACAATCTGATCTTGTAGTTTGTGTCCTGCTTCATTAACATAACTGCCACAAATCCCATCTCATTAACATCATAGAGACAGGATTTACAACACATAGGAAAATCACATCATATGACAAAATGGTAGAGAATCATACAATACTGGGAATCATGGCCTAGCCAAATTGATACACATATTTTTGGGGGATACAATTCAATCCATGACAGCAGCTATAGATGTTGATTTTGACTAACAGCCATATATTTACTTGTCTGTGTTTCTCTGTTTCTTTCTTTTGAATATTTTTCTTATCCATCCTTTTTTTAGGATGGATAAGAAATCAGCCCAAATTATACTCTAGACTTTGAACTATTAACTATATATGTGTATTTATGTGGATCTATAAGCTGCATGTTTATCTGATAATTCAACAAACAAAGATAGACTGGGTCATGCATGTGATAATGGAGCTACCAAGAAAATGAAAATAAATGAAAGGTTGTCTTTCCAGGAGATCAGGGAAGATAGTCTGTAAGGAAAAGATAGACTTGTTCACAAATAAGAACCATAAACTGAGGTACTGCAAGGGTAAAACTTTACCAGGTTGGAGGGGACAAAAAAGAGTGAATTGCTATCTCTACCATAGTTCTCTGTGGGTGGGAGGTTGAAGGAGGTCAAGAAAGGTCTTCATTTGGGATATGATACATGAGCTAGGTCTTCAAAGGTAAATCCCTCATATGCCAGGCATTTTGTTAAGCATCGGAATAGGGAAAGGAAAATCCCAGATACTAAAACACTCACAGTCCAGTTGGGGACAGGCCTGCAAACAGAAATTGCAAAGATCCTGATAAGTGGTCAACCGAGGTTTCTACTCAGTGCTATTAAGGAACAGGAGAAAAAGCAAGGTGCCTGATGTGTGGGAATTGGGTGATAAATTTTGAGTGTGACAAAGCCACCCGTTCCAAAATCCTTTGTATAGAGAGTTTAAAGATTGCTGGGCAGGGGCTGACCATATTTGTGTAAGGATCCAGGTTTACTGGAAAATCCCTTTTTCTCTCCTTTTTGATGTTCAATATTATTTGAAAATCTCTGATGATTGAGATGGTACAAAGGCCAGTAGGTAGAAAAGGATATCAAAATGTCACCATGATGGAGACAGAGTGTGTGGTTGGTAACAGGGCCTTCACTGTCAAATGAAGGATGACGCATGTGCTCGAGGCTGAGCCGTCTTATCACCATGGTTATGATGTGGGAATACTGGCCAGGAGTGACCACAACATTGATAGACTTGCCATAGATGAGCCTAATATTGGAAGAAGGGGCCTTTCTCCACATTTTCCCTGAGAAAAACCCTACGAAATGCCATGTCAGAAATATCCACTGGTGAAGAGTCTTTTTGGATTATCTTCGAGCCATGGTCTCCTTCTTTGTCAATGCACTTACAGTGCAATACGTTGTTCTTGGATAATCCAGTTACTGAAGTGTATCAGTCAGGATAGCCTAGCATGTGTCACAGTAACAAACCCAAATCCCAGTGGTTTAAAAGAGTAAAGACTTATTTCTTGCTCATACTACATCTCTATTGCAGGTTGGCTGAGAGCTCTGCTCCATCTTGTCATTGTTCTCACCTGGGGACCGAGACACAGGAGCAGCCACTATCTGGAACGTGGTTTTATTGTCAGAGTGAAAATAGACCTCTGGAGGGTCCTCAATCAGCAATGAAATGCTTCTGCCTAGAAGCGGCGCTCATTACTTCCACTTACTAGTCCTTTGTCCAGAACTAGCCACATGGCTCCATCCAACCTAAAATGGATGAGTACATGCAATTCTACCTGGTTCCAGGAAGGAAAGGGAGCTGGCATGTCTGTGAACAGCTTCAATGACTACTATGCATGACAAGTGTGGCATCTTTTGCCTTAATTTGGCTCTCCAAATCCTGATTCCAGTAGTCAAGATGAAATACCAGGAATGATACTGATGGTAGGAATAATAATATATAATACTTATTCTTAATACTTGTAATACTTAAATAATAACACTGGCTATTCTATCGAAATAGACATAGACACTAGTCTAAGCACTTCGCACGTACTAACGTACTAACTCATTTAAATTTCATAAACTTGGAGACTGAGATTATCAAGGAAAAGGTAATCCTAGGGCATAGAGGAATACAGTCTGTCAGTAGCGAGTGGAAGTTTGGATCACACAGATTTTATTATTAAAAGAAAAGTGATCTTACTTTATAAACTAGGTTTATGAAATGTGGCATATCGATTTCACATACATATCCATTTTCACTTATTAAAGGCTGGATTCAGTGTGTAAAAAACCAGAGAACGGTCGATTCAAAGGCAAGAATAAACTAACCAGGACATTGTTTCTTGTACTTTGCTGTCTGCAGTAATAATAGTTACTTTATCAATTCATGCACAGCATTTTATTACAGGCTTTCCTCATCCCAAGCAACCACAGGCTTCTCAAGGGAAACAGTGATTACAGTGCCTTCCTCCATGTTGGCGCTGGGATCATCCCTAGAGGAATAGCATACTAGCCATATTGTTTAGTGCTTACTAGACATATTGTTTGCAGAATTCTATTTGAGGGACACCTGGAAAAGGTGCGCGTGCGTGCGTGCGTGCATGAAAGTATGAATGAGAGAAAGCAAGAGAGAGAGATTGAGCATGCCTGTGAATCCCTAGGTGTGTTTTTCTCCTCATGTTTGCACACTGGGCCCAACTATTCATTAGTAGCTTATTGAAGTCTTTCCTTTATAGCTAATTTCCCAGCCCCAATTGGAGTTATCTACCAAATATTTCTTTTTTTTTTTTTTGTACTTTAGATGAAGGTTTACAGAACAAACTAGTTTCTCATTAAACAGTACACATATTGTTTTATGACATTGGTTAACAACCCCATGACATGTCAACACTATCCCTTTTTGACCTTGGGTTCCCTATTACCATCTGTCCTGTCCCTTCCTGCCTTCTAGTCTTTGCCTCTGGGCTTTTGTGCCCCTTTAGTCTCATTTTGTTTTATGGGCCTGTCTAATCTTTGGCTGAAGGGTGAACCTCGGGAGTGACGAGTGTCCGGGGGCCATACTCTTGGGGTTTCTCCAGTCTCTGTCAGGCCGGTAAATCTGGTATTTTTTTGTGAGTTAGAATTTTGTTTTACATTTTTCTCCACCTGTGTCTGGGACCCTCTGTTGTGATCTCTGTCAGAGCAACTAGTGGTGGTGGCCGGGCACCATCTAGTTGTACTGGACTCAGGCTGGTGGAAGCCATGGTAGTTCTGATCCATTAGTCCTTTGGACTAATATTTCCCTTGTATCTTTAGTTTTCTTCATTCTTCCTTGCTCCCGAAAGGGTGAGACCAATGGAGTATCTTAGATGGCCGCTCACTGGCTTTTAAGACCCCAGATGCTACTCACCAAAGTAGAATGTAGAACATTTTCTTTATAAGCTATGTTATGCCAATTGAGCTAGGTATTCCCCAAGACCATGGTCTCCACAGCCCTCAGCCCAGCAATTTGGTCCCTCAGGGAGTTTGGATGTGTCTATGAAGCTTCCATGACCTTACCTTGGATAAGTTGTGCTGGCTTCCCCAGTATTGTGTACTGTCTTACCCTTCACCAAAGTTACCACTTTTCTATTGTCTATTTAGTGTTTTTCCATCCCCACCCCTCCCCTCCCTTGTAACCATCAAGGATTGTTTCTTTTTGTGTGTAAACCTTTTCATGAGTTTTAACAGTAGTGGTCTCATACAATATTTGTCCTTTTGTGATTGACTTGTTTAACTTAGCATAATGTCCTCCAGATTCATCCATGTTATGAGATGCTTTGAAGATTCTTTATCGTTGCATAATACTCCATTGTGTATATGTACCATAGATTGTTTATCCATTCATCTGTTGATGGGCATCTAGGTTGTTTCCATTTTTTTGCTACTGTGAACAATGCTGCAATGAACATGGGTGTGCATATGTCTATTTGTGTGATGACTCTTATTTCTCAAGGATATATTCCTAGGAGTAGGATTGCTGGATCATATGGTATTTCTATTTCTAGCTTTCTAAGGAAGTGCCATATCAT
>NW_004443990.1:7997213-8038807 GCF_000243295.1 Trichechus manatus latirostris
GTTTTTTAATTGGATTATTTGTCTTTTTGTTGTAGAGGTGTGGGATTTTCCTGTAGATTTTAGAGATTAGAACAAAAATGTTTTCCCAGTCTGTAGGTTCTCTTTTTACTCTTTTGGTGGAGTCTTTTGCTGAGCATTAAGTGTTTAATTTTTAGAAGATCCCAGTTCTCTAGCTTATCTTCTGGAGTATGTGTGTTTGTTGGTTATGGTTTGTATCCTGTTAATGCCATGTATTAGGGCCTCTAGTATTGATCCTAATTTTTCTTCTATGAACTTTATACTTTTTGGCTTTATATTTAGGTCTTTGATCCATTTTGGGTTTGTTTTTGTGGATGGTGTGAGGTATGGGTCCTGTTTCATTATTTTGCAGACGGACATCCAGTTTTGCCAACACCATTTGTTAAAAAGACTGTGTTTTCCCCATTTGACGGACTTTGGGCCCTTGATGAAGATCAGGTGACCGCAGGTGGATGTATTTACATACAGGTTCTCAATTCTATTCCATTGGTCAATGTGTCTGTCGTTGTACCAGTACTAGGCTTTTTTGACTACCGTAGCTGTATAGTAGATTCTGAGGTCAGGTATCAATAGTGCTTTACTTATCTGGGGCTTCTTCCCTTTCCAAATAAAGTTAATGATTAGTTTTTACACCTCTTTAAAGAATATTGTTAGTATTTAGATCAGTATTGCATTGTATTTGTAAATTGCTTTGGGTAGAACTGTCATTTTCACAATGTTGAGCCTACGTATCCAAGAGCATGGTATGTTTTTCCATTTATGTAGCTCTCTTTTGGCCACCAAATATTTCTGAGAAATTGCTGCTGATTTGGGAAAATGTTTTATGAATTGCATGCAAAAATAATGAAGTAATGATAGCTAACATTTGAGACTTATTGTGTGCCAACCCCTTTACATGCATTATGTTATGCACCCTCAAAATAACCATGTGAAGTGGGTACTATTATCAACTCAAGTTTACATGGATAAAACTGAGACACAGAGAAATTATACTGCTAGTAAACAGAACCAAGGTCTTACTGATGCCAGAGCCCATGCTTGGAAACACTGCATTCTTCTGGACTCGAGCCTTCCTGTTGTCCACCTGAGTCTGGTACTCTGAGCCCTGTGTGTTCTAACCCAGCTCACCTGTAAGAACTTATTATCCTATATGCACTTAAACTTCCAGCTTCTGGCTGTTTACTGAACACCTCTAAGCTGATTCACCTGACTTTTTACCATGGCTTATCCCACCCTTTTGCCTAGAATGTTCTTTTTCTCCACTGCCAGAGTCCTACTGCTCCTTCCAGGCTCAAATCAAGGAATGCTCCTTCACAAAATCCATCTAGTCCCCCTAACCTTGTCTATCTAACTACTGCCCTCCTTTCACATTGCTTTGGTTTTTCACTCTCCCGTGTGTTTCACCTCAGTCCACCTTCTATTGTAGAGCATGGATTATGTCACATGTCCAATTTTATCCCCCAAGCACTTAGCTGACCATGTGGTAGACATTCAGTAAGTGCTTGGTGAGTGAACAGAAGAGGTATTTTCACAGATCTGAGAAACTGTTAAATGGTCACTATGTAAAATGAGGGCACTGTCTTCCTTCCCCTAGTATTTAAACAAAGACACATTGAAAAATAGAACCTAATGAAAATAAAGCTTGTTATAACACACTCAGATCTCATTAATCAAACTATGTCCCTCAGAACTTATTGATGTTGTAACAAAGTTTGATATAACCTAGTCATTCATCCACTTCACAATTATTTATTAAGTGCGTACTCTGTAAACAGGCACTGCTCTAGATGCAGGAGATTCAGCAATAAAGCAAATAGACAATATGCAAACCAATAAGTAAACATATGGTATATCAGATGGTGATAAGTTCTATGTGGGGTGGGGTGGGGGGGAGAATGAAGCAGTATGGAGGATAGGAAATGCTGGCTGGGAGTGGGGGGATGCAATTTTGTATTCAGAGGTCAGAGAACACCTATCTAAGAAGGTGACATTTGAGCATAGACCTGGAGAAAGTAAGAGAAAAAGCTATGCAGATATTTGAGAAGGGAGCATTCCAGGAAGAAGGAACAGCAAGTCCAAAGACCCTGAGGCAGTACTGTGCTCAGCATTCAAGGAATAGCTAGAGGGCAAGTGTGGCTGCAGCTCATGGAACAAGGGGGAGAGAGGTACCAGAGGAGGTCACTAAGATTATGTGCAGTGGGGCAGCTGCAGATTAGGTAGGATGTTAATTTTATTTTTTTTTGGTGAGAATATACACCAATTCAACAATTTCTACAAGTACAGTTCAGTGACATTGATTACATTCTTCAAATTGTGCAACTATTCTCACCCACTTTTTCAGAATTATTCCTCCCCCATTAACATAAACTCACTGCCTCCTAAGTTTCCTATCTTAATCTTTCTAGTTGCTGTTGTCAATATGATACCATATAGATAGTTCTTAAAAGAGCACAATGCTCAAGGCAGACATTCGTTACTAGTTAAGCTAAACTATTGTTTGGTTTTAAGAAGACTCCAGGGGATATTTTTGGTTTAAGGCTTAAGGTTTAAAGATTATCTCAGGGTAATAGTTTCAGGTGTTCATCCAGTCTCCATGGCTCCAGAAAATCTGGAATCCATGAGAATTTGAAATTCTGTTCTGCGTTTTCTCCCTTTTGATCAAAATTCTTCTATAGAATATTTGATCAAAATGTTCAGTAATGGTGGCCAGGCACCATCCAGTTCTTCTTGTCTCGTGGCAAAGGAGGCAGTTGTTCATGGAGGTAACTAGCCACACATTCAATTTCTTCCTCCTATTCCTAACTCTCCTTCTTCCACTGTTGCTCCAGGCAGATAGAGACCCACTGTTGTGCCTTGGATGGCCACTTGCAAGCTTTTAAGACCTCAGGCATTACATAACGAACTAGGAGATAGAACAGAAGCACTAACACGATATTAGGTCAACTAACTGGGATGTTTCATGAAACCATGACCCTAAACTTCCAAAGCAAGAAACCAAATCCCATGAGGGATAAGCAGCCTCAGCAGCTGCTCCTTTTGTTGTTGCTGTAAATATATCAATCACCCAACTTTCGCCAATTCAACTTTTTACAGGTGCACAATTTATTGACAGCAAGCACATTACTCATCTGTGAAACCCTAGCCTTAATCAATGCTATTTTTCCATCACCTTAAACCAAAACTCAGTGCTTCATAAGCAATAACCTCCTCTTTCCCCCTCCTTCCTGCCCCTGGTAACCACTAATACACTTTTGTCCCTATACATTTGTCTGTTCTTGTCTTTTTATATAAGTGAGGTAATACAGTATTTGTCCTTTTGTGACTGACTCATTTCACTTAACGTTATGTCTTCAAACTCCATCCATGTTGTAGCATATGGATCAAGGACGTCAATGTGAAAACGAAAACCAAAAAATTCTTAGAAGAAAATGCAGGGGAAAAGCTGTCAGGCCTAGATTTTAACAATGGATTATCTAATATAATAATGAAAGCACAAATAGCAAAAGATAAAATAAATAGATGGGACCTCATAAAAATTTAAACTCCAAAAAACTGAAAAGATAAGCTACCGACTAGGAGAATATCTTCAGAAACCATAGATCTGATAAGAATCTAATATATATAAAACTTTGACAAATTAACAACAAAAAGACAAATAACCCAATAATAAAATGGGCAAAGGACTTGAGTAGACACTTCACCAAAGAGGACATTCAAATGGCCAGCAAACACATGAAAAGATGTTCAACATCATCAGCCATCAGAGATGCAAATCAAAACCACAATGAGATATCATTTCACTTCCACTAGGATGACTAAGATAAAAACAAAGAGAAAACAACAAATGTTGGTAACGTTGTGGGGAAATTGGAAACCTTTTCCATTGCTGATGAGAATGCAAAATGGTACAGCTGTTGTGGAAAACAGTGTGATGGTTCCTCAAAAAATTAAAAATAGAGATACTATATAACCCAGCAATTCCACTGCTAGGAATACACTCAAGGGGCTTGAAAGCAGTGACAAAAACAGACACAGGTACACTAATATTCATTGCAGCATTATTCACAATAGCCAAAATGTGGAAACAACCTAAACACCCATCAACAGATGAATGGATAAACAAAATGTGGTACATATGTGTAATGGAATACTGCTCAGCCAGAAAGAGAAAAGAAGTCTTGATACATGCTAGGGTAGGGCTTTTAAAGCCATTATAAGGACTTTGGCTCTTAATGACTGAGATGGGAGTCATTAGAGGATTGTGAGCAGAAGGATGGTGGCATGATCTACATATTAAAAGACTTCATCTGGCTGCTGGGCAGTGAGTAGTTTGTAGTGGGGTAGGACTGGAAACAGAGAAACTAGGCAGTAGACAGGTGCAATAATTCAAAGGAGAGCTGATAATGCCTGAGTCTAGAGTGGTGGTTCTTAACCAAGGGCGATTTTGCCCCCATGAGACATTTGTCAATGCCTGAAGACATTTTTGTTTGGCACGACTTGGGGTTGTGCTGCTACTGGCATCTACTGTGTAGAGGCTGGAGATGCTGTTAAACATCCTACCATCCACAAGACAGGCCCCCACAACAGAGAATTATCTGACCCAACATGCCAGTAGTGCAGAGGAGGAGAAACCCTGGTCTAGAATGGTAGCAAGTGGAAATAGTGATAAATAATCAGTTCCTGGATGTACTTTTGAAGGTAGTGCCAACAGGATTTGCTGACGGATTGCAGATGGGGTGTGAGAGAAAGAAATGTGCCAAGGATAACTTAAAGTTTGTTGCTACAGCAACTGAGAGAGTCTCCACTTCAAATCTGAAGGATTCCATTAACTGAGACGGGAAGACACTAGGAGGAGCAGATCTAGGAAGGAAAGCCAGGAATATGGTTCTGGACACTTTAGATGTAGTCAAGGTGTTGCTCAGATCTCCAGTGTTAAACAGGCATCTCATTATATACTGCTAGTGAAGGCATGCATAGATAATCCAAAAAAGATAGCCCCCAAATTATTTATATTTAGTCTTGGGCTGCATTATATGATATTCTCTTAACAAGTTCGTTGCCCTACTTTCATTTTGCTTAAGTGAATATTCTCCTGGATTTACATTCTCTGAATGTAGTCTGCTTGGGGAGGGTGGAAGAGGAAGCCTAGGAAGCTAGGAGCAGCCTAGGAAGCTGGGGAAAAGGATGAAGCTAGTATCAGTTTAAAATTAGGGTCTTGGCTGATACCAAACATTATCTTGTTTTCCTTCAGATTTGAAGATGACTCTGGTGGGTAGTGATCAATTTCTGTGTTTATGGTCATGGTTGGAAAGGCTGGAGTGTGAGCAGTTGTCCTTCCCTCGCTGTGAGATCAGAGGCATATAATATGATATCCATAGTGAGGTGTCACGGTGAGGAGAGCCCATGTTGTGTGGTGGGTTAGTGCTCACTGGAGCCAGGTGGGGTTACATGCTAGCTTTGGCATTTACTACATATTTACTACATGGGAATTACTTCTCTGAGCCTCGGTTTTC
The DNA here is from genome assembly GCF_000243295.1 of Trichechus manatus latirostris. Taxonomy (NCBI): domain Eukaryota; kingdom Metazoa; phylum Chordata; class Mammalia; order Sirenia; family Trichechidae; genus Trichechus; species Trichechus manatus. Next base: position 8,002,745 of record NW_004443990.1, read on the forward strand.
TTATATCTAAAATGGCAATAATAATAGCACTCATTCATAAAGTGGTCGTAAGAATTAAATGAGCTGCTTACTATGTAGTCCAGCATTTAGACTAGGCACATGGTAAACACTCAGTAAACATGAGCTTAGTATCATTGTGAAGACTGAAGGCTGGGGGTGAGAGAGATGGAGGTTCAAATTCCAGTTTCACCACCTACAACCTCTGTGAACTTTGGCAACTTTAACTTTCTGGCCCTCAGTTACCTCATCTGTAAAATGGTTATGATAAAACGAATCTACATCTTAGAGACTGAGCCTTATGTGAGATAATGTACATGTCTTCGTTATCTAGTGCTGCTATAACAGAAATACCACAAGTGGATGACTTTAACAAACAGTAGTTTATTCTCTCACAGTCTAGGAGGCTAGAAGTCTGCATTCAGGGCGCCAGACGCAGGGGTCAGGCTGTCAGCTCTGGAGGACTGTTCTTGTCATCAATCTTCCCCGTTCGAGGAGCTTCTTAGTGCAGGAATCCCCGTGTCCAAAGGGCACGTTCCTTCTGGTGCTGCTTTCCTGGTGGTATGAGGTCCCCATGTCTCTCTGCTCGCTTCTCTTTTATATCTCAAAAGAGATTGACTTAAGTCACAACCGAATCTTGTCGACTGAGTCCTGCCTCACTAACATAACTGCCTCTAATCCTGCCTCATTAACATCATAGAAGTAGGATTTACCACACATAGGAACATCACATCAGATGACAAAATGGTGGACAATCACACAATACTGGGAATCATGGCCTAGCCAAGTTGACACACATTTTTGGGGGACACAATTCATTCCATAAGACTATTTAAAGTAGTCAGCAGAATGCCTGACACCAACAACACTCAATGAATGAGCTAGATTATTAGCAAATGAAACCAGTGTCTTGTAGCGAGTTGAACAGATCCTCATCCTGAAGCACCTGGGAGACCCCTTACATATTTTCAAGGACTGCTAAGCCGGAGCCCCAGAAAACCAGGGTGCAACTAGCTAGAATCTTTACTGTTACGCAAATAGTCCTAAGATGGAAGTGGAAAAGCCCAGGATCGGATATGACAGTCATTTTATTTTGTTTTATTTTGTGTTATGTTATTTTAAAGGAGGAAGGAGAAGGAAGAAATGGCAATAGTTTGAAACACATGAGTAAAAGAAACCTAAAGGACTCCATTGTGTTCAAAGGGCAATAGAGAAGGTTCTATGGAGAGCTGATGCTTGGATGGGCTTGTGTTTGGGTTGGAACTCTTGATACCCTTCCAGCTAAGTCCAGGATGTGCTATGGGGGAAAGCAGGAGAATTTCCAAGTAGGTCATGGGAAAAGATGCATGTGTATACTTTTCAGTCCAGGACAAGACAGCAGCATCCTGAATCCATACATTCTAAATCATTCAAGTTACAAACATGTACTGAATGCCAGGAGCTGTGTTAGATGCTTGGGATACAAAGATGAATAAGATGCTGTCCATGCCTTCAAGTACCTTGCAGCATAGTAACAAGTTAGACACATGAACAACTAGGTTAGATGCAAAGCAGAGTGGAATTAAATGCTTTATGAGAGAAGGCATGGGAAGCAACTCATACTCATTGAGAGTCATAGAATATGATATAGCAATGATAACTTCGATCTAGCCACATTGCTAAGTGGTGAGAATGCAGGGGTTAATAAGGTGTGGTCCCTGTCCTTAAGCAGCCCTATGATGGTAAGGTCTGAGACTGTGGTCTGTGACCTGTCTGCTGTATAGAGGCAAGTGATCAGGTCCCATCGTGGATCTCAGGCTCCTCTCCTCGCTGACCACCATTTGCTTCCCTCAAGTCCCCTCCATGCTGGGCTATCCCTGATTTCCACATTATGAGATCAGAAACTCAGATTAGGAGAACCCCTCAGTGACCACCTATTCAATGGGTTTCAAACTTTGCTCTGTAGGGCCATCAGAGGTTCTAAGAGGCTCACACAGGAGCTGCTGCAGGTGAGGAAACAGAGGAGAGACAAATTCAGTGAGAGAGATTAAGTTACACCGTTTTAATTTCAACCAGAACATTTCTGTTTTTTATGTATTTTATTTCCTTTCATTTTTGTATAAGCTTTCATTTAAACAAAGGGTTCTGAAGCTGGAAAAGTTTTGTGAGGCACTAATATTAATTTTACAGAGAAGAAATTTGGAAGAGAAATTATTTCCCAAGATGTCAGGGTCAGAGAAAGCTAAGACTAGAGCCTGGACTTTTCAATTCATGTGACACTGCTTTCTATGGTACCAAACTGCCTCATTGTGAAGGGCAGGCACATCTGCAGGTGGCTTCAATCCTCTTAAAGTGTTTGGAGGGAGGTTGTATGATGGGTTTACACTGGAGATGGATTGAGGAGTTTGGAAGAGCTGTTGTTTGTGGCTACTGCTCCCCGCCTGCAGGTCAAGGTGGTGCAGGTGGGCAGGTAGAACATGGATGTGTGCTGGGAAAGAACCCAGAGATCTCCCCCTGATTCTGAAAAACAAAGCTCAGGTGGGAGTCCCTGGAAGCCAAAGAGTTGGAAGGTGGTAGGAATTAATTTGATTTGAAAGAGGGCGAGCTTATGAAGTGCCCCAGAAGAAACATAAGAATAAGGCACTTTTTCCTGGGCACCAGGGACTTGAGCAGCTTTTAGTATAAGGATGCAACCTTCATTCATTTGCTGAGTGCCTACAGGGGAAAGAACAGTAAACTAGACCTTAACCATGTCATAAGGAAGCCTACAGTCCAGTGGGGAAGTTAAGGTATGTTCATATATAATACAAGGGTGAAAGAGAAAGGGCCTTAAGAAATAAGAGAGCACATGCCACATGAACTAGCCGCTTGTGAAGAGGAAATCACCGGTGCTTTCTGCTGGAGGGTTCCATTTGAGCTGGCACTTGAAGCAAGACAAGCCATCAAGAGAAGGGAAAGGGCTTTCTACACAGAGGGTGCAGCAAGAGACAAGGTGCAGAAGAAGGACCTCATTAGCTATGTATAGGGAAGTGGGGGTCCTTTGGTCGGGCTTGAGCACATACTCTGAAAGGTTATTTTGGACTGGATCACATTCTTTCCAGAACCTCAGGTACCCCTGTTTCCTGAAATACTAAGTGGGCCATAGCTGCCATGGGTAGCTTTGGGGGATTTGGTTTTGCTGTCTACTGAGTAGAAGCCAGGATTATTCAGAGACGGTAGAAGGCTTCCAAACAATATAACATCTCATCTCTTCTTTTGTTCCTCCCCAGAGGGAGAAGCTGAGAGCTGATGATCTGTGGGGCCCAGTGATGACTGTGGGTCTGGGAAGATGGTGTGCTGATGGCATTCACTTAGAACTCTGTCCTCCTCTCCTACCTTCTTCAAACAGCTTGGAAATCAGCCTGAGATCACAAGGAATTACCAGCCTTCCTGAATCGATTTGAATTTGGTGTTTATTTTTCCTTTGGCACTTCCCCAAGCCAGCCACCTGACATAACTCACAGAGAGGAGAGGGAATGAAGCATGGTGAACCAGAGCACCTTCCTCTCCCCTGGCCTTTGTGTTACTGCCGAGAGGTTGGAAAGGTGCCAACGGTGGGGGGTGGGCGGGAGATATTATAGCAGTCCTCTAACAACACGGGTTGGATTCTGATGCATTTCAGTTCTTAGAAAATTAAGACATTATTAAAGAAAATTCAGGGATAGTGAAATGAAGGTACATGATTTCCAAGACATCTGGTTGTCCCTAACAAAACAAACTAAATAATTGCCTGTTCCACCATGGATGTGTGACCTGTTGGACAGAGGTCACCCCTCAGTGATTCTCAAGGTAGGGAACCAGCTAAGTGGACATCGTTTTGAGCCAATTTTTGATCATGTATATTTTCCTAAAAATATCATTCAAATTAGCACAGAGTTATATATGGTATTTTGTCAAAATTTAAAAACAAAAATCCCCTCTCTGTAGTTTTAAAAAGTTCTAACTTTGCACTCATTCTTCAATGAACCTGTATTATAATATTTATTTTTATGGTAAAAATATCTTGATATATTTTAAAGTACAGAAAGGCCACAATAAAGCATGTCTCAATTTTTATAAACATATATACATATGTATGTGTGTTGTGGTGAGCAGAATGAAAGATTGCAACAAGAAGAATGAAAATACATATACTTTTGTGCTTTTCTGCCTTCTCCAAATTTTCTACATTGGGCATACCTTTGTAATTAGCTAAGTACTAGTATTATTATTATTATTATTATTATTTTTTAAGAAAAGACTCCTTACCTCTTCTTCTCTGGGAATAAAAGGAGTACATTCTTATGCAGATACGGTTTCGAGTCTCCTCACCCTTGTTTCTGGAGATACACAAGCATGTGTGGTGTACAGAAGCAGGCCCCTATCTCAAGATGTGATCTATCACAGAGTGAACAGAGAGAGCAACAAACTCTCTAGCTTTAAGCACCATCAATATGGCAATACGACCCACATCTACACTGGTATTTTTGTTAGCCTGTCTTATGTTAGGTCATTCTCATTGCACTTCTAAGCAAGCGAACAGTATGCATTTCTTTGTGTGCGCAAGACTGAGCGATGCTTCAAGAATTCTGTCCTTGAGTTATCTGTGGTCGGAGCAGGTACTGGTGTGGGTCCCAGAGACTGGGCTTAAAGAGGCTGGAATGTAAACCAGGAGCAATGGGAACACTGCTGCAGAGGGAGTCCATACATGGTCAGAGCCAAAGGGTAAGTGTTTAGTTGGAGTCAGGAAATGGAGCAAGAGTACAGGAGCAGAGGCACCAGGCTGGGTCCGGAAGTGAATTCGTGTGTGACCTTGAGCAATTGTGCTCATGACTTGGCTGTGTAAGGTGTCAGGGACTGAGTTTTCCAGAGTATTGGCTGTGCAGATTGAGAATGACTTGGTTGATTTGAAAGAGTTTAGTTGGGTCAGTGCATGACTGATTTGTTGAACCCAAGCGCATTGCTTGATATTTATCTCTATTAAATCCAGTCTTGCTATATTTGGTCCATTGTTACAGTTCAATAAGATATTTATGGGACCTGATTCTGTCACCTTGTGTGTTAGTTCTTTTTCCTAGCTCTGTGATCCACAGATTTGATCAGCATGTACTCAAGGTATTCACACTAATACATAGAAATTTTTTACCAAAGACCCCTGCTGCATCCTCCGTGAATGTACATTTAATCATGTTCCAATTCACCCACCTTTTTCCTTTTTGTCTGTAAGGATAACCTGAGAGACCCCACAAAATCCTTTGTTGTAGAGTATTTCCCCAGATCCATCAGTTTAATGACCCTAACCAAAAAAGACGGGAGGTGAATTTGATAAGACTTGTTTTAATAAGCAGATTATATCTCATTTCAGCATTTTCTCCTCTAGGCTAAGTAATTCCAAGGGCTCTAATTTTTTTCTGACACCAGAAAGGGGAATAATGAATTGCAATATAATAGAGTGACAAGAAGCTGGAGTCATCTTCACAGAGATAATGTACAAATTTCCATTCAGTCCCGAATGTTTTTATTGTGGTGTAGAGTCACTTGGTCTAAAGATTCCAACTGTTTGGATACCCACACAGGTATCCACAAGGTAACTTGATCTTGGTACCAGCTCTGATCTGGGCTTGGTAATTAGCTTTGTTGCTCTACAAACTATGTTTAATCAGAACTATTCCCCAGAATTGAGCAGATGTAGGAAAACTGACTCATGATAAACATTCATTCATTCAACAAATCCATGGAAAGCATTTTTTGGGGGGTGCCTACTTTGTGACCAGTGTCACATGGATGCTGGGATACAGCAGCAAACAAGACAAAGTCTCTGTCCTCACAGAGTTTAAATCCCAGTGCAAAGAGGCAGATAATAAACGAGTAAGCTAATAAATAAAAAATGGAATTTAAGATAGCAGTAAATGCCATGAAAAAAATAATGCAGGGTAGGGGATAAAGAATGACTGGCATATGACTGATGGATAAATAATTAGGTTAATATATCCATTTGTAATATGCATTTCCTTATTTATAAGAAACTGTTATTATTATTTCAATTTTACAGATGAAGAAACCAAGGCTCAGAGAAGTTAAGTATCTTGTCCAACACAGTAAGTAAGTAAGCTAGTAAGCCAGTGTCCAGGTATTTGAATCAGCTTAGTCTGACTCTAGAGACATTCTTAACCAATGTCCTATACTGCTTCCTGAAGGATTATTGCATGCAGGCTGTGGTGAATCCCCCAGATTTACGATCTCTATCCCGTGAGCAAACACTGCCAAATTTCACCTCTCTGATCCCTGTTTTTCTACACTCTTTTGGCTGACCACCCCCCTCTGATGCCATAGTCTTACTTTAGATAGGTTAAAATCTATTCAGATGGGATCAAGCTGCCTTTTCCTTTGTCCAGGAAATTTTCCCATGTTATATTTCTACACTGATTTTGCTGGCAAACTCTCAGAAATCTGGGGTGCACTTCATTGTTCCTTTAAGTTACAGGTTCTGCTTTATTTAGACAATAAAATCACTGCAGAGAACCAGCATACTTTTGAGGCATCAATTTCATACCTGAGCATTCAAGACAGTCAATCCAGCACTCTCTTTTGTTGTCATTACCAGGATGTCCTATTAGCGGATGTTACTTTCCTGAAGTCCCTGAATAACATGGTGCTGTCTTCCTATCCTTAGTCAACATTACTGACCTCATGAGCACACTCTCATCGTGGGAGTTGGCAAGTCAATGACAGCTCAGGTGATTAAACTTTCACAAAGATGTAATTGTTCAGACCCTGTCCTCCCAGTTCTGCACACATATGTTCTCCTCACCATAACAACTCACATCCCAGAATATGTAAAAGGGGTATTTTTAGGAGAAACGGGAGGAATGATCCTGACTTTTGACCCTTATTCAGAGGTGTTGGTCTTCTGGGGGTCTTATTTGGTGATCAGATGGTCTGTGATATACACTGATTGATCAACAATTGAAAACTTGCCCCTCTCCCCAACTTGAAACCAGATGCTTCAACCTCCTTGTCCTGGAGGATGATGCTTAGAGCCACACGTGTCCTTTCCAGCATGAACAGAACATACAGCTGTGGACAGGGAATGATTCCAGATCTGACTCTCCAACTATATCTGACCAGAAAACCCCACAAAAAGAAAGAAAACCCTGGTTGTCCCTGAAATGCAGGATTTTTAGGAAGGATAAAAGCACTACCTGGAAACAAAAGGGCAAAAAATTTAATTGGATGCTTTTTACCTTTAAGCTGGAGACCACAATAGTTAACCCCAATTCTGTTTAAGTATTCCCTTTTCAAAGCTCCCTAAATAGTAAATAAGTTGTGGAGGATTGGAAATGGGGAGTTTAAGACTGATCTTATCACTTTTCTCTAAGCTTTCTAATGAGTTCCTTAATTTTCAGCTATGAGGAAAAGTGTGCAAAACATACAAAATGAATCCTCTATTATTTTAACAATGCACTTCAACATCTGTTGCCTATAAATTTCTTATAATATGAATATTCACGTCTTATCTTCATATTCTTTCCTATCCTCTCACATCTGATCTATATAACTCTGGCCCACAAGGGCTGGCTGACAAAATTTTGTTTTCACAATGACCCTCTAGGAATTATGGGAGAAATGGTGAGAAATGGAATGGAGAGCTGGTTTCTGTAATATGGTGATTAAAACATTGAGAAAGATAGTAGAAAAAACATCTACCTCCTTGCCCTGGAGGAGTGCCTGGGTTAGCAGGAAATCACTCAGAAGCCCTAAGACGCTGGGTAACCACTGGTGGGAATGAATGCTCTTGGGTACCAGCCTGGGAAGTGCCACTGAGATGCTTCTCTCCACCTGAGGAGCTTAGCCAAAGTTTTTTAAAAAGAGGGATAGTTAACAACACTCGATTATGTACTCCATGAAGTCAATGATCGAGTTTCTCTTCTTCTCTACTGTGCCTTGGTTGTGGTCCCACTGCCGGGCACATGGTAGGTGGTTATTAAATATTTGCTGAATATCTGTTGAATGAATGAATGAAAATGACAAGAATCAGGCTACAAAAAGGAAGATAGAATAAGAATTGATGCATTCAAATTGTGGTGTTGGTGAAAGATATTGAATATACAGTGGATTGCCAAAAGTATGAACAAATCAGTCTTAGAAGAAAAACAACCAGAGTGCCCTTTAAAAGCAAGGATGGAGAGACTTGCTTACTTTGGGCACGTCATCAGGAAAGCCCAATCGCTAGAAAGGATATCATGTTTGGTAAAGTAGAGGGTCAGAGAAAATGAGGGAAACCCTCAGTAAGATGGATTAACACTAGCTGCAACAACGTACTCAAATATACCAACAATATGAAGATGGCACAGGAGTGGCCAACATTTTTGTTCTGTTATACATAGCTTGCCATATGTCAGAGCCTTGACAGTAACTAACAACAAAAACAACTCTTTGCAGTTGCTTACAAAGAAGTTATAATATTACTGGTGAGCGAACCTTCCCCCTTCTTGTTGGCAGTGGGAAGGCTGGGCCAGGCAATGATAGCTGCAAGGTCAAGTGGCAAAGAAGTAGCCATGTTGGCCAAGGCCACCACATGGCAAAATGACAAGCCAGCAGCAAGAAGCAAATTTATGAACTCCATTCCTCCCAGGGTCCTGCCACAGGAAGAGAGGATGGGAGAATTTAGAGCCAATGATTCTATCAGGGTCATGACGTCAAGCCACTGTGATGGTTGTTCTATTTCTACAATTAGCAGTGCCTCAACCTCTCTCCCACTGTCTTCTTCCGCTTCCCTTCTCTGTTTCTTCCCCCCAATGCTTATGTGACTTGGAAGAAATGAAGGTAAGTTTACGTTTTTTTAAAAAAAAATCTTCCTCCTTGAAACTTAAGCCTAACGTTCCCATCCGAGACAAGAACCTCAAACAAGTCCAATTTCTTTCGCCCATGTTAGTCCTTCAACCAGAGAATGTGATAGGAAAGAATTCCATATTCCTTTTATCTCAGAAAGATTCAGAGATTATTTTCCCCTGTGTATATCACAATTGTTGTGGTTGTTGGAGAATTTTATTCAAGTTACCTTTAAGTCTTTCCTTACCTTCTTGGAGCTCAGAGGAGAATGTAATCAAGACACCTCAAATTGATTAATGAATGGATGTGGAAGCTTGCACTCCCCAGTTCACTTTTCTGACAAGTCCAAAAACATTTCAGGTCAGAGGCATATTAATCTGGCTTTGTTTGTTACAAAGTTAATATGTGTTCACTGTCCAATATGTCAGACCCGTGGGAATAGAATTTATCATTCATCTTACATTGTTAAATTTATAAAATTAAAACGGCATGCAAACAATTTTCTGAATACTTAAAGCTGGCCCTGATTCTGCCATTAATTCCCTTTGGGTAAGATTTCCTTTACTTCTACCCTTTGTATCCAGGGATACTTCTGATAACGGGAGAGTACAGATCTGGAAGAAATCACTCATGCTGACCTTGGTCAATTCAGCTTGCTTTGAAGTGCACTTTTTGGCAACTAATGGGCTCTACTTCTCCTTCCATCCACTGTATAAGTCTGCTGTAGATAGTCTCTTTCCCCACCCTTAGGTGAGAGGAAGTGGGTGCGCATGTGGTGACTTTAGATAACTGGAGATTTGAAACGTAAGTGTTAAATATTACAACCTGGAAATATTAAATTAAGCTTGGTTCCTTTTTTTCACACCATGACCCTACCTCGACTGACTTGGCAGCATTAATTGCCTCAGAGAACATTATTGAAGGGAGACACAAAGTACTTAGAATAGAGGCAGATTCTTCCCTCCTTCCTTCCCGCCCTCCCTCTCTCCTTCTCTCCTTCCTTTCTTTTTTGAGTTCCAAATAGACTCTTGAAACTCAGAGCAGAGGCATTAGTCTTGAAATCTAAGGTTTTTTTTTTTTTTTTTTTTTGTGCTGGAGGCAAGAGATGAATCTTTTTTATTTTAAAAGGGCTAAATATCTGAAGGAAGCCAACTTATAGAGTTAATGCCCTCTATAGATTGGGAAAGGAGTCCCTGGGTGGTGCAAATGGTTAACATACTTGGCTGCTAACCAAAAGGTTGGAAGTTCAAGTCCACCCAGAGGTGCCTTGGAATAAAGGCCTGGTGATGTTTTTCCAAAAAAAAAAAAATCCATTGAAAACCCTATGAAGCACAGTTGTACTCGGCCATACAAGGGGTGGCCATGAGTCAGAGTAGACTTCATGGCAACTGGTATGGTATATGTCATGGACTGAATTGTGTCCCCCCAAAATATGTGTCTGGTTGGTTAGGCCATGAGTTTCAATAGTAAGTATGTAATTTCCCTCCATTTTGTGATCTGATGGCACAGTGGTTAAGAGCTATAGCTGCTAACCAAAAGGTCGGCAGTTTGAATCCACCAGCTGCTCCTTGGAAACCCTAGGGGGCAGTTCTACTCTGTTCTGTAGTGTTGCTATGAGTCAGAATCGACTCAATAGCAACAGGTTTTGTGATCTGATATAATTATCCTCCATTTTGTGATATTATGTAACTATCCTCCATTTTATGTGTTGTAAATCCTAAAACCTCTATCAGGATTAGGGTGGGGTGTATCTTAAGTTACACTCTTACTAGAGGGTGTGACTCAAGTCACACCTTTACTTAAGTCATCACCCTTACTCAAGTCACCACCCTTGCTTGAGTCACACCTTTTATCTAACAAGAGATAGAAGGGGCGAGAAGTGAGCAGAGAGGAGAGGACCTCACTGCCACCAAGAAAGAACAGCTGGGAGCAGAGTGCATCTTTTGGACCCTGGGTCCCTGTGCTGAGAACCTCCTAGACCTAGGGGAAGATTGATGTCAAGACACATGGAAATCTCCAAGGAATGTCAGGCCCATAGATGTTGAAAGGAGACAAGAACCTTCCTCCAGAGCTGACAGAGAGAAAAAGCCTTCCCCTAGAGCCAGCACCCCGATTCAGACTTCTAGCCTCCTAAACTGTGAGAAAATAAATTTCTGTTTGTTAAAGCTACCTACTTGTGGTATTTCTGTTATAGCAGCACTAGATAACTAAGACAGTATAAACTGGGAAAAGGTGACAGCCTGGGGGAAGAGGAGTTTCAGAGAAAGATAAGGGAGCTTGGCTGCCAGTCATTCTCAGAGATGGACTAGCCCCTTCTCTCTATCTCAGAATTAGCCTGGAAGGGAAAGATGACAGCAGGATAGAGCCCAGGCAGGGAGGAGGATCCAAGAGTAGAGGAGATGTGCATCTTGCTTCTCAGATAAGGCTTGAGGATGTGGAAATGCTTTAGAGTAGTCTGCTATGCCAGTGTTGGAGAATGGCTGTGCAATATAAATGGGAACAGGGAAAGTCTAGGCAGAGAGGGCTTGATATAGTCCCCCTCCCATCCATCCAACAGGCTTTTATGACACCTGAGAAGCAAATCATAGTATCTGAAAGTTCCACATGCCCCTTAGAGGACTGGCTGACATAAGAGGAGCTTGGCCATCAGACCAAAGTGGATGATCTCTGTAGACCTCCCAACCGAAGGCAAGGCAGGATGGAGGACATGCAGGGAGACACAGAAGGAACCCAAGGTGATGACCAGAGTTTATAGAGGGTACATCACATCCCAGGAGATTCCCACTGGATACAGAAAGCTGCAGACCACACACCCCATCCCACCAAAGCTTCCCGCAAAGTTAGAGGGAAGAACACCAATTGAGTCTTAGCCTCTAGCGACTGGCAAAAAAAAAAAAAAAAATCAATTAATTAATTGAGTTTATCTGGATTGAATAGATTAGGTTTTCTACATCAGACAGCATGAAGGCTCTGACTAGATACTAAGTAGAACTAGAGAAACATTTTACATAGTTATATTCTTTGTGTACTTGAGTTTTATGACCTGATAATTAATGTCTATTATTTAAGTGAAGGCTTCTCAGCGGGAAAAGGTTAGATTTTATTTAATTTAATCTTCTCTACAGGTTTTTGAACATGGAGGATTTTCACCTGGCACAGATGGTTTAGTTGTGACTGTCTGTAGGTTGGGTGAGGGTGGGGTGAGACCTCCACTATCATCCCCTCTAGTGGAAGTCACATGGTGACAAACCTCATGGGGGACAGTTCACAATAAGTATCCTAAATGCTTTAAAATGAGCACTTCTTTGAATATAAAAATTCTTGACCCAAGTCATGGCATTTTCAATCACCTCAAATGCATGTGAAAGCTAAACAATGAACAAGAGAAGACTGAAGAAGAATTGATGCCCTTAAATTATGGTGTTAGTGAAGAATACTGAATATACCATGGACTGCCAGAAGAACGAATAAATCAGTCTTGGAAGAAGTACAGCCAGAATGCTCCTTAGAGGTGAGGATGGCAAGACTTCATCTCACATACTTTGGACAAGTTATTAGGAGGGACCAGTCCTTGGAGAAGGACATTTAGCTTGGTAAAGTAGAGGGTCAGGGAAAGAGAGGAAGACACTCAACAAGATGGATTGACACAGTGGCTGCAACAATGGGCTCAAACATTACAATGATTGTGACGTTGAGCAGGGCCTGGCCACATTTCCTTCTGTTGTACAGAGGGTCGTTATGAGTCAGAACTAACTTGACGGCACCTAACAACAAGAAGAATCTAAAGGGAGATCTGGTCCTAAATTTATATTTTAAAAATAGCTATTTCTCAAACATTACTTAAAATGGTAATTAATTTATCTAAATACAATGATTGAAAACAAACAAACAAAAAACCAAACCCATTTTCGTTGAGTGGATTCTGGCTCATAGCGACCCTATAGGACAGAGTAGAACTGCCCCATAGGGTTTTCAAGGAGTGAGTAGTAGATTCAAACTGCCAACCTTTTGTTTAGCAGCCGTAGCTCGTCAACACTGTGCCGCCAAGCCTCCAAATACAGTGATCCAAAAAAACCAACCAACCAACCAACCAAACCCGTTGCAGTTGAGTGGATTCCAGCTCATAGCGACCCTATAGGACAGAGGAGAACTGCCCCACAGGGTTTCCAAGGAGCAGCTGATGGATTTGAACTGCCCGACCTTTTGGTTAGCAGCCGAACACCTAACCACTGCACCACGAGGGCTCCAAAGACAATGATAGGGACTATTAAATAAATGATGATTTATGTTTAGCCTATGATTGGATAGTATGTAGCCTGTTAAAAAATCTGTTCTCTAGTAATATTCAATGGCAGAAGCAGTGGCAACAATATAAGATTAAGTGGAAAACAGCAGGATACAAATTTATGCATAAAGTAGGATACTAATTTTACCACATATGTGTGTGTTTACAGATTTGTGTGTGTGTGTACCTTCATAGGAAAAATATTAGAAGGACACACATATAGTGTACTTAATGCCTATATATGTATTTTAAGCAGGGAGGAAAAAACTACCTATCAAGAATCCACTTTTTCCTTCTTTATCTACCTAATGTTATGATTTTGTAATCTCGTGTAAACATTGTAAATTGGCACATGGCGGAAAACCATAACCTTGTTTTTGGCGTTTGTTTTTTTTTGAATCCCATCAAAAGAAGTAGCACAGGCCTTTCAGATGGCAACTTGCCCATATCACAAATCAGGATTTTAATGAATTCCCTCCTTCTAGGGCCTAATTTAAGCCCAATTTAAAGTAAACAAAACAAACATATTATGCCAGAAAGGGAAATGAGCACTTCTCTGTTGTGCAGGCTTTGAATTTGAATCTCTTTAGAAAATGAAAAATAGAGCAAAAAATGAGCTTAATAAGCTAGACTTCTCTGCTCAAGCTTTTCTCATTAATAACATAAAATGCCATCATAAAATTTAGATTTATACAGTATGTCAGTGATTCAGTTTTCTTCTCCCTGAATGCTGAGAACAAGTGAATATTCTAAACCCAGAGGGTCAGCATGCTTGCGAGGTAATCTATAATTCATCAGTGACCTCAACCCTTTTCATCTCACTACTTTCCCTCACACACACACACACACACACAAACACACACACACTCACACACTTACCCTAATTTTGTTCTGTGAACCTACGCCTGCCTCTTGATGATGCTCTGAATCTCGAAAAATGAAAAGCCTATAACCAACCGTCCTCCCCACCCCCAGAGGAATCCTCTTGAAAGTGGGGAGTAAGTTGTGTGAAGGAGAGGGGTGTTCTCATCAAGCTGGGGCTGTCTTTTAGCCCATGAGTCCACCTGTAGGACAACAGTAACGTGATGTGCTTTGATGTCTGAAGCATCAGCAGCAGACGTCGAAAGAACATAGACCAGTGGAGCATGGGCCCTAGGCGGCTCGCTCTTTGAACCATTGTAGGGGATATGCGTGCCTGTCGTATATTGTTTCATTGAATTTTCACCTCACCCTGTGAGGTAGCTATTTTCATCCCAAACGGACAGATGAGGAAAGTGAGGCTCTGAGAGCTTAAACCACGTATCCAAGCAGTTTGTCCAAGTCTTTCATCTAACTCCCAAGCTTAGTTCCTTCTGCCACACTCTGCTCCTCTCTCAGCTGAGGGGACTTGACTGGATGAAACTCAGCTGGGCCTGGGCATGAAATGGCATCTCTGCCACCCCCAAGCAGCTTCCAGCACAGCTCCTACAGAGAAGACCAGAACTTCTCCTGGTTCTTTCACCTGCCTAGACAGATTGCTAGGAAGAACTTTGCTCCTAAAGCATTTGTTCTTTGATGCATTGCTGGGTCCCCTCACACAGTGACTATTTGTCTATCAGTAGTTAAAAAACAGGATAATTTTCCTTCAAAACTCTCAGACTACTCTTTCAGCTTTTCTCCATTCCCGATTGCTCTCCATCTCTCCCCTTTTAAAATATAGTAAGGCTCAAAATTACTAACTTATAATAACTGAAACTCATTTACATTGACATACTACCTCTCCCCAGTTTATTGTATTTTAAAGCTCCTTACCTTTAATTGTAGATGAACGAGATTTATTCACTACTCGAAGATTTGCAGGATCATAAAACAACATGGGTACATTCTCTTCTCTCCCTCCCACCCCTTCTTCTTCCTTCTGTTAACAGGGTGACCGTACAGCCTTGTTTGTCCAGAACAGTCCTGATTTTCACGTGTGTACCTGTGAAACTATGAATAGCATCCACGTTCATGATCAGAAGTGTCCCAATTTGAATAATAAATTACATGACCACTCAATCTACTCAACATGCATTTATTGAGTGGCTTCTATAACCAGAACTCTGTGCTGGGTGCTACAGATGCAAAGAGGCAGTTCACAGCCTGCAGTCAAGTCAACCAACATGGAATCCGTTGGAGCCTGTCACCCTGCTAAGTACTATGAAGGATTTGAACATGCCGGAAGAATTGTTATGGATTTCTGGAGTCAGACCGAATTGGTTTCTAAGCCCAGTACAGCTTAGAACTTTGGCCAAGTTCGCCTCAAGGAATCTCAGTTTCCTCAGTTATCAAAACAATAAAATCATGGAGTTGCTGTGAAGAGTAAAATAGATGATGTTTCTAAAGCATCTAGCACAGAGCCTGGTACCTTGAGACTTAAAAATGGCAGTTATTATCAATATTTTATTATTATTGCTATCATTACTATTTTATTGTTTTCTTAATTACAAAAGAAATGCATGTTTACTGTAAGCAATGCAACAATACAGAAATCTGGACAGTAAAAGTGAAATTTCAACCTTCTCCCCAATTCTACTGCAGAGATAATCAGTGTTAACAGTTTATGGGTATCCTTCTAGGTTTTGTTCTAGTCATAAACAAATATAAATATGAATATATATATACACACACACATATATTTATATTTATGGGTGAGAGTATGTGTGGTATAAATGTTGACAGGATGCTAAACGAGATATTTCTTATTGTTTTGGATTTCCAGCTAACACACCAAAGCTGACGATAACAGGTAATAAGGGCCCCATATTCTAAAGAGAGATGCAAAACACCCACACAGGATTTACTAAAACAAAAGAAAATGAGACGAACAATATCACCACCAACCGCCTATGTAAAAGTGGGCTAGAAATTAATTTGAAATAAGATTATCTGGAGATTTGTAGGAGTGGAGAGGTCTATAGCTTTTCTTCTCCTCAGGCCTCCTCACGCCTCCTCAGGCCAAGTAAAGGGGTTCCCTACATGAATGGTTCATGCCTGCGAGAGAGGAAACAGACAGACACTGTCTTCCATGGCTGAATGCTTGCTGAGATGGAGTCCTGCAGACCCATCTTGGGAAGGGCATTGAGGTGGAGTGAGGCTAGAGTGCTCTAAGGAGAACCTGAGGTGTGCCTACAGGAGTTTGGGGTGTATGTGAACATACTGACTGGTGACTACTTTCCTCCCAGAGAAGTCTCAGGGCAGAAGGCTGGCTAGGGCTGCCCGGGATGGCACAGCGTGGAGAGGGTCAGGAGAGGGTCTCCACAACCTACAGAGTTGCACATGGTGGGACAAAGATGTGCGAATGTCACACTTAGAAACTAACTGGACTCGTGCCAATTTGACGGAAGCCTGCCCAAAAGGGTCACCTATCAGGGTGCAGGGATCTCAGAAATAAAAGAGTTTGTAGAGTGAAATACTGTAGGAAGTTTCAAGAAGACAGGTGGAGAGTGACCCCTCTATGTCATGTTGAAGGTTCTGGTAAGGGACTTCCAAAGAACCCACAAATATATCCCCATGAAAGAGCCAGAATTTAGATGTCTGCCATGATAGAGGGCATTGATAGGATTTCTGGGTGATCACAGCACTGGTTAAGTAAGGCATTAGCTCTTTCCTTTTAAAACCTCCATTTCCATGACTTGACCCTGTTGGAGCCACCAGAAAGCGTGGGGGAGGAAAGGCAGGGAAAGTGAGAGAATAGACGTTGCCTCCTTACCCCCATGCTGGTCTCCAATCTATGATTAGGTCTGTGTTGGGAAGAAGGGAGAAGTTTTAAATTGGATGTAAAACTGAAGTTTTGATATAGACTAGACTAGATTTTTTAATATCTGCCAGTGATCAGAAAAGAAGCTGTGGGATTTGCCTGATGGCGTTTCATATGACTGGGAAGAGGGAGCATGGAAACAAATACACAGCCATTTTCTGTTGGTTACTGAGTTCAGCTCATTCAATAAACCACTTATACATGCATTCATACACACACTTAATATATGCAATAATTTTTTTAAAAGACATCATGTTATAAAATGTAACTTGCTTTTCTCATTAATCAATATATAGTCTATGACAGTAAGTATTGATCTGCCTTGTACTTTTTAATAGATTCATAGTTTGCTATTTAATGTATACGCAAAAAAATTAACTATTCCTTTACTTAAGGACACTTAAATAGTTTTACACTGTTAGGAATAATGCTTCAGTATATTTCTTTTAAAGCAAGTGATGATATTTCTGTAAGACAGCCTCCTTTTTTGTGAGCTAGAACTGAAATGGTATCTATATTTTAAAGTTATAGAAACATTGCCAAATTGCCCTTCATAAAAATCGCATCATTTTATCTTCCACCAAGAGTGTATAAACTCTTATTTCCTTACTCCCTTGCCAAGATTGGGTATAAATATTAGTCAATCTGAAATATTTTTTTTTTAAAAACTATCTTGTCATTTTATTTTTCAGAATTTTTAAGATAGTGAGGTTGAACATCTGTGAATATGTTTATTGGCTGTTTTTATTTCTTTTTATGTAGAATGCCTATTCACCTTGTCCCATTTTTCTATTGGTTGTCTTTTCATCTTTTCATTGATTTGTGTTAGTGTTCTGTCTGTGTATCTGGCTATCTACCTAATCTTTATCTGATACACACACATATTCTTTGTCTGATACATATATTGTCTGGTATATGTATATACATTTCCCAGTTTGTTGTTTACCTTTTAACACTGCTTATCATGTCTTTTGCCCTATAAAATTTTATTTAACATAGACAAATCCGTCATCTTTTTTTTTTAACTTTGTGTGCTAACCTAGGAAGGATTTGTCTACTTCAAGATTACGAATATTTTCACTTTTAGATATTTAATTCAGCTTAAATTCATTTATATGATGTGAAATACTTTCTTTATATATAATCTACATTACAAAATATATTATAAACACTATAAGAGATATATAGTATAACCAATATTTCTAGATTCTTTTTTCTCTTATATGGATCTATTTTTCTATTATCTCAGCATCAAGAAATTTTATTACTAAAATTTCATAGTATGAAGACAAGCCAAAAACTAAAGCAAATTCGTTGCCATCGAGTTGATTCTGACTCATAAAGACCTTACAGGAGAGAGTAGAACTACCCTGTAGGGTTTCCAAGGAGTGGCTGGTAGATTCAAACTGCTGACCTTTTGATTAGCAGCTTTAACACTTAACCACTGCATCACCAGGGCTGCAGTATGAAGGCAAGTTTCCCCCTAATTAAAAACAACTTTTTTGGCTATTCTCTTGCATTTACTCTTCCAGATAGAGTTTAAGATGTATCCAGTCAAACCCCAAGCTCTCATACAAATATTATAGCAGGATTCCACTTCTGGCAGTGGCAGACTAACTTGTTTCAGATAAACCCTCTCATTAAGAACTACCATAAAGGTTGGATAACATATTTTTAAAATTCTGTTTGAAAATATTAGAAAGCTACTGTGGTGGATTAATTACTTTTGTGTATGGCCTTTATAGCCATGGTCTTGTAACTCCCACCCAGGTGATTGTGTGCTAGGGTAATTGTGGCCTACCAAAGGGATTGGAACAAAAGATACTGTACCAATTTGGGCCACCGAGTTATATTTCATCAGACCAAGGAACACACTTTACAGCCCACAGGGTGCAGCAATGGGCCAAGAAACATCATGTTAAATGGACATACCATGTTGCATACCACCCTCAGAGTAATGATTTGATAGAGAATTCAAATGGGCAGTTGAAACATTTGTTGTCTAAAACGGGAGGAGATAAAGGCATGAAGGGTTGGCTCACACGCTTTCATGAGTGTGTGCTCTCACTCAGCATGAGGGGGACAAAGGGAGGATCACCACCGGACAGATTCCTACACTTCTATGGGGGATCTGGGGAAGACGGGGTGGGGGAGCTTGCTAGTGCCACTGTACAGTTCTTCCCCACATCACCTAAAATTGCTTTTTTCCTGCTGGATGCTGTGGTTCCCAGACCAGGGATGCAGCTGCAGGTGCCAGAAGCAGGGATGATCCTTAAACAAGAGACTGTAACTATATCCCTGAATATGTATGTCAGAATTCCCAAGGGCCTGATGGGATGGACTGTACCTTCGTCCCATCTGGCAAAATTGGCGTTGATAGTGAATACTGCTGTATTGCCTAGTGGGTGAGATAGCCCACTAGTGTTGTACCTATGTACCCCTACCCAACATGAATGGGAGTGGACCGACAGGGAAGCACTTGCTAGACTGGTCTTGCTACAAGCAATCTGGACTAGCACAGCAGCTGAACCTGATGTTCTTTCCTAAGGTGAAAAAGTTTGGGTAAAAATAAATGACAAATGGAAGGAAGGAGAAATAATAGCTGAAGGTAAAGGAATGAACAAATGGGTTATGTGGTGGGGCAAACCTAACATGCTGATACCTTGAGAGAGACTCAGAGCAAGGGAATAATCCTCTCTCAGTTGAATTTTGTCAGAGACCAGAAAGGGTGAGGATGAGATGACTTTTGGAGAACTTGACCAGATTAGATGGAAACCCGCAGCAGACCTGAATGGCTGGTATCCCAGTAAACTCACCCTTTGGACTCTTTGCCCTATTGAAGGACTAATTATTAATGACTGTTTTGGACTGGTAAAATGATTGGGAGGGGGAGGTTATCCCCCAAATATGAAAGAACCATGGCTAGAAAAGCCATGGGGTGGCCTGTAGTGGATTAATTACTTTTGTGTGCACCCTTTACAGCCATGGTCTTGTAACTCCCACCAGGTGATTGTGTTATAGGGTAATTGTGGCCTACCAAGGGGATTGGTCGTCAGGAGTCAGATTGACTCGACAACAACGGTAAGGGGATTGGTCAGTTTTGCCTTAAAAGACAGCCAATTCCAGAGCAAAGAGGAGAGTCCACTACCACCAAAGAAGGAGAGCAGCAGAAACCGGCAGCAGAGACCCACAGACAACAGCGTGGTGGGCTTCCCAGCCCACGGAGTGAGAAAGCTGAGTGCCTTTGGGCAGAGACTGAGGGCTAGGAGAAGTCTACACCTGACCCACGAATTTGGGACTTGCCAGCCTCCAGAACCTCACGCGCCATTTCCCTTATATGGTCTGTGTGTTCTGCAAGACATTGCAAGAAATTAGGGAACCCAAAGACAGGAGGGAGAGGACTGAGGTGAGAGGGAGTAGTTGATGTTAAGAGATGATGGAGTGATATAGCAGCTTGGAAAAGTTAGACATTTTGGACGTCTTTAACCTCTGCCTTACAGGAACCAGCTTTGTGCTGATCCTTATAAAAGAAATTATCCGTTTAGCTACCAAGATAAAAAGAAATACAGATGTAAATGTTCATGTAGATAGATACATTTTTGATACACACACACATATGTGTGTAACACCTGATATAGAGGAGTGTGTATGTGAATATATATATATATATACATATACGTATGTTCTTTTTTAACATTGGAGAGCTATCTAGGCAGCAAGGAACTGAAGTGGCAACAACCCAGAGAAAAGGAAACCCAGTGAATTAAACCCAACATTTGTCTGTTAGAAAATGATGGCTGAGAGGCTGAGGGTTTTCTTTTGATTCATATGGAGGCAGGATACTGCAAGAAATGAGTTTAAGAGCCCACCAAGGAGGAAAGACCACTTTTAAATAAATATACAAGTACTTTCACTGAGATCTTTGAAGGGCTATGCCCTAGAAGTAAAGATAAACCAGAAAGACTAATGCTGACCCTTACAAACACTGAAGCCCAGCTTCAAATGAGCTCAATTCCTGCTATAAGAGATTAAGGTGATCAAGGTGATCTACCTCTATTATAATTATTTCCACAAGCAAGATTAAATTCTTTCTGAGAAAGATAATATCTTTTACAGCTCTAAATTGTCTCTGTAGTTTTTCATATACAAAGTCTAGAATTAAAAAAAAAAAAATCAGGCATGAAAAAAAGATGAGAATTATCCAAAAATCAAATTTAAAAAGTTGCCAATAAAAACAGACCCATAGGTGATCCAAATATCAAAGCTACCAGATGGGAACTTTAACTGTGATTAATATACTCAAGAAATTGGATGGCAAAATGGAGAATTTTAGCAGAAAACTGAACAGTATGGAAAATAATCAAATAAAAACAGTGGAATTAAATAGTACAGTAATGAAAATTAAGAGCTAAGTAAATAGTTTAACATCAAATTAGCCACAGCTGAAGAGAGAATTAGTGAACTGGAAGATAGTTTAGAAGAAAATATCTGGGATAATGTAAGAAAAGAACAGCATTAGATACAAGAGGTTAAAAGGACATGGCAAAAAGATCTAGCATGCATGTAGCTGGAGTTCCAAAAAGAAAGAAAAGAGAAAATGAGATGGAGGCATATTTGAAGAGATATTGCCTGAGAATTTTCCAAAAATGATGAAAAACCTTGTTGTATTTTCAAGAAATGCTACAAACTCCAAGCATAAACCACATGTATACATAACATAGTAAAACATCTAAAAACCAAAGACAAAGTCTTATGACTACTCAAAGGCAGGGGGTGGGGTGGGGATTGCCTTTAAAGATGCAATGAAGACTGATGGCTGACTCTTAATAAAAACAATGAAAGCCTGAAGACAATGGACTAATATCACCCAAATCTGAAACATACATTACAGCAGCTGTTTCTTGAACATCTCTAGCAAGTTTGAAAAAATTGTTCCAATCGGGATGCATGCAATTGATAGAAAGTCTTTTCTTATACTGTGCTACAATATATATGCCTATAATTTTTACTCATTCTAGTTTTGCCTGTGAGAGTTTCAGAGAATTTGGAAATTTGGGAATTTGGGGGCTAATTTTCCTTATGTTTGTGGAGGATAATTCTCAATAGCTTCTGGAGTTTGGAAACTTCTCAAACTCATCTTAGATCCTATATCATCTATGCATTCTATAAGCAATGAGCAACTACTATGCACCTATTACTTTCCTTAGTGATGTAAATGTATTGGTAACTATGACACACTCTCTATGAGTAGCTCATCGTGTAGAGGGTGCAAAAGAGAGTAGACAGTAATTACAAGGGTGTGTGATAATTTCAATTATAGGTGTAAGCACAAGATGCTATGAGAATATAGAGCAGGGACATTTAACTCAACATGGTGAAGGAAGACACAGCTCCTGAAGGAACTGACACCTGAGATGAGATAACAGCTATATTTTCTTTTTTGGAGAGAAAAGTAAAACAGGTGTTCTAGGCATAGAGAACCATATGTACAAATGCATAAAGAAATGAAAGAGTATGTCATCTGGTCTCTCTGCCTTATTCTCAACTATGAAGCAGATGAGCTTCCTTCCTGCAGCCAGAAAAGACAGCTGACAGTAACTCCAGGGTTAATTGTTTCAGCTTAGCAAACTCAATGGAAAGAGGAAACTATATCCAGGGATGAATGCTGATTGGCCTTGCAAGGCTCTTGTGCCCATTCCTTGGAACATTTAGATTTGATGGAGGAATGTGTTACTAGGATTGGACAAACTTGAAACATGTACCCAGCCCTTGCAGGAGGAGGGGGTGTGATTAGAGAATGATTAATAATTTCCAGCTCCAATGGAACTCATGGAGTAGTGGAGAGGTAGGACGCCAATGGATAAGATATTGGTCAGAAAGAACAGATGTCTACTCTACTCTCTCAACCTAAATATCAGGGGCCATCTGCACCCCACTCTCAAGAGCTTTTCTGTTGCATGGAAAGAGTACAGAATTTGGGGCCTGAAACCCTTGGCCAGTTTCACTACTTGCTGACTGTGCTTGTTGTGTTACCCTGAGCAAGTCACTTTTTATACCTCAGTTTCTGTGTTAATAAAAGTATGTACACTGCATGACTGGCTAGGCTTTTGCAAAAATTAAATGACAGCATACATATGTAAGCACCCAGCACAAAGCCTGATCTCAATACCTATTTATATTTCCTTTGCTTTTTCCTTAAGCTCTCAGTTCTGGGAGTGAGAATTGTAGATATAGAGATCAGGTATTCGCAAGATTGAAGGACCACAAGAGCAGACTATGGAAAGGGCTGTGGTTGGGTGGGAGAGGAGCATAACTTTGAGTCATGGTGGATGTGTGTCAACTTGGCTGGGCCATGAGTCTCAGTGGTTTGGCAGTCGTATGATGTGATCACTTCTATGTTGACATTTGATACAATGTGATCACCCCAGTGATGAGATCTGCTGTAAGTAGCCAATCAGTTGAAAGGGAATTTTCTTGGGTGTGTGGGCTGCATCAAATATAAGCGGACATTCTGGCAAGGATTGTGGGCTTTTATTTGCTCTGGATCCTGCAGCTGGCTCCTGTTCATCTGACCTCTTGTTCTTGGGACTTGAGCTAGCAGCTTACCTGCGGTCTTCCCTGCTAATCTTGGGATTTAATGATGTTCACAGCCTGTGAGTAACAGCCCTGCTCTCTGACCTGCTGGTTTTGGGTTCACTGGCCCCTGCAGCTACCTGAGTCGGGAGAAGCCACCCGCCTGATCCACGGACTTGGGATGTTCCAGTCTCTACAATGGTGTGAGCCATTTCCTTGATATAAATCTCTCTGTCTCTCTCTCTCTATATATATATACACACATATATATACACACTTTACCGGTTTTGCTTCTCTAGAGAACCCAGCCTAAGACAGTGAAGAAGAGAATTTGTGTCTTGACACAGGGTGCCTTAGCTTTAGAGTTTGTTGGCTCTGGCAATATTTTCTTTTATATATATGTGTATGTGACCCCATATCTGTAGGTATTGATTATACTGAACAAGATAAACATAAATTATTGACACTAATTGAAATGATACTGAAGAATGTAGGAGAAGAGAGAGGGAAAAACGTCTTGATTTGACTACGCAAATGTAATTCATTGTTTATATGAATTGCTTACCATTTATGCTAATTACCCTGCAGCATAAGAACTCTGAACATTATGAAATATACTTCTGATTAAGTTTATTGCAGGTTGCATTTGGTGACAACTGCATTCATGCTTGTTCAGCCTTGCTGGGTTGTTGCTCTTGGAGTTTGGCTCTCTACTCTCAACTTGAAAAGCAAAACTGCTGAGGAAGCAAATACAGATAGAGCAGATCTCTTAGTGAGGCTTATCTTGGTCTTCCCAGTCTTGGCTCTGAACGTTTTCTTCACTATGACCTTAGCAGTTGCATCGTGATTGGGCTCCTTCTTCCCTGGAATAGGTTCAAATTTCTTAGGCATGCTGAGAAGAGAATTGGAAGCTGATGGGAATGAGAAATGTTGTAATTACAAAGCATCTTAATATTGAAAAAGAAATTGGATCTTAAAATTTATTTTTGTTAATAACACAAGACACTGGCATCCTGGAACATAGTTCTTCTCTTCTCTTCCATCCTCTCCTCCCCCTTTGCTTTCCTCCCCCTGCCTCTCCCCCTCCCCTCCTCTCCTTTCCTCTTTCTCTTCTTCTCTCTCCTCTCTCTTTCCTCCTCTCTCCTTCCCTCCTGTCCCTTCCCTCCTTTCCTCTCCTCTTCTCCTTCCTTTCCTTTTCTTAATTTTAATCTTTATTGCTTGAATTTTAAAACAGGCATTTATTATTTAGATGAAAACAGTACAATTATTATGTAAAAAAATAAAGCTTAGGTGATTTTAATAGTTGCTCTTATAATTATTGCTTTGAGTACCAGTGTGACTGTGGAGGGGAAGCTTGTTTCTGCAGTCATAGCTTACACGCTGCCATGGCAACATCTGGGCTGCAATGTTAATGGTGAAGCTTGTCATAAAAATCAACTTTGGTGTGGGAAATGACAGCGAATGGAACATAATTTTGACCATGGGGGTACTTTCATTAAGTAAAGCATGTGTAAAACTGTCTCTGGAGAGAGAGAGAAAAAAAAAAAGCCCATGGATGAGTCTTCTCCCTGAGACCATCCTTAATAAGAGGGATAGCAATAGATTCCCAACTGGGATAGAGAGAATGGCCTCTGTTTATTTCACCTCTTCCATTGTCTTTTCTTTTTTAAATGCTTTTTTGTTTTTAACATTCGCATTGTGCTTGTTAATTGTTAAAAATATATGCTGAAACTGCTCCTAGAAAATGGATCTTCTCCAGCAGGTTAATTTAGCTGTCTGTACATTCAGTCAAATTTGAAATCAAACTATATTTCTCCTTCAGGGTAGATACCATCCAAAAATCATCTCCAGACTTTGGCAGGAGTAACTTGACTGCAAGGCATGAGCATAATGAGGCAGAGAGGAGAGTGGGGGGAGGAAAGAACAGTAAATGAGATACCTGTCGACCTGGGTTTGAGTCCTAGTTCTGCCCCTTATTAATTTGTGATCTTGAGCAATTAAAGAGGTACGGAAACTCTCTTTTTAGTACTCAACTATAATATAGGGATAATAATAAGGGTAAAAGTACAAGAAAGTGCTTTGTGAGTTATACAAATGGCAATTATTATTGCAGAATTTAAGTTCCCTTGAAAGTTTTCACTTCTTTGTCACAGAGAAAGGGCCTTATTTGGGGAAGATCTCCCAAGATATTTTCATTAGCTGTGACTGAAAAAAGAATGACATCTGCTCTATTGTAAACTATGGTTTTGTTACATTGTACATTTATTGAGATGCAAAGAATATAACCAATGTCACTGAACAATATGTGTATAAATTGTTGAATGGAAATCTTTTTCTGTGTACCCTTTCACCAAAAATATAATAAAATATCATTTAAAAAGAAAAAAATATTTATTGACATGCTAGTAAGTAAAAAGCGCTAGGCAGTGGAGATAGTATGATGAACAAGAATAATTTAAGCTCTGCCTTTCCGGAGCTTTCATTCCACTGGGAGATAAAAAAACACACACATACACACACACAAATTACAAACTATGATAAGTGGCTACAGAGGAAACAAAGAAAAGAACTGGACAGGCTTTACAGCAGGGAAGGTGGTGCTAGATACATATGACCAAGAAAGGGCTATAAGAGAAAGCAAAGATCTAAAGAACTAGGGAAAGTATTCAGGAGAGGGAGAAGTATGTACAAAGGTCCTGGGGTGGAGAAGAACTTACTGAGAGAGAGAGAACTGAAATAAATCCAGTGTATCTGGGGCGTATAAGCCAAGGGGAGAAAGGCACAAGTTGAGTAGAGACATGGCTAGAGGCTAGATCATGCAGGGCCTTAGCGATTTTATTTGATGTGAAATGGAAAATCATTGAAAAGGTTTTAAACATTGCAAGAACACAAATAGCTTCTTGGGTTATTCTACTGTGAGTCTTTTTGAGCTAGAATTCTAGTTATTTTGCTGAGTACTTTAACATACTTGAACATATCAGTACGAAATAAATTCTAGGTATCAACACTAAGGGAAATCTGAAGATTAGGCTGAGTTCATTTTCCTGTCACCTTAGAAGTTTAAATTGAAAACAGGAGATAGCTTTATTGAAAGGAGGTCACTCTACCTTCCATTTGCAGTGATGGAAAACGTATGATGTTGATACGCTTTCAAAACTGAGGATCAGGAAAGAACAGACTGAGCCTATTCATCAGGAAAGCACGCATATAATGAACTGAAAGTCTTTGAACTTAACTGCACCTAGGGAAGAATACATTGTTAGAGGGCTTTGATAGCTTCCTATAATTTTTTTCCAAAACATTCAAGAATTCAGAGTACTGTTTTCAGCAAGAATGTGAATAAAACTTTCTATTCCATTGTGCTTTCTGTTTTAAATTTTTTCTTCTGGGCAGAATCCTGTCACTGAGCAAAAAATGCTAATTGGACATTTGATTCATCTGGACAGCTGTGAATGGAATTTTTGCTAACCAGCAGCAGATGTAGACCTAAAGCAGCATGGCAAATGGCCATTGGTTATGGAAGTGACGTTAGCTGCGTGTGTCAGTTCTCCCATCCACAAGCACCTCCAAGTCTTTTTTTCCTTGAAAGATTTTTATTAAATATTTCTGTAAATTAATCTTAGTAATTGTAAAGGGCAAACCAAATTCATCTGCATATAAAGAGAGACTCTGTCATAGCCTTTACAGTACTCCAAAGAGTGAATCAGGAAATACTTGCTTTCCAGTTGAAAATGCAGAACAGATGCTGGCATTATTAACAGAACATTGCCTACTTGCAGTTCATGTCCTGGATGAAGTTGTATGCCACATTGGTCTCCAAGTAATATTTTTTAGTTTATTTAGGAATGAATGCCTTTGGAAATGAACCACTCCAAAGCAAGAATTCAGAACTTTTAAAAGATGATAATGATCTTTGTTACTTGCTTTTAACCTTGGTGAATTGGTGAATCCATTTTGTATCAGATGCTGGTTCATTTAACGTAGTTATATTTAAGCAGGAGCGAACCCCCCAAATCACTATTGGAATTTACGACAAACAAAAACACATGCTCAGGCTCTACCTCCAGAGAGATTTTGTTTTCCAAATTCTTCCTTGATGATTTTGATGTGCACCCCTAGTTGAGAACTCTCATTAAAATAAGACTTTAAAAAATGTTTAAGACATTTATTATTATTATCTCAATGTGGTGCATATGAAAAGTCACAACACATTCATGCATCCTGTAGCTTTTGTACTGAAGGAAGAGTTGGGAGGAAATTAAAGGGGTTGGCATTCTCAAGTCCAGCTGGCCTGCACACCACCCTACAATGCTCCCTACTGTCTCAGCCAGAATTTTCTAAATCAGGCCAACTTTTCCACTGTAGGCTTCCTGGTTGAAGTGATGAGCTTGGTTCTCATTGTGTAAAATAGGCCCTCCCTCCCATTCTATGTAGAGCAGAAAATTCTCCATTGGTCACTTTCATTTAGAGGGGAACCACATTTTCCTAAAGTCACTTAAATCTTTGGAGCCTCTCTCTCTCTGCAGGCTCCTAAAGAGGGTCTACAGAGCAGCTTTCAAGCTTGTCTGACATTATAGTCACCTGGGGAGTGTTAACAAAAATCATGCTTGCTCCCCATCCTCCAAGAGGTTCTGATTTAATTGGATGGGACTGAGGTGTCTAATAGTCTCAATATTTTAATAGTTTTCCAGGTGATTCTAACATGCAGCCAGGTTAAGAACCACTAGTCTGCAGCCATCAACAAAGAGAATTTGATCTTTTTGCAAATGTTGGCTCTATTTATTAGAAACATGCTGGAATGTATGCATGTTTTTCATTAGAACCTTATTATGTCTTGGCTATTTACTTGTCAAACTGCAGATCCAAATGATTTGTTCAACATCTGTGGGTTTAGACCTCAAATCTCAGAGGACTGTCATCAAGTCCACTGTAGTTCCAACTAGGGCTGTTCTTAGAACATCCATTCATTCTTCGTTTATTTATTCATCAAACAACTATTAAGTACCTACTATGCGGCAGGAATGGTGCTAGATGCTGGGGAGATACATATCTTTTATATATATATATATGTTGAAATCTTATCTATTTGACTTTATTTCTGATCCCATCACCCATGGTCCTTTCATCCAATTTGGTCTTCTCACCTCTACCTCCTCTACCCACTCCCAGTCTCTGTTTCCTCATCTTACTCATGGAATCAATGCTTTCTAAACTCACTTCCTGTTCAACATTCTACGATTCATGCTGGTCTTTCTGCCTTCCCCAAAATGTATCCCATCCATTTTCAAAAGTCCAGCTCAAAATGCTAGCCCTCCACGTAGCTTTCATTTTTCTTTTCTGAGTGTCTTAGTTATCTAGTGCTGCTATAACAGAAATACTGCAAGTGGATGGCTTAAACAAACAGAATTTTTTTCTCTCACAGTTTAGGAGGCTAGAAGACCGGATTCAGGGCACCAGCTCCAGGGAAAGTCTTTCTCTCTTTGTTGGCTCTGGGGAAGGGTCCTTGTCATCAATATTCCCCTAATCTAGGAGCTTTGCAGTGCAGGGACCCTGAGTCCAAAGGATGCGCGCTCCTGGCTCTTCTTGCTTGGTGGTAATGAGGTCCCCCTGTCTCTCTGCTCGCTCCTTTCTTTTATATCTCAAAAGAGATTGACTCTAGAGACAACCTACTCTTGTAGATTGAGTCCTGTCTCATTAACATAACTGTCTCTAATCCTGCCTCATTAACATCATAGAGGTAGGATTTATAACACATAGGAAAACCATGTCAGATCACGAAATGGTGGACAATCATGGGAATCACGGCCTCGCCAAGTTGACACACATTTTTAGGGGACACAATTCAATCCATAACACTGAGTGTTGGCACTCAAATTTTCCAAAAATATTATGTGCATTTGTATAGCGGTTAAGATTTGCAGTTAGGCAGATCTGGGTTTGAAATCTGGCTCTACCCATTATTATCTGAATGAATCAACTTCTCTCAGATCCCATTTCCTACTCAGAGAGGCTCTTCTGGTACAGTGATTTAAGACATAGAATTGAGGATCACAATTGTCTGGGTTTAAATCCTGGCTTCACCATCTACTAACAGGGTACTCCTGGAAAGATACTTAACCTTTTCAAGCCTGAGTTTCCTCATCTTTAAAATGGGCATACTAATAGTAGATACTACAGAGAGTGGATGTGAGGATTAAATGAGGTAATCCATATAAAATGTTTAGCACTGGTTTTCTTATAACTCAGAAGTGATAGGATTCACCCTATTGTGGTATGACAGAAGAAAAACCCCATTTCCAAACAGGATCATATCCACAGGTACAAGGGCCAGGAATTCAATATATATTTTGGGTGGCCACCATTCAATCCATAACACTTCTTCTCAAGAGTCAGTTGCCTACAGAAAGCATGTTTTATTAGTCTCCTGTGATTGCTGTAACAAATTACAACAAACCTGGTGGCTTAAAACAACCCACATTTATTCTCTTACAGTTCTGGAGGTCAGAAATCCAAAATCAGTTTTACTGGTTGGAAATCAAGGTGTGATAGGGCCCCACTTGCTCTGGAGGCTCTAGGAGAGAATCTGGTTCTTGCATTTTCCAGTTTCTAGAGGTCCATTCCTTGCATTCCTTGGCTCATGGCCCCTTTCTCCATCTTTAAGACCAGAAGCTTAGCATCTTGCTTCAGTAGTCACATTGCCTTCCTCTGTGTCAAGTCTTCCACTGCTTTCCTCTTACAAAGACACTTGTGATTGCATGTAGGGCCCACCTAGATAATCCAGGAAAATCTCCCCACTTCAAGATCCTTAACCTAATCACATCTGCAAAGTCTCTTTTGCCATGAAGGTAATAGTCACAGGTTTCAGAGATTAGGACCTGGGTATCTTTGGGGGCCATTATTCAGCCTGCCACACATGTGTACTTCTCTGTTGCTACATGATATATGTTTTATAGAGGCTTGTCTCCCCACTGGGAGGTCTGCAGTGGCCCAGGGATACCTGTGTGATTTTATTTACTCCGGGGGTGCAATACTGCAAAATCCATTCATCCGAAAGTATATGCTCTATTCTCGAATACATTTTATCAGTAATAAAGATGATATGTTTGGTCCTTTGTCTTTTTCTCAATTAATTCAGAACTCAGACAAGAAAAGAGCATATTCCTTGTTGGATTCAACAACACCTATCTCTTTTTGTTTTGGTAATGATTAAATCAGATAATGCACAAACACGTATAGCATAGCACCTAGTTTTTTAAAAAAAGGTGTTTGTATGAACTAGAGTTCCTTGATTTTAAGCAACAGAAATTAAATCTGGTCAACTTATAGGGAACTGAAATCTATTGGAAAGCCATGAAATTACTCACATAATCAAAGAAAAACTAATAAGGGGACTCAGAAAGGACAGGAGACAAAGTAGTTCTGCCAAGAACTGGTGGAAAATTGTTTTGGGCACTCCCACCCAGGCTATCACCTCCAACTACTTTCAATCTTCTTGTTACTCTGTTCAAAACTCAAATTCCAGGGAGAAAGTCTTTGATTTATCTAGCTTAGGTTTTATCTTCATCCCTTCATAGATGTAGGCAAGGCATCTTGACTGGGAGCCTCATCAAACAGTGACCAGTGGAGTCCTCCCCAGCATCCCCCACCCCAAGCATCCCACACCCCCAGCCACAAAATGGGGAATGAATGCTAGATGGAAAAGATCAAACAAATATACTAACAACCAACCACTACCCAGAATAAATATGATTGTAATCATTCTTATCATCAACTTCTCAACTAAACTTAAAGTGTCACGGAGGGTGATAACTATGTCTTACATTTCTTTCTATACTCCACAGCATCAAGCATATTTTCTTTCCTTTCTTACTTCCAAATCACACTTGATTTACTCTGAATAACCTCTCATTTTATTCCTTAATGCCATATTCTTCTTGTCCCAAACCATTTTGTGTCTCATTTCTAGGCAGGTCATCCTGAAACACAGTGCCTCCTGAGCACACTGGAGCAGCTAATGAATATGTATTGATTGACTGATTAATTATGAAGATGAATTGTCATTGCCTAGTACATTGAAAGACAGCATGGTAAGTTGGCATTTGCTCAGAAGGCAGAACACACTGGAGAGCGCAAAATGTGAGTCATTGTAATTCAAGGACATGGTTTGGTCAAGCAAGAGAGAGGGAAATAGAGACAGTCAAAGAGACAGAGACTGAGATAGAGATTGGAAGAGACTGAGATAAGAGACAGGACTGAGATAGATGAATTATAACAGAAGTCTTTCGTGGTCTCAGAAACATCAAAGGGAAATAGGTATTGCTTAGTTAAAAGTTGTTGAGGAACCACTATTATGTGTTTTGAAAAAACAAGAAGGAATCCTCTGTCATAAGCTTTAGAAATAATTTCTTCTGGGAAATACAGACGATTATTATCTTTCCTTGGAAAGAGTTCCCTTTCTCCTTGCTACTTTAAGTGTGGTCCTTGGACCAGCACTATCAGCATCATGGAGCTAACTGGAGATGCAGAATCTCAGGCCCCACACCAGACTTCTGAGTCAGACCTTGCATTTAGACCGTCAGGTGGCTTATATGCACATTATAGTTTGAGAAGCACTTCCCTGTGGTATTAGAAGACCATTAGAGTGAAAATCAAAGGACTTGGTTTCTAATATTCTCTTTACCACTCTCCAGCCCTGTGACTCTAGAGATCACCTATTCCCTCCAAGTCTCAGTTTCCTCATCTATACGGTAAGAATAGAAAAATATTTGCACTTCTTGCTTTTAGAGTTTGTTGGCCAGAATCAATGAAAATATGAATGTGAAGGTACTCTGAAAACTGGAAAGGGCCTTGGAAATGGAAGATATCTGGTCACTCAGTACATAAGGTTGGGGAGGGGATAACAACCTTTCCCCTGATTACCCCTTGTGAGTTTAACTTTACTGGTGTACTCTTTCTTTCTTGCTCTGAGTAAACCTCATTGTGTGTGAAGGGGATGTGAACAAGTCAGCAGACGATGCATTTATTTTTGAACACGTTAATTTCTTTATCAGCTCTATTTATTTTCTGAGGGCATCACTGTATTACATTAATGCCTCAAGTTGTTAACAATACCAGCTGGCACTGCAGGCACCACTTACCTTCACAGTGTAAAAGCTCAGGGGGTGGCATGGAAATTGCACCCAATGCTGGATCTTCTCCTTGGTGTGCTTTTTATCTACTCTTGGGAATAGATCTACCAATCCCCTCGCCTGTGTTTCCAAAGATCTTTGTGCTAGTAGTATGGCATCTCCAAAATTTATTTTGTTCTATTCCTGTGGATTTTGAAGCATTTGGGATCTTCATATTTTCTTTTTAATCTCTGTTTTCTCAGGGCTAATACATAGTCAATTCCAACTCATAGTGACCCTATATGACAGAGCAGAGCTGCCCTATAGGGTTTCCTAGGCTGTAATCTTTATAGGAGCAGATCTCCAGGTCTTTTCTCCCACGGAGATGCTGGTGTATTTGAATCGCTGACCTTTAGGTCAGCAGCTGAGCGCTTAACTGTTGTGCCACCAGGACTCAACGGCACACAACAACAACACATAGCAGGTATGGGTATTCATTTCCTAGAGCTGCCATATCAAATTACCACCAACTGGGTGGCTTGTAACAACAGAAATTTATTCTATCATAGTTTTGGAAGCCAGAAGTCTGAAATTCTGGTATCAGCCGGGCTGTATTCCTTCTGGAAGCTCTAGGGGAGATTCCGTTCCTTGTCTCTTACAGCTTCTGGGGGCTCCAGGTGTTCCTTGGCTTGTGGCAGCATCACTCCAATCTCTGCCTCCATCATCACAGGGCCATCTTCCCTCAGTGTTTGTGTCTCTTCTTATAAGGACAACAGTCACATTGGATTAGCGCCCACCCAACTCTAGTATGAACCCATCTTAACTAATTACCTCTGTAAAGACCCTATTTCCAAAGAAGGTCACCTTCACAAGTACCTTCATATATCTTTTGGGGACATAATTCAACCCAAGAAATATCTATGGAATTTGAGTGATGGGGGAAAATACAAAAACTACCTCATTCACTCAGTTACATTTATTGAATGTACTCTATGCCCTGGTGATGTAGTTAAGAGCTCAGCTGCTAACCAAAAGGTCAGCAGTTCAAATCCACCAGTCGCTTCTTGGAAAACCTATGGGGCAGTTATACTTTGTCCTGTAGGGTCTCTCTGAGTCAGAACCGACTCAATGGCACCTAACGACAACAACAACACTCTCAACAATATATGATAAGTGTTCTTTACACTTTTCTAATGAAGAAAATGATGCTCTGAAGGGTACGTGGCTTGTCCAAGGTAATATAGCTACTAAAAGGCAGGATTCCAACCCAGGTCTAGCCGAATTTATAGTCATGCTGTCCACTAAATTACACAGCCAGTGTAAGCATATTGGAAGCATATTTTGCTCTTGCATCTGTTCTTCAAGGGAGCAAGCTTGTTGGAAAAGGGGCGACCGAGTTGCCCAATGTAAGAAAGAAGTGATATTCTGAATTTAATTCCTTTATAGCTTTATTTTCAGCAAGAATCACTTCATAACTCAACCTTCACTCTTCCACATTAAACCATCTCCTTCCAACTGGGGCACGTAACTTGACCGTGGCCCAACTTCCCTTTCATTGCTCTCAGATCTGGGGCAGTGATGGTCAGCATGTTTCTTATAGATGCTTGTTGTTGGTAGGGTTGATCCTTTCATCCAGTTGTAGGAACTGGGTTACAGCTCAATCTAAGCTCTGATGCAACATACTTGGATTTTCAGAAAATCTATCTTCCTCTCTCCCAGATAAACTATCTGTTCTTGGTTTCTACTTACGTAGCTCTGTTTAAGACACATATTTCATAAAGTTTAAAGAGGAAAAATGATCATCAGTATAATTATTGTCTGGCTGTAGATCCACCGATAACCGTTATTTAAAAAAACATACATTCTCATAATTTATTTCATATTTAACATAGTACTTAGTTTTATAATTTATTTTTTGAAGCATCCTTTCAACAGTCATTCGCCAAATACGTATTCAATATCTACCTTGCATCAGGCACTCTGCTAGGTACTAAGAATGCAAAGGGGAGAAAACACAGCCCCCAGCCTCAAGTATAATTTATTCCTACAAAAACTACCCAAGTTTGCCTGAAGGACTCAGGGAAATCTTCCCAGAGAAGGTAGGCTTTGATGGAGACTGGATAGGTGAGAGGAGCCTTGGTGGCCCAGTGGTTAAGAGCTTGGCTGCTAATCAAAAGGTCAGCAGTTCAAATCCACCAGCTGCTCCTTGGAAACTCTATGGGGCAGTTCTACTCTGTCGTATAGCGTCCAGCTGTGAGTTGGAATCAGCTCAAGGCAATAGGTTTGGTTTTGTTTTTTTGATATGGATAGGTGAGAAGAATGAACATGTCTGGAAGCAGTCCAACAGTGCCTGAGAAAAGAATAAGATTTGGTAAGAAAGGATAAGGTGTATGGTATGGTATTTTATCAGGGTATGGTAAGAATGCATATAAAAGCAACCAATTCTGTTGTTATTGTTGTTAGGTGCCGTCAAGTTGGTTCTGACTCATAGCAACCCTGTGTACCACAGAATGAAACACTGCCCGGTCCTGCACCATGCTCTCAATTGTTGTTATTTATGCTTGAGCCCATTGTTATAGCCACTGTGTCAATCCATCTCCTGGACGGTCTTCCTCTTTTTCACTGACCCTCTACTTTACCAAGCATGATGTCCTTCTCCAGGGACTGATCTCTCCTGATAACATGCCCAAAGGTTGTAAGACATAGTCTCGCCATCCTTGCTTCTAATCATTCTAGCAGTCCATGGTATATTCAATATTCTTCACCAACACCACAGTTAAAAGGCATCAATTCTTCTTTGGTCTTCCTTATTCATTAGTTCAGCTTTCACATGCATATGATGTGACTGAAAATACCATGGCTTGGGTCAGACACACCTTAGTCTTTAAGATGACATCTTTGCTTTTCAACACTTTAAAGAGGTCTTTTGCAGCAGATTTACCCAGTGCCATGCATCTTTTGATCTTGACTGTTGCTTCCATGAGTGTTGATTGTGGATCCAAGTAAAATGAAATCCTTGACAACTTCAATCTTTTCTCCATTTATCATGATGTTGCCTATTGGTCCACTTGTGAGGATTTGTGTTTTCTTTACGTTGAGGTGTAATCCATACTGAAGGCTGTAGTCTTTGATCTTCATCAGTAAGTGCTCCAAGTCCTCTTCTCTTTCAGCAAGCAAGGTTGTGTCATCTGCATAACGCAGGTTGTTAATGAGTCTTCCTCCAATTCTGATGCCCTGTTCCTCACACAGTCCATCTTCTCAGATTATCTGCTCAGCATACAGATTGAATAGGTATGG
Source organism: Trichechus manatus latirostris (assembly GCF_000243295.1). Classification (NCBI taxonomy): domain Eukaryota; kingdom Metazoa; phylum Chordata; class Mammalia; order Sirenia; family Trichechidae; genus Trichechus; species Trichechus manatus. The sequence goes on from NW_004443990.1 coordinate 8,038,611, forward strand.
TGAAAGGATACAACCCTGACGCACACCTTTCCTGACTTTAAACCACGCAGTATCCCCTTGTTCTGTCTGAATAACTGCCTCTTGATTTATGTACAGGTTCCTCGTGAGCACAATTAAGTGTTCTGGAATTCCCATTCTTTGCAATGTTATCCATAATTTGTTATGATCCACACAGTTGAATGCCTTTGCATAGTCAA
>NW_004443990.1:8038907-8068163 GCF_000243295.1 Trichechus manatus latirostris
AGGATCCATCTGACATCAGCAATGATATCCCTGGTTCCACATCCTCTTCTGAATCTGGACTGAATTTCTGGCAGTTTCCTGTGGATAAACTGCTGCAGCCACTTTTTAATGATCTTCAGCAAAAGTTTACTTGTGTGTAATATTAATGATATTGTTCGATAATTTCCACATTCGGTTGGATCAACTTTCTTGGGAATAGGCATAAATATGGATCTCTTCTAGTTGGTTGGCCAGGTAGCTGTCTTTGAGCAATGCCAAAACCAGTTCTACAGTCCACTAAATTCTTCCCAAGCCCTATTATTAAACTCCTTTAAGAAAAAAAGAAAATTTTAAAGGAGAGAAAAAGAGCTTCTGAAAACATTGAAGATCATGGTTTTGCTCTGGGCACATTCTAATAGGCTTGTCCTTTCCTTCTGTGGTCATTTTGGTGGAAAAGATCTCTCCTTTTCCATTGCCAGAAAGGAACCAGCAGGATGAGCAAAGACGGAGCCCTTTGCGGGGTCCTTTAAAATCAGGAGAAGCTGCAGTGCTCTTGACTGAGACAGATGAGACAATCTGGTCACCAAGAGAGGAATGGCAGGCTGTGATAAAGGGCCCTTCTGTTAATGGCAGTCTCCTTTCCAACCAAGTCATAGGGTGCTCTGGACAGGAAGATGTGTGTGTGTCTTTCCAGCCCCATTTGTCTTTTCTTTTGGGAAAGAGAAGCAATTTCAGACAGAAGGGGTTGAGGTCAGAGTTACCTTGGCAACCCTAGCTTAGACTTGATTGACAGCTTATTTTAAATGCTGGCTTATCATATGATTAATATTCATCATATCATCTACAGAACATCTAGTCCAAACTCTTCTTTTCAGATGAGAAAAATGTGACGCAGAGAGGTCAAGCAACTTACTCAAAGTCGTATAGCTGATTACTGTCAGGTCTCTTTAGTAATCCAGTGTTGACCTTATGCTGCCTTATTGAATGCTTACATTTATTGAATGCTTAAAACCAAATCCATTGCTGTCCAGTCGATTCTAACCCATAGCGACCCTACAGGACAGAGTAGAACTGCCCCACAGGGTTTCCAAGGAGCTGCTGGTGGGTTCCACCCGATGACTGTTTGGTTAGCAGCGTTATCACTTAAGCAGTATCATTTAACCACTGCACCACCAGGGCTCCATTGAATGCTTACAAACATCTTATTAGGTGTGTGTAGGGGGTGGGGGGTGGGGGGTGGGAGGGATTCTCATGGATTATTTTCAATGGACAGGCAGCATTGAATAATGGTTTCAGCACACTGAGGCTTGGTCTTGAGCTAGTTGCCTAACATCTCTAGGTCTTAGTTTCTATCTGTAAAATGGAGCCGACAATAGTCCTGATCTTAAAATGACGTCATAAAGATTAAAGGAGATAATGCATGTAGAGCTCCGCGCAATGTCGGGCACACTTAATACGGAGGTCACTACAATTTACTAATCCTTGTGAGCTCTTATGTCAGAGCAAAGATCTTTATTCTTTAATTCTCATGTCTGCCTGCCTTAAAGATGGAAAGGTTTATTTCCTTAGAGTGTTTTCATTCTAAGCCCCTCTAAATCCCTGACTGACAACTCCGGAGGGCTCCAGCAGATCTCCCTCGAAGGCATGCTATTCTCCAGACACTGTTCCCCCTCCTACAGAGTCTTCGCAGACTCCCCTGAAGGAAATTCGGATGTGTTCTCATGACAGCGTTACAACCTGGGGAGAGATCTTCGTCAATAGTACACCGTGTGTTTCCTGAATCCAGTCGGAGAGGAACTGAAGCCAACTCCACGAGGCATCTCATCCATCTCTCAGCCTAGCCAAGTTTGGGTTGGTCCACAGGATATGGGACTTCTCATGATCTTTGGCATTCTACCAGGGGCCTATCTACGGAAATGCACCTATGGCAGTTACTTTTAAATTGCTGAATGATCTCTTACAGCTGGCGATGGAAACTGCGATGGCCAATAGAAACTGCTCATTAGTGCCCCTCCTGTCGCGGGGCCCTACCTGCCATACCTTAGTTAAGCCTCTGCTTGGTATTATGAATGGGTTCCATAGAGCCCTGGAGTTAGAAAAACACAGTAAGCAGCGCATCTCATCACACCAGCCTTTTTGGCAAGAACTAAGGGAGGAGCTCAGTTTAGCACCTACCTGGCTGTGCATATTCCTAACAGCATAATAGAGTTTTCTTGGTTCCTTCTGAAGCTTGATCACCTCTAATGTAATAAGTCATCTTCTGGGCAAGGCTTCTGCCCAAGCATTGACACTCTGCTTCTCTGGCTTCGCTTTGCAAGTCATCCTTCCAAAGAGGGAGTGTGCAGACTACTTCTGTGCACAACTGGCTGGAGGGAAGCTGATCAGCTTGCATTAATGATGGCAATAAATTCCCTGAGTGAGGCTGTAGCTCCAGCAGAAGTCTGGAACAGATTTGTAAAATACTCTTCTCTGCATAAGGCAACTCCAGCCGCCAGTGAATTCTGCAGCTCCACAGCTTCTAAACCTCACTTGAATGGGTACGTTTTGTGGTTTCCTTGTCCACTACGATTTGGGAAATGAGCTCTTTTTATTTGGGGTCTCTTAAGGAAGGGAATTTTAGAGGTCTTGTCTTGCTCTTTTTTTTGTCATCTGTGAAAATAAGGATGTAGCTTTTTAGTCGAGGGAAGAAGAACGAATGGAGAAAAGGAGAAAGGGAAGTGATATTTACTGAGGACTTACATGATATTACATCCATTTGTCATTTAACTTTCATGACAACTGGTCCTCAGAGAGGTTAATTAATTGACAAAAGATCACAAGGACCTTGTGTATTCTACCCCACATTTGTCTGCCTCCAAACACCCTGCACTACACCAAACATAAGATAATTTTGCTATTTTATTATTATCTCTTCTCTAAGTCAGCCTCTTTGTAACACTTCTGTGCTCTTTTGATCTAAGCATCAAGCGTCTTTTAGAATTTGGGCCACTGCATATTTTTCCCATTTGGATTTTAGTAAGTATATATTTTATGTGCCTATCCTTTTCAACACTACATACTTTGATTTGATAAACAAAACCACCTAACTTTCTGCTAATTCAATTAGTTTCATAATTATTAATATATATGAAGCTATTAATTCTTTAAATCCCTTTTCCTGTATTTATGTTATCTTGAAAGATACAGAAATATTGAAATAGCTAGAGTTTTCTTTCCACATATTATTTATATCCTGAAAATTCCTATGCATAACATTCACTTGAATGTATTTATCCCAAATCGCTTGTTTAATTCATAGTTTTGGTCATAAATTCATCTATTTTTGAGTGTCAACAATAATTTTGGAGGGACCTTGTAGACAATTACTTGTATAACACAGCAGAGTCTCTATTTAATAGAGAATATGTGGAATGGGGTTAGCTTAGATGATTTTTAAGGTTCCTTTCAGGTCTAACATTCTATGATACATCATCACCTTCAGGATAAAATCTGAGCTGCTTTGTGCTCTGCTGCTTCCACATGTGAATCTTGTGCTCCAGCCAAGGACAATCATTTGCAGCTCCCCAAACTCAGTAAGCTCTCTCTCACTTCTGTGCCTTTAAACACACTGGTCACTCTGTTCAGGTCGACCTTTGCGTCTTTCTCCAACTTATTACCTCCTGTAAGGCTCAGCTCAAGCATTAATCCTGTGAGGAGGCCTTCCCTGGTGCCACCTGCCCATGTGCCTGCCCTGTGTGGATGACATAGGTCTACCTCCTTTGTGATCCCGACACACAATGCATCGCTCTACAGGGTACTAGGAGACACTGGGTGGCGCAAATGGTTAAGTGCTTGACTACTAGCCAAAGGGCTGGCTGTTCAAACCTACCCAGAGCTGCCTCAGAAGACAGTCCTGGCCATCTGCTCCGAAAGGTCACAGCCTTGAAAACCCTATGGAGCAGTTCTACTCTGTACATGTGGAGTCGCCGATAGTCGGAATCTACTCAGCAACTAACAACAACAATAACCAGAGTATTTAGCTCACATATATTGTTGCCCATTACTTGCCTGTCTATCTCCACTCCTATCTTTGTTTATGAACACCTAGAAAACAGGGAAGAATTTTTAATACCATTGGAAATTGCTCATGTTATAATGTTTTATTTTCACATTTTATTTTGAACAAATTTCAAACTTAAAATTTGCAAGAATAACACAAAAAACTCTTATATACTCTTCACCCAGATTCCTCGATTATGAACATTTCACCATTTATCTTATCATTTTCATCCTATCTCTCCCTCTACACACGCACACACACACACGCACACACACTTTTTTTTCTGAACCATTTGAGAGTGTTGCCTCTTAATACTTTAGTGTGTATTTATTGAAAACAAGCACATTCTTTTACATGCCTGAACTAAAAAAAAAAAATCAAACCCATTGCCGTCCAGTAGATTCCAACTCATAGCAACCTTATAGGATAGAGTAGAACTGCCTCAAAGGGTTTCCAAGGAGCGGCTGGTGGATTCGAACTGCCGACCTTTTGGTTAGCAGCCAAATGCTTAACCACTGCGTCACCAGGGCTCCAAACCTGAAGTACAATCACCAAAATCCAGAAATTAACATTAATACAATACCAACCATTTTATCTACAAAATTCCTTCAAAATTTGCCAGTTATCCAAGTAATGTCCTTTATAAGTCCAGGAGATAATCTAGGATCACACATTGCATTTATTTATGTCTCTTTAGTTTCTTTCAATCTGGAACAATTTATCAGTTTTTCCAAGACTTTCATGATCTTGGCACCTTTGAAGATCACAGGTTATTTTAAAGAAGGCCCCTTGATTTAGGTTTTTCTGATATTATAATATAGAGTAAAAGAAGCCAGATAAAAGAATACATAGTACACTTTTCTCATTTCTTGTCTTCTTTTATATCGATTGAACTTTTTTTTCTTTTTTTTTTTCATTTCATTTCTCTCCTATTAGCTTGGTAGTTACATACTTCCACTAATTCTTTGGTGGTCACATTCATGGAGGCCTTAAGTGCCTGACACAGGGCCAGGCACTTTCCTTAACTTCTACAAAGGCTCCGTGGAGTTGGTTTTATGCTCACTGAGAGGCGGACCTGAAGCTCAGAGACAAGTATTTGGCTCAAGGTCATATAGTTAGTACATGGCAGGGCTGCAATTCCAGCTCAGCACTTTCTGACTCTACAATCATCAGATATGGAAGTGGTGAGTAGAACCCAGGCACTTCAGTAAATGAGATATAGGCTTGAGTTCAGGAAAATGCCATCGAACATTCTGTGGTATGGAGATTTTATGTGTGTGTGTGTGTACCTTCAGATTTAAACTTGTTTTTTTCTTGTTATTTAGAGTCCAGTAAAATGCCTGCAGCCCAAGGATGTACCTTTTTTTTAGTTCATGGGCTAAGCTTTTCATTGCTTGGTAACCTATGCTCACAGCTTTAGCCTAGCATGTTGGCAATAGCTGTTAATTAGCTTTTGGGTTTTGTTTTTGTTTTTTAGTGTCAAGGGATCAATATGTGGCATTCCCTTGTTTCTAAATTACTAATATGAATTCCTACTTGTTCCCAAGAGTTTCAGGGAAAACAGTCTCTGTGGTCAGAACCCTTTCCATGAATTAAATGTGCAAGATGTTGAAAATTATCCTAAGGGAAGAAAAAATATGTATGTGCTTTTTGATTTCATTATCTTACTGACAACTGTTTTTTTGGTTTTGAGGCAATGGGATACAGTGGAAAGGGCCAGAAAGACACAGAATGCCAGATCTACAGTAATAACAATGGCAATAATACTGCTAAAGAAACACCATTTATTAAGTGATTACTGGGTAGCAGTAACTGCACTAAAGTGCTGCACATATCTCATTTGATGTGATCCTCCACAATCTTATGATGTAGGTGCTCTTTTTTCCAATTTACAGATGGAGGCTGAGAGGAGTAAATTAACTTTCCCAAGAGTGCATAGCTTGAGTGGGGGACATTCACATACTCATAAGTCATGTGGCTTTTTAAGTCAATACATTTATGTGTTTATGTGTTAAATGGGGATCATGTTCACTTCAAAGGATTATTAGGAAGATTAAATGAGATGACAGGTGTGAAGAACCTGGTGGGTGGTAGGGGCTCAGAAATGGTTGTTTTTGTTATTTTTATTTCCTTTTGTGTTATAAAATTCAGAGACTTAGAAGCTTTGTGGAATAGATGTAATCCCTCCAACATAATATATCACTAACATATCTGAATCTGGTCATTTGTTCATCTCCATTAAGGTCCAATGATATTTCATGGTATCCTGGGGGGAAAAAGTGATTACTGTGACATTTAAAATTCTGCAAATCCAAGGGACAGGGAGGAGGCACAGTCATGGAAACAAGTGGAAATCCTAGTTAGATGGTTATTAGACAACTCTAGGTTGCCATACTTTAGAGAGCTAAACAGCTGCAGAGGTCACCAGGAGATGCTTTGTTTCCCAAAAGGTGTTTGGTATTTACTTTCACTCAAGTATGTTCCTTCTGCTCTGATAACTGTTGTCATCTGCCATTACAATAAAAGATGTCAGAGGGATTTTTACAGGCATATGGCACTAATTTAGTTTCCCCCTCTGCGCTCATAAGAGAGTTTGCAAAAATAAAAACAAAACTGAGCCCCACTCAGCCATTCATCAATTCACATTTATTGGACCGAGATCCGGTGCTACACAGCCAGGAGGACAGGATCTCCATTTCAAAAGCAAATGAAGGAAAACACTCCTTTCAGGGTGCTGGCTCCGGGGGTACTTCATTCTCGATTTCCTCTCCAGCCTTTGGGAAACAGGTCAGAGGACTGGGCAGACGTCCTTGGGAACCAAAAATATCAACCACATTTTGTATTAAGGTTATTTGGAAATTATGACTGTGCCTTATATTTTCCAGGGCTTCTTCATGTCCATCCACTGCTTGCAACAATCCAGTGAGGTATGCTGGGCAAGCCTGATTGTTCTTGTACCAGAGGGAACGGAGGGTCAGGGAGCTTAAGAGATTTGGCTGGGGACTCACAACCATAGAAGAGGCCAGTCTATGAAAACTCCCTCCACTCTTGTTGTTCACACCTAGAAGAGTGTCATGGATTGCATTGTGTCCCTCAAAAATATGTGTATCAATTTGGCTAGGCCATGATTCCTAGTATTGTATGATTCTCCATCATTTTGTAATCTGATGTGATTTTCCTATGTGTTGTAAATCCTATCTCTATAATGTTGATGAGGTGGGATTAGCGGCAGTTATGTTGATGAGGCAGGACTCAATCTACAAGACTGGATTGTGTCTTGAGCCAATCTCTTTTGAAATATAAAAGAGAGAAGCGAGCAGAGAGACAGAGGGACCTCATGTCACCAAGAATGGAGAACAGGGGAGAAGCTGAGAAGCTCCTAGACCAGGGGAAGTTTGATGACAAGGACCTTCCTCCAGAGCCAACAGAGAGAGAAAGCCTTCCCTGGAGCTGACACCCTAAATTTGGACTTCCAGCCTACTAGACTGTGAGAGAATAAATTTCTGTTTGTTGAAGTCATCCACTTGTGGTATTTCTGTTATAGCAGCACTAGATAACTAAGACAGAGAACTTTTAAAAACAAATTTGATTATGCCATTACTCTGCTTAAGGTCTTTCTGTTGCTCATCCTTATTCTTAGGATAATATGCTAACTGCTTAACATGGCGTTTTAGTTTCCTTGGGCTTCCATAACAAAGTACCACAAGCTTGCTGGCTTCAAATAACAGAACTGTATTTTCTCACAGTTTTGGAGGCTAGAAGGTGATGGTAGGGACATGCTTCCTGTGAAGTCTCTAGCAAAGGATCCTTCCTTTCCATTTCCAACTTCTAGTAGCCCCTTCCTTGGTTTATGGCAGCATAACTCCAATCTCTGCCTCTGTCATCACATAGGCTTCTTCCCTCTGTGTCTGTGTGTCTGTGTCCAAATTTTCTTATAAGGACAGGTCATATTGGGTTAGGTCTCACCCTATTTCAGTATGACCTCTGTTATGGATTGAATTGTGTCCCCCAAAAATATGTGTATCAAGTTGGCTAGGCCATGATTCCCAGTATTGTGTGATTGCTCACCATTTTGTCATCTGATGTGATTTTCTTATGCATTGTAAATCCTACCTCTGTGATGTTAATTAGGCAGGATTAGAGGCAGTACTCAATCTACAAGATTAGATCCTATCCTGAGTCAATCCCTTTTGAGATATAAAAGACAGAAGCAAGTAGAGAGACAGAGGGACCTCGTGTCACCAAGAATGGAGAACAGGAGGGGAGCGCGTCCTTTGGACCCAGAGTCTTTGCACCCAGAAACTCCAAGACTGATGACAAGGACCTTCACCCAAAGCCGATACAGAGAGAAAGCCTTCCCCTGAAGCTTGCACCTGAGTTCGGGCTTCTAGCCTCCTAGACTGTGAGAGAATAAATTTCTCTTTGTTAAAGCCATACACTTGTGATATTTCTGTTATAGCAGCACTAGATAACTAAGACAACCTCATCTCCAAAGACCCTATTTCCAAATAAGTTTACATTCGCAGGTACTCGGTGTTAGGACTTGAACATATCTTTTCTGGGAGCACAATCCAACCCAAAATACATGGCTTATAGGCCTTTCGAGATCTGACCCCTGCTTACTTCTCTAGACTTAGTTCATGCCATTCCCATGCCCCAGTGTGTTCTCCATTCTCAAAGGTATATTCTGGTTATACTGAATCCAATGGTATCACACTCTTATCTCCTCGCCATGACTCAGCATGCTGTCTCAACCTTCCGTTCCCCCCTCATGCCTGGCTAACACTTACTAATTATTTAAATCTCAGTTGGGATAGAACTTCCTCCTGGAAGTGCTCCTTGATATCCCACATCTGAGTTAGATGCCTCCACTACAGGCACCTGTCACACCCTCTGCCTCCCCTACTGCAGTACTTTTCCCATGCCACTGGATCATCTACATGTCTGCCTCCCTGCTAGGATATAGGCTCTGTGAGGTTTAGGGCTGTGTGTGTGTCTCACTCATCGATGAGCAACACCTGTGCATATAGAAGGCAGGCAGTAATTATCCATCAGTAAAAGAATGGTTTATTTACTCACGGTGATTATATTTCTCAGGTAGCAGATCTCCTTCTGTACATGAACCAGGAATCATTGAATTATTCCTTGTGCTGGTTATTCTTCATTTGCCCCCTCAGTTGCATCTCTGATCTCTTCTGTGCCCTGGGAAGAAGCTAACCCTTGTGGACTTCCTACTCTGGGCTCTCCTGTTGGGTAGTTTTGGGCTGGCTGCCTTCCAGCAATGAGAAGCACCTGCAGGAGAAGGGAGGCTAGGAGGAGAGTAAGGTCAGCATAATCCTCCTTCCTTTCTGCCTCCTTCTTGCTTTGATACCATGTTCTAGTAGTAGCTGCTTACTTTTACAACTACAGCTCCAGTAGGGTGCCTTCTCTTCCATGGTCATCTCTCAGTGGTTTCCAATAACACTATGTCTTCCCTTGTCCCTTAAGCCCTAGAAGTAGATATGGCTTCTAATTATTGCTAGCTTCTGGGATCTTCACCATCACTTGCTTATTCTCCAACCCTGACCACCTATCTATAAGTAGCACTTTCATTTGGACTTTTATGGTGGATTTTACTTCCTGCTAGGTTTCTAACTGATAAACTACTGTACTTGGTACAGGTAAGATTATGATTTCCAAATTCTCTAGGATGGTTTCTGGCAACTTTAGATTCTTGAAGGTAATTCTCAAGACAGCTCCAGACTGCTTTCCCATTATACAGATGTAGATAAGAATTTCAAGCTTACAATAAAATTTCCATTTTTTGCTTAATTTTCAATATTTCCTCTAAGAGAATCAGCAGGTATATTTAGATCTCAGAAGTCACATTGTTCTAAGAAGATTTGGTATATGTATATCTATATAATTCAGTGGTATGGGAAATCTCCTGTGCTTAGGAATTACTCACAAAATTTGTTGCAGCTCACTCTTATTTCCTATTGATTGACTTCTCTAATGGTTCTCTTGTGAAGGTCATATCCACAGTCACACAATGTTTGTTAGACTGTAGGGACATTGGTGTGAAAAGAGTTGTAGATGCCACGTGTTCAGGCATCAGTTTTTTTTTTTTTTTTTTTGTTTGTTTTTTTCAAAGAAATCTCCCTGTGATATTGTAAGTGGATTTTTTTTTTTTAACAGAGTGAAAATTATATTCTCTAAGAGCAATATGATTCCCCAGAAATAAACTAAATTGTTATTTGGGGATATCTTGGGTCTATTATAACTAGGAAAAGGCAGATCCATTCTCAGATCTGAAATATCCTGGCTTAGAAGCTGAAATGAAATTACTTTGTGGTCTAGGCCAGCCTTTATGGAACCCAAGCTGCAGGGAAACTATATGTGCACAACTGGTATCTAGGTGAAATGCGGAAACATTAAAACTAGACAATAAAATATTTGAAAATCACATTCCTGATGAAGGACTTGAATCTGGAATATACTAAAAAACTCTTAAAAACTCAGCAGTAAGAAAAGAAAAAACTCAATTAAAAAAATGGACAAAAGACTAATACTTAACCAAAAATTATACACGGATGCAAATAAACACATGAAATGTTGTTTAACATCGTTATCCACGAGGGTAATGCAGATTAAAACCAAAGTGAGTCACCATTACACACCTACAGGAATGGCTACAATAAAAAATACTAATAATATCAAGTGCTGACCAGGATGTGGAGCAACTGGAACTCTCATACACCACTGATGGGGATGGAAATGGTATATTCACTCTAGAAAACAGCATGGAAGCTTCTTAAGAAGATAGGTAGATAGAATAATGGCCCCCCCAAAGATGTCCATGCCCTAATCCTCAGAACCTATAAATATGTTACCTTATACGGCAAAAGGGACTTTGCAGATGGTATTAAGGGTACTTTGAGATAGTGAGATAACCCTGGATTATCTGGATGGGCCCAATATAACCACATGGGTCCTTAAAAGCAAAGAATCTTTCCTGGCTAGGTCAGAGAGAGATGTGACAATGGAAGAAGGGCCAGAGAGGATAAAAGAAGGGTCATAGAGAGATGCAATGTGATAAAGACTCGACCGGCCATTGCTCGCTTTGAAGGTGGTGGAAGGGGGCCACAGTTCTACAACTGCAAGGAACTGAATTTTGCCAATAACCTGAATAAGGAAGGAAATAAATGATCTCTTAGAGCTTCCAGAAAGGAAAGCAGCCTTGCTGACACCTTGATTTGGCCTGGTAAGACCTGTGTTGGACTTCTGACCTACCGAACTATGAAATAACAAATCTGTATCATTTAAGCTTCTAAGTTGGTGGTAATTTGTTATGACAACAATAGAAAACTAACACACCATATGATCAAACAATCCTACTTCTGGGTATTTATCCTAGAGAATGTAAACCTATGTCACACAAAAACAAGTACACAGATGTTTATAGCAGCTCTATTCATAATCACTAAAAAGTATAAATTAAAAGAAAAAATCCCATCTCTTGTAACATTCAACCAAGATTATTCAGTTATCAACAGGGAATAAACTGTGAATAGCCTCCTCGTGTGAATTTCCTTTGCTGACTAGGGAATGCCTCTTCACTGGACACTAGGCCTGACGCCAGTCACTTTTGACCACTTCTCATCGTGAGGTTTTAGAGTTCATTTGAATAAGATACATGGTGCTATGTACATCAAAATTGTGACTCCTCTTACTCCAACCTCCAACTGCCCCCCTCCAATAATAAAAACAGTAATAATCATAGTATTAACTACCCTGGGTGACTCTCATCACTCTTGGTCATTCTTTGTAGATGGAGTTACTGTCCTGTTGAGATCAGGAGTCAACTCTCTTAGAGGCAGACCTAAGCACTTCCTGTGGAATGAGCTCGCCAGATTTTAGATTCCATTTGACTGATCTAGGTCAGTGGCAAGGACAAACCTCCAAGTGGCACAATCTCTAAGGTGCTGGACCACTTGGGTGACGCCTAAGTCTGACATATTGAGTCCCTTGGCTGTACATTAGAATCAGCTGGGAGATTTTAAAACTCACAAAGTCTAGTCAAACGCCAGACCCATTAAATCTGAATCTCTGGGACTATGAGCCAGGCATCACCCCAGGTGATTCCAGTGTGCAGCCAAGGTTGAGAATCACTTCCCTACCATGTCCTAGGATCCAGGTAACTAAAACTTCCTAAGGGACAGGTTGCCAAAAACAAAAGCTACATTTCTAGGTGCATATATTCTTACCCATACCTGTTGCTGTCGAGTAGACTGCAATGAATAGAGACCCTATAGGACAGAGTAGAACTGCCCCATAGGGTTTCCAAGGCTGTAATCTTTACAGAAGCAGACTGCCACACCTTTCTCCTGAAGAGTGGCTGGTGGGTTTAAACTGCCAACTTTTCGGTAAGCAGCTGAGCACTTAACCATAGCACAACCATGGCTCCTTACAATATATTCTTACAGTCCCCAAATTGAAACTGATGACCTTATCAAAGCTTGTAATTAGATGTGCGTGTGCAGGCACACACACACACACACACACACACACACCCCTTCCAACTGCACAATTTCCTTTGATAGCACTTTCCCTTTTTATAAATTTTAAGACTGTCTTTAAGTCCAGCTTTTTTTTTTAATGTTAGTAATAATGCCACCAACTCATATTTATATAGAATTTATAATTTAAAGTTTGTATCTCATGCTAATCTGGAGTAGAAAGGGCAAGTATTCTTTCTATTTTGTATATGAGAAAACTGAGGCTCAGATAAGTTATGTGACTTCCCCAAGTCATGTTAGGGTGACCAACTCTTCCTATTTCCCAGGGACTGAAGTTCCCTCGTCCCAGGAACACCCTCCAGCCTGGGAAAGCCAGGATGGTTGGTAATCCTGGTTGCAAGGGGCTGAGCTGGTTCCCAGGTACTCACTCTGAAAGACTGTAGAGCTCATCTAAGCCAACCTCTCCTTTTATAGGCAGGGGGAGAGACTTGGGTAAGTCTCCAGAACTCATGCTGGAGCTCCTTCCGCTTTTAGAAAAGTGCTGAGGTGCTTCCAGGGCCCAAAGAAAGAGAAGAGGACTGTGATTCCACCCTCCCCCCACCCCGTGTTTATGGTAAGTTTTGTGTTATGCCCACAAACATCTTTTCATATTCCATTCCAGAGAAATATTGACCTGAATTATCTAAATTCTAAAGGTAACTTTATTATCCACCCAACTTGTTTTGTCCTCCTGTTTAAACTTCCTATATTTTGCTGATGAAAGATGAATTTCTCCATTGTGAAAAAGAGCAGTCAAGCAATTCCAGTGGGCTTAGTTATAGATGGGATAACTTCTGTATTTTCAGAGTACTGTGGCAATACACAGCTCCCTTGTGTCAAATCGATTCTTCAGTACCATGACTAATTAACCTATAAGAACATAACTTTGAATGCTGTTGCTTTGAAATGCACTAATCTTGTATTTTGCTTCTAGGTTTTATCTACCCTTCCATACCCAAATCATTCTCTTGTATTTCTTCAAAACCTGATCAACTCTAATCTCAGTCATCGTGCTGTTTCCTCCTTTCTTTGGGGTCACTGGTAAACTCTGGGGGCCTATGTAGTGCCATGGTATTCTGGGACTGGATGGTATGATGTCATTGTCCAAACTGGGTTCCATTGAGTGGTCATGTGGATTACTGTGGAAGTGATCCTCACTCAGGTCCAGCAGGTCTACCTGCTACTCCTGTGCTCCTTTTGGGTTCATGGAAATCAATATGATTCTCCATTGTGGCTGGAGGAAACTCAATGAAGTTGTCCAAGGCTCCATCTGCCTGTACACACCACGCAATCATTTCCATCCTAGGGGATAGCGAGGAATGGGTTTCCTCTACTCTCAAAACCAACAAATATATTTGCGGTTTTTCAGGTTTCTGGAACTTGTTCCAGGAAGTGGGACCCAGGCCCTTCTCTGAGCCTCATCAAAATTTTTGCTCGTCTTCCCTCCTCACAACTGGGCAGTGTTTTGTTCTGTTGTGCATAGGGTTGCTATGAGTCAGAACCTACTTGATGGCACCTAACAACAACTTCCCTCCTCACAGCCTTTTTCTAGACACAGAGTAGGAAAGTATTGCTCTTTCTCATTAAATATATACTTTGGATATTGTCTTGGTTATCTAGTGCTGCTAAAACAGAAATGCCACAAGTGGATGGCTTTAATAAAGAGAAATTTATCCTCTCACAGTTTAGGAGGCTAGAAGTTCAAATTCAGGGTATCAGCTCCAATGGAAGGCTTTCTCTCTCTGTTGGCTCTAGGGGAAGGTACTTGTCATCAATCTTCTCCTGGACTAGGAGCTTCTCAGCGCAGACACCCCAGGTCTAAAGGATGTGCTATTCTCCTGGCTCTTGTTTCTTGGTAGTATGAGGTCCCCATGTCTCTCTGCTTGCTTCTCTCTTTTATATCTCAAAAGAGATTGGCTTAAAACATAATTTGATCCTGTAGATTGAGTCTTACCTCATTAACAAAACTGCTGCTAATCCCACCTCATTAACGTCATAGAGTTAGAATTTATAACATAGGAAAATCAGATTAGATGACAAAATGGTGGACAATCACACAATGCTGGAAATAATTGGACTAGCCAAGTTGACATGTTTCTGGGGGACACAATTCAATCCATGACAGTCCACCATTGTACTTTGGAAGCAGATAACTTGTATTGTAGATTTCACAGATGAAGAGGAGTTTCTGGATTTTTGGACTTGGGAGTTAATTTAAGACTTTTGCCTGATATGATGGGGTGAATATGTTTTACATGTGGCAAGGACATGAATTTTTTGGGACCTCATACCACCAAGAAAGCAGCACCGGGAGCAGAGAGCGTCCTTAGGACCTGGGGTTCCTGTATGGAGAAGCTCCTAGACCAGGGGAAGATTGATGACAAGGACCTTCCTCCAGAGCCAACAAGGAAAGCCTTCCCCTGGAGCTGGCACCCTGACTTTGGACTTTTAGCCTCCTAAACTGTGACAGAATAAAATCTCTTTGTTAAAGCCATCCACTTGTGGTATTGCTGTTATAGCAGCCCTAGATAACTAAGACAGACATGTTACCAGGAGGGATCAGTCCCTGGAGAAGGACATCATGCTTGGTAGAGGGTCAGCAAAAAAGAGGAAGACCCTCAATGAAATGGACTGACATAGTGGCTGCAACAATGGGCTCAAGTGTAACAACGATTGAGAGGATGGTGCGGGACCGGGCAGTGTTTTATTCTGTTGTACACAGGGTAACTATGAGTCGGAACTGACTAATGGCACCTAACAACAACAATAACAACATTATATATGCTCTCAAATCTTTAATCTAAATCATGAGTCCTTCTCAGCCTTCTAAGGAGGTAAATTTTGGAAACCTAAAAGTCAAGAATAGATGTGCTTTCCTCTGCTTTCTAATATCTCACTCCTTGATAAACAACGTTAACGGGGATAAACAGGATAATGTGATACAGAATAATTTGGTGATGGTGGAATGGGGGTGGGGGAGGGAGCTACTGACCTGATGACCCTTTCTTCAGGCCAACACCTCCCACCAAGAGAATAAAAACTGAACTTTAG
This sequence comes from Trichechus manatus latirostris, assembly GCF_000243295.1. Taxonomy (NCBI): domain Eukaryota; kingdom Metazoa; phylum Chordata; class Mammalia; order Sirenia; family Trichechidae; genus Trichechus; species Trichechus manatus. The sequence continues at coordinate 8,054,514 of NW_004443990.1, forward strand.
AAAAAAATCTAAAAAATAGTATTAGTTTAAATATAAAAAGTTGCATGAAGAAAGCAAATACAAAACCGCATTCAATATTTACAAAACCATCATGCAGGCACAATGATATTACATGTGGCTAAAAAAATTAAAAAAAAAACCAAACCTGCTGCCATCGAGTTGATTCCAACTCATAGTGACCCTACATGTGGATAGTTGTGGTTGAAAACATCTTGGGTATTTTATTTCTAAAGTTAAGCTCCACAAGCATATACTATTTAAATTTTTCATCTTCTCAAAAGTTATATGCAATATAGTATGAAGGTTGTTTTAATCTTAATTCAGTTCTTTCTCTTCTATATATTGTAAAAATGTCAAGTCTGTTGACCCTTGGAAAAAATTGCATTTCATTTGGCACAGAAAATAAAAATATCTCATCTCCCCCAGAAAAAGGATATTTTCTAATTTTGCAAACACTTTATGAAAGTATCATTTGACTCTGTATTTTGACAGCTGCTTTTGCATTTATTATTGGAGGGGCCCTTCATATGGTATGTTCCTTTTTTTTTTCCTTTTATTTTCTAGTCAAGGGATGTTGTTAACATTATTTTGAACTTATTCAAATTTAAAGGTGATAAGGGGCCTCTCCTGAGGGGTTCTTAATATACTTCTTACCACTCTAAAGAAAAATAAAAGGTTTTTGGAAAAAGTAAAGAAAAGAAAAAAGGGTTTTGTAAATTGACTGCTTCAGACTATGAGTTCTTTGACTTAGGTATTTGAACTATTCAGCTCGGTCACTCCAAAACCTTGCACCTTGTCTGGCAGTTAGTAGATGCTTGGGAAATGTTTGCTGAGTTGAAGAGGCAGGGGATTATTATCCTCATTATACAGATGGGGAAATCAATGCCCAAAGAACTTGTGTTTGCATTGTGCTTTGCACTTTACCAATGGCTCTCACCTAAGTTAGCTCGTGTAAAGGTTGGTCCTCACCACCATATATATAAATTAGGAAAATTTAACATTTTCAGTTGAAAAGATGAGCATAATTAGTCACCCTATATACAGTGAGTTAGTCTCCGCTGCTAAAGGAAATATGAAACCTGATAATCTAAAAATTTAGGTTCTTGGACAATGATGAAAAGGTCATTTTTCTAAGGACAGAAAAGTTAAATCAGAAAAGTTACTGGCAATTTTTGGACTGAAAAATCCTATAATATAGAGAAAAGAAGCTTGGGTAGTAGTGTAAATTGGTCCCATCTTTATGGAGAAGAATTTATCAATATCTACCAAAATTGAGTATATCTTTGACCTAGCAACTTACTTTTATTAATGTAGTCACACTACAATCATATTTGCACAAGAGTGCACAGATATATGAGGAAAAAGGTTTAATGAATATGAGGAAGTTCACTATGACATTGTTAACAGCAGAAGAAAACTGAAAATAGCCTGAACGGTCATCACTAGATTGCTGGTTATACAAATTATGGGTTATCTGGGTAAAGATGTTGTATACAGAAAATTGAAAAACAGCAATCTACTTAGTGACATGAAAAGTCAAAAGTAAGTATGATCTCTTTTGAGTAAAAATACTCAAGAAAGTATTAATGATGGTTACCTCTGGAAAATCAGATGGGCTATTTTTTACTTTATTCAACCCCATACTGTTCATTTTTTTTAATGAAAAGATTATTCAAAAAAATTTAAAATTATATAAAAAAAAGGAAAAGCTGTTTAAGGCAGGCCACACTGAACACCTGAAAAACTTTTTTTTTTTTTTAAACAACAGTAAGCAGAACAGGAAATAATGGTTAGCTAGTGCCCTACTTGGCCAACTAGTGCCTGGCACAGTGCATGGCACACTGTGGGTACTCAATGAGTATTTTCTGAGTGAATTAATGAATAAGGTAGCTAGCCCTGGTCACACTTCAGCAAAGTGAGATGGAGGTACATAAGAACACTCAGATTTTCTAAACTTAAAATTGAGCTAGTGGTTTAATGGAGAAGAGTTCAAGAAACCATGTTGACAAGGTTAATTTATGTTGAAGAAAGACTGACTATATTGAAGTCAACTCACCAAAAAATAATCTGGGAGTTCTATTTGCAGTGGAAAAGGACTCTTCATCGGTCCACATTATATGTTTTTTTAAGCATCTCTTAAGGAATTTACCTGTTGATTTAGAAGTCACAGAATCGTAAAGAGGAGAGAATCTCAGAGAGTTTGCAAACAGTTCAGCCATTTCAGACCTTCCACCTCCTCAGCAACATTCCCATAGTAAGGTGTTCAGATTGACTGAACACATCCTGGGACAGTGCTTCTGCTTTTTCTTGGGGCATTCTTTTCTGATAAGCTCTACCAGAAAGTTCCTTATTGTACTGAACTGGATCCAACCTCCTTATAAATTGACCCACAGATCCCAGCTCTGTCCCAGAGCCACACACAACAAACCCAAGCAGCACTGCATAGTGGCTTAGACCATGAGCTCTGGAGTCATAGAAACCTGCCTTTGAACCCCGGATTCTATACTTAGGTGCTGGGTGACACTTACACAACGATTATCACCTCTCTCGAAATCCAAATTTCTTCTTTGTAAGATGGGGATAATTATAGTCCCTATCTCATGGGTTTACTCTAAAAAGATGATGAAATAGTATATGCAAACCGCCCATCACAAGGTATGGCACAGAATGTCATCACAATTTTTCATAGGCCTTTTCCATTAGCTATTTGATAGAAGCAGGGAGAAAAGTGGCACAAAACAGCAAAGCTAAAAGACGAGGCATCTCTGTCAGTGAAAGGCATGCCTAAGAGCCTTGATCTCAAGTGATTCTAGCATCTCCTCTATGTTTTCCTCACTAGAAACAAATGAGAAAAACACTCTAACTAGGGGGAGAGAAATTTCATACTACTAATTTTGCAAACAACAAAAAGTTGATACTTTCACAATTCTAGATACTAACTTATAAAAGTAAACTTCAGGTGTTTGAGAATCCCACTCATCTCTGTGGGAACACAAGGAAACAGCTCCCTCAGGGCTTCTCTCAAAACATGTCTCCCTGAAGCCTCCTGATATTCAAATCACTGTCAGGCCAAACAGAAGCCTTCTCTAGCCATTCTGAAACTTTTCTCAGGGCTAATGACTATCTATCAGTTTGGATTTGACTTTACATTATTACTCAAGATATAAATTGTAAATCCTACATATATTCAAAGATGTATATAAATATGTATGGGGGAGCACAATGTATACATATATTTACCATATACGTCTGTATTATGTCATATGAAATTCAGTGACTGGGAAAATTAGGATGTAGGTCTAATCCTGACCTAGCCACTAAGTCATTGTGTGAACCTGCAGTCATTTCCCTCTTAGGGTCTCGATTTACTCGTCTATAAAATGGTTCCAACTGATGGTTCTTACACTATGTTCTAAGGAGCTCAACTGGGGGCTGCTTTATTTGGGCTCCAGGCCTCCATCTTATTTCAAGGAGCAGCAATATTAAAATATATATATATATATATATTCTGCATAAGAAGTCAATTGAAAAATGAGTTTTTTCAACAAAAAACATTTGAAAATCATCAAATTAGGTGAGCCTCAAGGTTCCTTCTAGAACCTCTGTATTTCAAAGAGAGAGGGAAGGAGGGAAGGGAAGGAGCCATGTTGACAGTCACTTCTCCATGTTATTGGACATGGTTTGGGCCCAGGGCAATCTGTTGAATGATTCTTACTCATATTTACTAAAAGTATATTACCTCACAATATAATAATAACACTGGATAAACATAAGTCCTTTTTTTATTATTCAATTGGTACCCAGTGCTTAGGACATTTAAAATGACTTCCTCCCCACCCCATGTCCCATTTCTCACCCTCAGGTTTAAATCACTAAACTAAGAGACAATCTTTAGAATTCCAAATCAATCATTCCTTCCTTCCAGAAACAGTCTAGTAGTCATCCTTACACTAAAATAAAGTAACATCAGCAATAACGAGATCAGTCTTGAACTCCTAGCAGAGGAGTTTAGGTATGTCCCTATTGATAGTAGAAGAGTATCTGATGCCCCTCTTCTCTACAGCTCCCCTCAATCACACTCTCTGGCAACGGCAACCTAAGCAGGGCAAACCACTGATGTGAGCCAGTCTCTGTACTTTAGAAAGAGGTGAGCTGCTGAAAGAAACCTGTTGAAATAACATCACAAAGCCAGGTATGGTGAGTGTTTGGGGGTGGAGAAGATGGAAGAAATAACGGGGAAGGGTTTATAGAAGAAGACTAGTAGGGCTATGAAGGGGACATGTTTGATGGAAGAGGTGCCTTCTGAATCTCTGTGTTCACTGGGGTGCACAGCTGTGGAGCCAGCTGCATCAACAGAACCATGGTGCCCTGTGTGTCAGGTTTGACCTCCCTCTGTACAGACAGCAGGGTGTGGTGAAAAGGGGACTGGACTTGGAATCGGAAGACCTAGGTATGGGTCCCAGCCCTGGACACGGTGCTTCATCTCTCTGAATTGCTATCTCCCTAACTGAAAAACAAGAATAAAAATACCCACTGGATGTGTCTCATAGGAATGTTGTATGGTTTAAATAAAACAGGGTCTGAAAAGCGTTTGGTAAATCAGAAAGCCCCATAAAAATGTAAGCTGTATTCAGTGGCCAGTGGGATAGTTGTCTAGAAGCGATCCTTAAAAAAACCCAAAAAACTTGCTAAGATAACTTTCCTAAGATACAAATATAAAAGGCTAGTGAATTGTCAAGTAAAATGAAGTGTTTCACTATGTTCACAGAATTTTTCATTATGATAATTATAAAACCATCATAGCTGATACCTTATAAAGAAACTATATATAAAACTACAAAGGTCTAAATATATATGACAAAATTACACATATTATAAAATCTAATTATATGTGATTTCAAAAAAATATAACTAGATTATTCTTAAAGAACTACTGTAGTGGTAATTGATCTTGTAAATACATACAGTTACATCAAAGAGTTTTACAAAAATATCCTAAATCCAGAGTCTCTATTTCATAACTTCAACAAGTAGTGTGTGCTTTATTCCTATTTTAGATGGTGGCATCTCAGAGTTGGGTGTTATATGTATCTGCTCAGGTCATCCATGTAGTTGGAGATGCCAGAAGACCACGTAGCTCAGCTTCCTATAGAAAATCATCAGCTCTTCTGGTTAGGAAGTTCTCTGGAGCAATCGTCTTCATTCTCCTCTGAGCAAGACAGGTTCAGTGCACTTGTCACAGGATGGATCCAGGATGTGGTCTGTGTTACATGACTTGAGAAAAACAAGGAATGAAATTAGAATCCACAAGACTGTCCATCTGTCCATCCATACAAGTACTGATCCTAGTGCCATTGCTTCCACCCTACTGCAGTCCCTTGTAATGAGACAGCAGTTGGAACGGGATCCAATAGAGTTTTAAAAGTCCTTAGACATATTTTAAGGTTCAATGAAAACCATTCTTTCTTCTTTGGTAAAAAGGAATGCAGGAGAATACTTTATCTTTGACTCCTCACTTTTCCTTACCTGACATACAGTCATTCAGCAAGTCCTGTGACTGTTTTGCTGTAACATCTCTGGAGTCTGTTCGCTCCTGTCCTTTTCCATTGCTATAGCCTGGGTTACTGAAATAGCTTGTCTCTCTGCCTCTGTTCTAGCTCTTTTCTAATTCATACTCCACTCCAGCCAAGAGATATTTCTAAATGACCTATCACACTGTTACTCACCTGCTAATAATTCTGTGCCAACCAGTGCTTTCTGGACCAAATATATTCTGTATTGAAGGAAATACCATGGTTTTTAATCTGCGCCAACAACACTTTCTCTTCTGCTACAATCTTCTTCCCTCCCAGCTTGTTTATCTAGTTAACTCATACTAATTCTTCTAAATTCCCCTCAATATTCTTCCAATCTGAGCCCATAGTCTTATTTCATATTATACTATATTATACTAACCAAAAGGTTGGTAGTTCAAATCCACCAGCTGCTCCTTGGAAACCCTATGGGGCAGGGTCACAATGAGTCAGAATTGACTCGATGGCAATGGGTTTAGTTTTTGGCTTTTATACTATACTATACTATTGGTATACTATTGCTATACTGTACTATTACTATATTATACTGTAATATAGGTTCTTACATGAATATGTAGAACCTAATATAGGTTCTACATACATGAGAAGCTCCTTGAGGGCAGGAACTCTGTTTATCTCTGAATTTATGTGCCTACCGTGTTCTCAGAACAAATGACTAGCATTCTGGTTGGTAATTCAACAACACTAACATAAAAAATATTTTTTTGACCACCTACCATGTACCAGTCACTCTAGATATTAAAATAAATCAGATATAGTCCCTTTTCCTTGAGGAAAGAAGTCAATGCATGCACAATTAAAATACAATCTTATGTATGCTAAAATATGCACTATGCATTGTGGTGCTGGAGACAGAGTTGGGAGTCTAACTTTGCCTAAGAAGAAAAGGGGTGGAGGATGCTAGACTCACACCTTGAAGGATATGAAGTGTAGTAGGATAAAGTAGGAAAAGGCATTTCAGGGAAGAACACAAGCAGAGGTAAGAAAGGATGTTCAAAAGACATTGGGTATGTTTAGGGGGTGGTAAATATTGTCATGGCTGAAGTGTAGGTTGCAGGTTGGGAAATGCTAGGAAGAAAAGCCGTAGAGAACGGCAAGGAGTAGATCTTGGTGATCCTTGTGTTTATTTATAAGGTGACTGGAATTGTCTCCCAGGGACTGGAAGATTATAGGAGACTTGACTCAGAAATTTAACAGTATGCCAAAGATTTTGAATGAACAGTTTATTTATATTTTTCAGGATAATATGCTATCCTAGTTACTATGTTAGTGTTTCTTCCAAAATATTTTTCTGGGTTGAAATTGAAAAGTAGGGCTACCATTACTGACAGCAACTGGTATATTCAGTGATACAAACTGAAACTTATCAAAATCAAAATTATTGGGCATCAGATTTGACCTACATATGAAAAAAAGAACAATACTGATGTTAATCAAATCATTATTCAATAGCAATCTTGTATGTGAAAGCATATGAAAAATTCATAAAGACCCTAGGAGAGATGCAGGGCAGGTATTACTCTTGTTTTACATATGAAGGACCTGAGGCTCAAATTTAAATTCAAAGGCTCAAAATTAAATTACAACTGCTTAGTGATTAAGCAGTACAAGAGCTCACAACTCATGACTCCATATCTAGTGCTCTATGTTGCCTCTGCATTTAAAAACAAGCATCAAATTATGGGACATCCCTGAGGAACCGAATTACTGGGCTGAGGGCTGGGGACCATGGTCTCAGGGGATGTCTAGCTCAATTGGCATAACATAGTTTATAAAGAAAATGTTCTACATCCTACTTTGGTGAGTAGCATCTGGGGTCTTAAAAGCTTGTGAGCAGCCATCTAAGATACTCTACTGATTCTACCCTGTCTGGAGCAAGGGAGAATGAAGAAAACCAAAGGCATAAGGGAAAGATTAGTCCAAAGAACTAATGGGCCACAACTACCACAGCCTCCACCAGACTGAGTCCAGCACAACGAGCTGGTGCCTGGCTGCCACCACTGACTGCTCTGACAGGGCTCACAATAGAGGGTCCCGAACAGAGACGGAGAAAAATGTAGAACAAAATTCTAACTCACAAAAAAAGACCAGATTTACTGATCTGACAGAGACTGGAGAAACCCCTAGGGTATGGCCCCCGGACACCCTTTTAACTCGGTACTGAAGGCACTCCGGAGGTTCATCCTTCAGCCAAAGATCAGACAGAGACTAACAAAACAAAATGAGACTAAATGGGCACACCAGCCCAGGGGCAAGGATTAGAAGGCAGAAGGGGACAGGAAAGCTGGTAATGGGGATCCCAAGGTTGAGAAGGGGAAAGTACTGATATGTTGTGGGGTTGGCAACCAATGTCACAAAACAGTATGTGTATTAATTGTTTAACTAGAAACTAATTTGCTCTGTATACCTTCATCTAAAGCACAATAAAAAAATTATGGGACACTGAAGTAAATAATTCTTAACCTGAGGCTTTTTGAATTTCAGAGGAGAACATAGTTTTGTGTGGTGGTGTGAAATGTTTCTAAAATGGTAAATCATAAGAGAAAACCGTTATGGAAGCGACACTTTTCATGGCAGCAGCTGGACAGGCCATAGGTATTCTTTTGTGATCTTGCTAGTTTGTTGGGTAGAATACCTCAGAGGACTTGATTTCCATGCACCTGACATATCCTATTTGCTTTTATCTGTCTTCCTTGTTTTTCCAGTATGCTTGTTCTGTTTTGACCATAGCCAGATCAGACTACATATGTTATATGTAAAAGTAAGGATAAAAGAAAATCAGGGTGGATCCAGGGAGAGAAATAAGATGACACTAAGAAGCCTCCTGGAGTCAAAAGGTAAGAGCAAAAATAAAAGGCTAGGATCAAGTTAGAGGTGGGGAAATGGGGCTGGTGGAGGGGAAGGCACTGGGGAGGGGGAGATGGGCCTTAGAAAAGAATCACCAGTGTGGAGGCTGCCTTGAGTGATTCTAAGCATCTTATAGCCTTAAGGTCCCTGGTGGCTGAGAGGGAGTTCCAGACTAGGCTGAAGACAGAAACAAGGGTGAGATCAACAGAGAGAACTCAGAATTAAGAAAATCTATAGATAAGGAATTTTCCTCTACTTGAATAAGGTTGGATTCTGGAAGAGGGCCATTTATCTACAACTCATTCATATAATATGCCAGGGCCTATGCAGGTACCAGTAATACAAAGAAAAAGAAGATCCCATTCTTGGGATTGCAATGAATGTCACAAAACAATATGTGTATAAATATTTGACTGAGAAATTAACTTGAGCTGTAAACTTTTACCTAAAGCCCAATTAAAAAAAAAAAAAAAGATCCTGCTCTTGTCTTTGAGAAGTTCCATACATCATGGGACAGAATCATGCAAACAGATAACTAAAAAATAGAGTGACCAGTACTATTATTAATGGATCTATGAAGTGCTCTGAGTGCCCTGAGGAAAGAATGGCCAGGTCTGCCTGGGGAATTGATTTCACTGAGGAAATGCTGGGCCCTGAAAGAAGAGCAGGGGTTCATCAGAGGTCAGGGCACTCTGGTTTGAGGGAGCAATACTACACGCAAAGGCATACACAAGCATGTAGTTTAGGGACCAGAAGTAGTTTCTTGGAGTTGGAGGGTAAGATTTACGTGGAGATTTAGGGGGCTGGGGTATAGGGAAGTTGGAAGTGGTAGAAGATGAGTTTCATAAAAGTAGTTTGGGAACCCATATTTTTGGTTTTCAAATGTGTAAGATAGGGAGTTTGGGCCTTTTCTTATAGGCAGTGGGGAGCCAAAGGAAGTTTTAGTGGAAATTCTGAAATGTCTCACTCTTTCCTAAATGACTTTCTTTCAGGTTATGTTGTACATATTGGAAAACTCACTTGCAGGGAGAGGAACTAAAGAGATAATTAAGAGCCAGCAGCATTCCTGATGCTACAGTCTAGACAGAACTGCCCGCTTCCAGTCTTAAACACATTTTGGCACATAGTCAATCGTCAATAAAGCACAGTCACAGTTTTTAGGCAGCAGAAGTGACTGGTAGTACATGCAAAGAACCTCTGATCCAATCTGTGGCATAATAAAGTCTTCTGGTATTACTAAAGAGTGTTCTAAAATAATGCCTTTCCAACAATGCTGCAGAGAGCTGACTCTGTTGGGAGCAAAGGGAAGACTGAACAGAGATGTCCCTGGCTTCCCATGCCTGGTTCAGTCAGGACAATTGAGCTTTTATATACTAGTGTTTGCTGTAAGATTCTGGGGGAGGTGGGGAGAAGAAGGTTCTAAAATGTACCAACAAGTGTTTTTCATTGAAAAATCTATTACTTGTGGTAGACAGAAAGTAGAGTAGATCAGAAACAGTTTGGTTTTCTATCCCACATTGCTGTTGTGACCATGGGAAGTCACTTCATCTTTTTGAAAACTTTTTTGGAATGAGGCAGAATATGATTTCTGTTTGCTTGAATGAACGGATGGATAGATGCAGAGATAGATAAATTCCTCTGAGCCCTCGTTCTTCTGTCAAACAAGACAGTAACAATACCGACACAGGACTTCTGTCAACTCTCTGTAATGTCCTCTATTTCTTTGTCTTCTCCAGCTTTCTTTTACCTGAATTTACTGATAATATTCACCTGTAGGACCAGTCCTAAACCAATCACAGGCAGAATGAAAGCCTATTCCTTGGATTTTCAAATTAAGTCATGCTCCAAGCTCAGGGTTCTGGTCCTCCTCCTGACAACCAGACATGATGTGATTTGCCTAAGGGATGAGCTGTAGGTTGTACTTTCAGCCTCTTGGTCAGTTCAGTCTGTAGGACTGGGCTTCTGCATAAGCTCCGCCTGCCTTGGTTTTGACTGATTGCTTTGCCTAGTATCCATTCCAGTTCATCTCTATTCCACAGAGTCTGTTCCAGCCCATTTGGCCGGGGTCCTCATACCTGGCGTTTCTCAGACCCGGTATCCTACTCCCAGCCTTCACCTGGATGAATCTCCTAAATCTATCACCATCTGTACAACATGTGAATGTTAGACAGGCAGCTTCTGGAATTAGGATGAAGATTTGTTTCTTCTTCTTGGATGCTCTAGATCTGACACCTCACTTCCCTGATTTGTGCCAGATCAGTTTCCTCGGCTCCTGTCCTACCCAAACACCCTCAGAAGTAGCATCATACAAACAGATCAAGTTCATCTGAGGATGAAATAAGGATCAAATAAGATTTGGATCTGGAAGTATCTCCTACATTACAGAATAGCATTTTCCAAGGCATGTTCCATAGGTTTCTAATAAATGCTATGTGAAGAATATGGTCAAATAGGTTTGAGATGCACCAGGTTTAACATAGTTAAATTGGTTTCTTTAGTGCAGGACTTCTCAGAGCCTTTAATACACTAATGTGCATTAAGACTCTCCAAGAGTTTGTAATATACTCTTCATGTGCTCCACACACCAACGCCCTGCCCCAAAAACTTTTCAAGGACTAGCGTTTCATACAACACAACTTGGAAAATATCAGTAAAAAGTACTTACCTTACTGGCTAGTGATGATAATAAGTGAAAATGTTGGACTTAGTACAAATGGTCAGTCAGTGCTACTACCATTACCAAATTTGATTTGTTTTTGATCCTATACTCTAAAGTTTTTTCACATTCAAATATGTTCAACTCCTCTGTTTAAATATTAAAAATGTATCTTTCAATGAAGAAGACTACTGATCATTTTATGATGGGGTAAAACAGTTCAAGTTGTTAAAGAATCAAGGTGGGGGTGGCAAGGCCCAGACAGCTTCATAGTTTCAAAACTTCTGAGTGTGTTTAAGTTGTACAAAGATTCTTTATTCTCTTGACAGTAATCCAATTACTATTATCTCTTCAAAATGGTTTAATGGAATTTCTCATTATGGAAGCTAAACTTACTAACGCATTTGATTCTGCACCTTGAAACTTCATTTCAAGGCCTTCATAAAACTGGAAAGTTGCCTAAGTTGAAAGCGGTTTTAAAGAAGTACTAATGAGTGTAACATAAGAGGGTTGGAATGCCACTGCAGGGTGAAATGAGGACACATTGTCTTGAACAAAAAAAACTAAAGCAAAGAGGAAAACACTTGATGAGACAGCTTCGCTTATTTAAAAATTTTGGTATATACGTTTTCATTTATATCAGCACATTTACAATGTGTTATTCCAAAGAAGAGGCTGTAATTTAAATTATTTTAAATCTCCCCTTCCCTACAATGTTCCCTTCTTGGGGAGGTAGAAAGGAAGAAACACAGAAACAATTACGTGAGGGATAAATTTGGGTGCATGCTTTCCTATTCGACTTTTTACAAATAACATTCTCATAATTAAAATATTATAACTGTCCATATATGGACATTCTACTAAATTGATAATTTAAAATAATCAAAAGCAAATTGTCAAAGAAAAAAATGTATTCACAGACTATGAACAATGAATATTAGAAAGCTGTACCAGAAAATCATCCTTATTAGTAACCCTTATCAAGTGCTTTTAAATCAACTCCTAATCTTACCCTCAAATAGAAAGGTAACACCATAAAATAATTAATTGATTGATCTTATGTTTGCATTATACTTTTTTGTACATGCATAAAAAACACATACTTAAACATCAAACATGGAATTACAAGAGCTTATCACTAGAAAAAATAAAACTTAAGCAACAGAGAGACAATGAATATTCTTTTGTACTTAAAAATGTAAGTCCATATTTCACATCTGGGTCTTCTGTAAAAACGTTCAGAACCATGGAACAATACTTTTAAAACTCAGGTAATGAACATAAAGTACCTGGCAAAGAGTAGATATTCAATAAATGACATGGCTAGTTTTCTTAATAATTAGGGCTTTCCGATTATTGTAAGAAAACCTCGGAATTCTTCTATGATGCTGGAATGGGACCATTTGTGTATATACCATTCAATTTTATGTCCTAGTGAGCACTGTGGCTAAAGAGCTTTGACATAATCGGTATGATGAGATAATCCCAGATTTACTGACTTGGAGAACATTCTAGTATTAGAAATATTTCCCCTCTAATTTGTGTGCTTGGCAATTGAGCTGAGAGAGAACAAATCAGCCTTACTGACTCGATTTAATTAATAACGACCTCATGGTTCATAAAGTGAGATGTTGCTACTGTGTATGAAAAATTTAGAGGTCTGGAAAATAAATGAGGCCAACTATAAAACATGAAAATCTTCTATTTGAACATACAGCACCTCTGGCAAATGTTCCTGCAGAGGTAGTGCATCTGACCTGATTTGGGGAGTGATCAACAGCAGTTCAGATATATGTGAAAATCTAAAAAGTGTTATACTACTTGCCTCTGAATGATAGCTAAATCTGTTGTTGGAAAATAGTAAAATATGATCTGGGAAGATGACAGTGTTGTATTTTTTTCTTTTATAATATTAGTAAATTGAAAGATGTATTTTAAAGCTTAATAAAAAAAACCCAAAAAACAAAACCTAAGAAGACCTGCTTTATTTTATTGGCAAAGAAATGTAAGTGAATTATTTAAATCCCATTAAAATTACCCTCCTTATATTTCTTACCTCTCAGCATGTAAAATGCTTCCTTTCAAAATAAAAATTTAGGACAGTCTCTGTTAAAAGTGGTTTGAGACAAAAAGTGCACTAGTTTTGTAGAAATTCATTCTTATAACCGTCTGTGATGATGAAAGAAGTTCTTTTGTTAATCTTCCATTGTAGATGACACTATTTATATACCACTCTGAATTTAGCAAGACTTGCATGTATTATTTTATTATGTTTAAGAGAAACCTGCAGAATAATAAGTCAAAGTTATTAACTTATAATGTGATTTTCTGGTGATAATCTTATGTGTATAGTATTATTCATATGAACCAGAAAACAAAGACAAATAAGTAAATAAATGTTAACTCAATCTGTTTCAAGTACTAGTAATTTCAAGTCACTGGGAAATTTTACAATTAGCCATGAGCTTCAAGTAGTAATGACTACAACAGACTTACACTAAAAAAAAAAAAAAAAAAAAACAAATTGGAGGAAAAGAACAAAAAATGAACCAC
>NW_004443990.1:8068263-8098766 GCF_000243295.1 Trichechus manatus latirostris
AAAAAGGAAAACAAATTGGAGGAAAAGAACAAAAAATGAACCACGTCAATGAAATTACAAAAATGTCACCAAACCATCTCAGCCTGACATTACTGGCACTAATCAAAAGAAGAAAAAAAGAAAATAACAAATGTTGGAGAGGTTGTGGGGAGATTGGAATTCTTATGCACTGCTGGTGGAAATGTAAAATGGTACAATCACTACGGAAAACAATATGGCACCTTCTTAAAAAGCTAGAAACAAAAATACCATACCAGCAATCCTATTCCAAGGAATATATCCTAGAGAAATAAGAGCTGTCACATGAATAGACATATGCACACCCATGTTCACTGCAGCATTATTCACAATAGCAAAAAGATGGAACAACTTAAGTGCCGATCAACAGATGAATGGACAAACATATGGTACACACACACAATGGAATACTACACAATGATGAATCCAGGAAACATCCCACAACATGGATGAATCTGGAGGGCATTATGCTGAGTGAAATAAGTCAATCACAAAAGGACAAATATTGTATGAGACCACTGTTATAAAAACTCAAGAAAAGATTTACACACAGAAGAAAACAATCTTTGATGGTTACGAGGGAGGGGAGGCGTTGCGAGGGGAAATTACTAGATAGTAGCCAGGCGTTAAATCTGATGGAGGGAAAGACAACACGCAATATAGGGGAAGTCATCACAACTTGACCAAGGCAAAGCCATAGAGGCTTCTTAGACACATCCAAATGCCTTGAGGGACCGAGTTACTGGGGCCGAGGGCTGGGGACCATAGTCTTGGGGGACATTTAGGTCCACTGGCATAACATAATTCATAAAGAAAATGTTCTACATCCTACTTTGGTGAGTAGCATCTGGGGTCTTAAAATTTGCAATTGTCCATTGATGATACATTTACTGGTCCCATCCCATCTGGAGCAAAGAAGAATGAAAAAACCAAAGACACAAGGAAAATATTAGTCCTAAAGACTAAAGGACTACATAAATCACAGCCTACACCAGCCTGAGCCCAGAAGAACTAGATTGTGCCCGGATACCACCACCGACCCAACTGCTCTGACAGGGATCACACTGCAGAGCAGGAAAAAATATAGAACAAAATTCAAATTCACAAAAAAAGACCAGACTTACTAGTCTGACAAAGCCTGCAGCAACCCCCAAGACTATGGCCACTGGACAGCCTGCTAACTCAGAAGTGAAGCCACTCCTGAAGCCCACCTTTCAGCCAAAGATTAGACAGACCTATAAAACAAACAATAACACACTTGAGGAACATGCTTCTTAGTTCAATCAAGTATACGAGACCAAATGGGCAACACCTGACCAAAAGCAAAGACGAGAAGCCATAAAGCGACACGAAAACTGGACGAATGGACACAGGGAACCTGGGGTGGAAAGGGGAAGAATGCTGACGTATTGCGGGGATTGCAACCCCCAAAACCCGCAAAACAATTTATGTATTAATTTTTGAATGAGAAGCTAATTTGTGCTGTAAACTTTCACCTAAAGCACAATAAAAAAAAGTCACCAAACCATAATAAAGCAGCATGTAATCTTGTCATAGACACTGGTTGTAAGAATGACTACAGATTAGTAATATGAAGTATCTATTCCAAAATACCTATTTTTCAAAGAAAATTACAAGCATTTTGTTCCCATTGATATATAAAGGGTCCCTTTTAGGTAATTTTGGAAATATAGCCCAAAATCAAAATGAATATTTCTCATTAATAAACTCTGTAAGTATCACTAAACACTTTGAGCATTTTGTAATTTGGCATTTGGAAATCCAGTGAGGCTCTGATAATACAACAGCAGGATCTCATCCAAATCTTATAGTTGTAAGAATGAATTTTTATTTTTATTATATATTTATGGCATTTTCTATAAAATATACAACAGACATCTTTTGAAATTTAAAAAATCCAATTAATTAAAAAATCTTAAGTCTCAGATATCAAATTACATTACAAGAATCTAAAGCTATAATAATATATTACTTCTGCATCATATTAGAAAAAAATTTCTGCCTCTAGACTTCTAAAAGAATTCTTAAAAGAAAATTCCCGAGAACAATATGGAAAATGTTAATTATATTTTTTATATAATATATGCAGGCCTGAATTGCTCAGTTGATTATTATATAAAGCCAAAAAACCCAGATCCCATAGCTTATACAATTAATTATTCAAAGAAAGAAACTGTTCTATAGCTAAAGATTATAGCCCTGGGTAACTCTAAAGATTTCATGCTGTTTTTGATTATGATGTTGTTGTTAGTTGCTGTCAAGTGGATTCTGACTCATGGTAACTCTATGTAACTGAACGAAACACTGCCCGGTCTTATGCCATAATACAAAAGAACTAAAAAAACATGTCCTACTAACACTGGTACCTATACACAAGACAAGAATGATGTATTCTTTTTAGATACTATTAGATATTAATAAATAATTATATAGAATTTTATAGTTGGTATATTTGTAAATTCTCATATTCCCTTTGGCAGTGTTCACCACAAATTCATGTTCCCCATTCCATACTGGACGAATAAGCAACATTATGATAAATGGAGAAAAGGTTGAAGTTGTCAAGGATTTCATTTTACTTGGATCCACAATCAACACCCATGGAAGCAGCAGTGAGGAAATGAAAAGATGCGCTGCATTGGGCAAATCTGCTGCAAAAGACCTCTTTAAAGTGTTGAAAAGCAAAGACGTCATCTTGAAGACAATAGTGTGAATGAGCCAAGCCTGGTATTTTCAATTGCATCATATGCACGCGAAAGCTGGACAATGAATAAGGAAGACAGAAGAAGAACTGACGTCTTTGAATTGTGGTGTTGGTGAAGAATATTGAATATACCGTGGACTGCCAAAAGAATGAACAAATCTGTCTTGGAAGAAGTACAACCAGAATGCTCGTTAGGAGTAAGGTTAGTGAGATTACGTCTTACATACTTTCGACATGTTGTCAGGAGGGATCAGTCCCTGGAGAGAGACATCATGCTTGGTAAAGTAGAGGGTCAGCGAAAAAGAGGAAGACCCTCAAAAAGACAGCCTGCACAGTGGCTGCAACAATAGGCTCAAGCATAACGATTGTGAGCGTGGCACAGGACCGGGCAGTGTTTCCTTCTGTGGTGCATAGAGTCGCTATGAGTCGGAACCAACTTGATGGCACCTAACAACAACAACATTCCATATTGCAGAGTTGTTACCAGGAGGCAGCTGCCCAGCCAGAGACTACGTTTCTCAGCACCCCTTGCCATTCTTATGTGGCCATATGACTAGTTCTGGCTAAGGAAAGTGACAGAATTGGTGTTTACTTCTTGTGAACCAGGGGTTTTTAAGGTTCTCTACTCTTACTCCCCATCCACCAAATGAATGTAGAGGTCTCTAGCCATAAGGGATATCAGAGTCTAGCGATAGAAGAAGCCTGGGTCTCAACATCAGACCCGGAAGAAAAGCAACCCAAGAACCATGAATACCTGCATTGACTGATATGAAAGCTTTAAGCCATATACCACGCAATTTGTTATAGCAGGCTAATGTCACTCTAAATCACTGTCAAACAAGAAGAGACTATTTCAGGGTGAAGCCATGACTATTATTTTCCCAGTAACTATATGTATAACTTTTACAAACCAAAGAGTTGGTCTTTAAAAAATACAGAAAACAGGTAATAAATATTTATTTTTGCATTACTTTACATATGTCAATAATTAAAAACTTCTGTAGAATAAAGATTAATGGAAACTAAATTTAATTAGAGACAAGTTCACAACCATTATCATAGTTTCCACATGAAATTCCCACTTATCAGTAGAAATGCATGAAATATAGAAGCTATTGTAATTTTAATGTTCCTATTAAAATAGTAAGAATTATAGTACAAGTCAAAAGGCTTTCACTTAATTTATCTAATAAACGAGGCTTAGTAAATATCAGATTAAATGTATTTCTCTTAATTACCTAATTTGAAACCTCAAAAAAACCCAAAATTATTTAAAACATAAAATTTCAACTAATTTTATATTTAGAATCAACTTTTATCAAAGTTAAACTGACTATGCTAAAATTACAAAAATATAAATATGCATACTATTATATTAGAGGAGAATTAAACATCTTAAAATCATAACATATGCCGAGCAAATAATCTGAGAAGCTCCACTATATGAAGAAGAATGCAGCATCAGGATTGGGGGAAGACTCATAACAACTTTCAATATGCAGATGATACAACCTAGCTTGCTGAAAGCAAAGAGGACTTGAAGCACTTACTGATGAAGATCAAAGATTACAGCCTTCAGTATGGATTATACTTCAACATAAGGAAAACAAAAATCCTCACAACTAGACCAATAATCAACATCATGATAAACGGAGAAAAGACTGAAGTTGTCAAGGATTTCATTTTACTTGGATCCACAATCAACGCCCATGGAAGCAGCAGTCAAGAAATCAAAGGACGCATTGCATTGGACAAATGTGCTGCAAAAGACCTCTTCAAAGTGTTGAAAAGCAAAGATGTTACTTTAAGGACTAAGGTGCACCTGAAACAAGTCATGATATTTTCAATCGCCTCATATGGGTAAGAAAGCTGGACGATGAATAAGGAAAACAAAAGAAGAACTGAAGCCTTTGAATGACAGTGCTGGCAAAGAATATTAAATATACCATGGACTGCCACAAGAACGAACAAGTCTGTCTTGGAAGAAGTACAGCCAGAGTGCTCCTTGGAAGCGAGGATGGCAAGACTTTGTCTCACGTACTTTGGACATTTTATCAGGAGGGGACCGCTCCCTGGAGTAGCACATCATGCTTAGAAAGGTAGAGGGTCAGCTAAAAAGAGGAAGACCCTCAATGAGATGGATTGACACAGTGGCTGCAACAATGGGCTTGTCTTAGGCTGGGTTCTCTAGAGAAGCAAAACCAGTAAAGTATATAAACAGAGAGAGAGATATATCAAAGAAACAGCTCATACAACTGTAGAGGCTGGAACGTCCCAAGTCTGTGAATTAAGATAGAGGCTTCTGCCGATTCATGTAGCTGCAGGGGCTGGCAAACCCAAGATCGGCAGGTTGGAAAGCAAGGCTCTTTCTCACAGGCTGTGAATATCAACAAATCCTAAGACTGGCAGGCAAGACCGCAACGCTTCTCCTGATTCGTGTAGCTGCAGGGGCTGGCGAACCCAAAATTGTCAGGTTGGAGAGCAGGGCTCCGCTCACAGGCTGCGATGATGGACGAAGCCGAAGATCGGCAGATAAGCTGATAGCTCAAGTCCCAAGAACCGGAGGTCAGACGACAGGAGGCAGCCACAGAATCCAGAGCCGACAGAGAGAGAAAGCCTTCCCCTGGAGCCGGCGCCCTGAATTCGGACTTCTAGCCCACTGGAGTGTGAGAGAATAAACTTCTCTTTGTTAAAGCCATCCACTTGTGGTATTTCTGTTACAATGGCACTAGACGACTAAGACAGAGCTCAAACATAGCAATGATTGTGAGGATGGCACAGGACTGGGCAGTGTTTTGTTCTGTTGTACATAGGGTCACTAGGAGTTGGAACTGATTCAATAGCACCTAACAACAACAAGAACAAAATCACAGAGCTGGAAGGGACTTTGAGAGGTCCCTTACGAGACCATCTCTAAAGTCTTGGGGTGTTTTTATCGGTATTACTGACTTCATCATATGTGATAAAGTGCAAAAACTGTGAGAGTGTTGGGAGTGCTGTAAAGTAAAAACCTTCCATTGGAGTTATAATATTATGGTGAAAAAATAAATGTTGAATAAAGGATGAAATAGGAACCATATTATCAAACTCTATTGTTCTCTCATGAACTTTCCATACTAATTGCGCCACTTTAGACTTGTGAATAAATTGATTTAACCATTTTCTAGAGTCTTAGTTATATTTTAAAGGTGAGAAAGAGCTATACTTTATCTTCATTTTATTTATGAGGAAGCTGATACTTAGAGAGGTGAAATAACTTACTCCAGTTATAAAAGTAGTACGTTTTAGAGCCAGGATCTGGACCCAAATCTGACGTCTGAGAATTTAACCATTATGTTGAACTCCTCTCTCAGGCTATGTTATCTGGGGTGTTTTCAATAACAATACGTATGGAGGCTCTGGTATCAAGTAGATGACTATCTGACGGGGGCTTTTCAGCTTTAGAAGATGAAATAACTAAAGATGTATTGATTGATTAATTCAGTGATCATAGATTATATGCCTCAAGCTACTGTATCTTTTTATAAGTACCTGCCATAAAATTCATTTAAAAATTAACTACCTGAGTAACTGAATAGAAAAGTATTTCTGTGAAGGTAACTACTTTGTGCTTCCCCAGCAGTCATATACTTCTAACATTGTGTGGCAATGAATTCTTAATATGTCTATCTTTGCCCAATAGGCAGTTAGTTTCTGGAGGGCAGGAAGTGTCCTACTCATCTTTACAGCTCCAGTGTTAGCCTTACAGAAAATAGGGCTCAATAAATGTTTGATACATAATGCATTATACATTCTACTGATATATTACTATTATTATACCACTGGGTAAAAAAGGCTCAAAAGTGGTAGACTAGTTATTTATAATTGAGGATCAGATAAAACAATCTTCAGATGTGATAATGCAGTGAACTTGCCCTAAATAATTCAGAAACGTGTGTAAGGAAATTCATCTTTAAGAGAGAAAAAAGCTAGATTTATGTAAATAGCCTAAAATTCAAATAACCAAATAACAGGCACTACTAACACTCTCCACCAATATTCTCTTGTCAGAATTTCTTGTAAAGATTTAATGACCACAAATTTATATATTTGGTGGTGTCTAATAATTGAATCACTATGATAATTCAAATAATTTTGACTAGCATTTATTTTCTAAATAGCTGGAGTTATATGTACATTTACTCAAATCCCAGACAATAAGTCATAATTATTTACATCAAACAAACACTATTGTTAGCTATCCAAATCTTATTCTCTCTACTAGTGTATAAAGTGCCTCCAAAGACAAATAAATCTGATGGTTTAAGATGTCTGGCTAAATGGTCACTCTATCCCTCATTCCCTAACATTCACTGAGTTGAAATTACCACACTGGAATTTTCAGCCTCTGAAATGATTCAGTATACAGCCCGAATTATATTTCTAGGCACCCAATGTTCAAGAAAAGGATGGAGATTTTCATAGCAGTACCTGGTTAGTGGTGATGCTAAGTAATAAAGTCCAGTTATAATTTAAGAAGATCTCCATCTCCCTCAATATCTGACATGAGTCATCTGATATGGGTGTTTGGGTATGTGGCACCTGACAAAGACTTTAAAGCAGGTAAGTTTTAGTTTTAGTTTAGTTTCTTTTATACCCATTGTGATTGTTAGTTTGTGTGTCAGCTTGGCTGGCCATGATTCTCAGTGGTTTGGAAAGTTATGATGTAGTTTGGCAGTCATATAATGATGTGATCACCTCCATGATGAGATTTGATATAATGCGATCACCTCCATGATGGGATCTGCTGTGAGTAGCATATCAGTTGAAAGGGAGTTTCCTTGGGTGTGGCCTGCATCCAATACAGGTGGACTTTCTGGCAAGGCTCGTGGGATTTCGCTTTCTCTGGATACTGCAGCAGGCTCCTGTTCATCTGCCCTCTGGTTCTTGGGACCTGAGCTAGCAGCTTACCTGCCATCTTGCCTCCCGATCTTAGGATTCGTCAGTCTCCACAACCTGTGAGCCAGAGCCCTGCTGCTAACTTGCTGATCTTGAGTTTGCCAGCCCCTGTAGCTATGTGAATCAGAAGAAGCCTCCAGCCTGACTCACGGACTTGGGACGTTCCAGGCTCTACAACCACATGAGCCATTTTCTTGATATAAATCTCTCTCTATATATATTTACATGCTTTACCGATTTTGCTTCTCTAGAGAACTCAGTGTAAGACATTCAATTTTCAATTTACTTTTCATACAAACCTCATGAACCTTAGTTTGCTCTACTCTTTTTTCAGTTGAAGAAACTGAAGCTCAGAGAGTTTAAGTGCCCTATCGAAGGTCATACAGTAGCAGAGCTAGGACCTGGATGCAGACCAAGGTCACTATTCTGTACAGACGATGCAGACCTGGTTTGCAATTCCAGCTTGCCTACTTACTAATGGGGTTATCTGTATGTCTTTGGACAAGTTACTTAAACTCTGAGCTCCATTTCCTAAACTATAAAACATATAATGACTGCCTTAATAGTTTGTTATACGGTAAGATATTCCCTAGTTTGATGCCTGACACATTCTAGGTACAATGTAACCATTATTCTCTCCCTTTCACCTCTAACTCTCTGTATTAGTTTTCTATTGCTATTGCTACAGTAATAAATTACTATAAATTTAGTAGCTTACACAACACAAATTTATTAGCGTATAGCTCTGCAGTTCAGAAGGGCTCACTGGGCTAAAATCAAGGTGTTGGCAGGGCTGCGTCCCTTTCTAGAGACTCTAGCACAGAGTCTTTGCCTTTTCCAGTTTCTAGAAGTGACTCACATTCTTTGGCTCATGGCTTCCTTTTCCTTCTTCAAAATCAGCAACATAGCATCTCTCTGACCCTGCTTTTGTTGTCACATCTCTTTTTCTGACTCTTTTCTTCTGCCTCCCTCTTCCACTTTTAAGGACTCATGTGATTAAATTGGGCCCACTCAGATAATACAGGATGGTGCAGTGCTTAAGAAGTCCACTGCTAACCAAAAGGTCAGCAGTTTGAACCCACTAGACACTCCTTGAAAACCCTATGGGGCAGTTTACTCTGTCCTATATGGTCGCTATGAGTCGGAATTGACTCGACGGCAACGGATTTTTGTTTGTTTATCTTCCTATTTTAAATTCAGCTGATTAGTAACCTTAATTCCAACCGCAACCTTAATTCTCCTTTACCATGCAACCTAACATATTCAAGGCTCCAAGGATTAGGATGCGGGCATCTTCGATGGGGCATTATTCTGCCTACCACACTCCTCCTCAGCTGCCTCCTCCACTAAAGACTAGGGTCAAAGGGAAAAGGCATTGGTTTGGATTCTCACAATTTGCCTAAAACTTGGTAAAGGCGTACAGAGAAAGATTATATACTACATCATAATGGAGATAATCTTACTGAATGAAGAAAAAGAAGGTGCTGGAGGTCTTATGGAAAGTAATTTAAGAAAAAAGCAACCAAATTTGGAAGGCAAGGTGTTTGACAAAAAAAGTTAGTATTTATTAATACATTTAAGTAAATCATCTAGGAGGCAGAAATAATTTCACATCTGGCTAAATAAAAGTACAGTAAAACCTGTGAAGGTTGGAAACTGTGTAAGGTGGAAACCTGATAGAAAAAAAAAATTTCCCACTAATAGAGAGCGATAGAAAAGTGGTAAGACTGCACCATGTCAAAGGTGGAAAACTAGCGAGACCTGGAAAAATAAGGCAATCCCATCAAGTTCTCGCTCACAGGTTTCACTGTATAGCCCCAGAAAGGTGATAAGTTTCCAAAATACACAATTCCAGAGGATTTACTTATATTATCCTAATGAAATGCTGGAAGATATGAAGATATGCTTCATGTCTAAGTTATACCTGTCACAGGTTAAATAAGGGGAAGAAAGTTTGATGCTGGTTGTCTAGATCTGGATGTTTTACTCATTTCAGTGGGCTTTGCCATTCTGAATCACCCAAGCCAGCTGGCTGGCCTTTTGTACAAATGACAATTTATCATACAGTGCTTCATATTCCCATACTCTGTCATAGGTATTCATAGAAAATCCAGAGCAAGCTGAATTTTCTCAGGCTCATGAGCAATGCAACTTCTTTGCTCCTATCGCAAGGCTTTTGACTGGCTGGAGAGTGGCCTAAGTGCAGGTTCTGGCTACCAGTTTCTATTTACAAGTGTGCAGAGTTGCCATTGAAAACTCCTCCATTGGCAGAAAGTGATGGTATAAAATAAGGGAAGGGAGGCGGAACTAACATCTGCTAAGCACTCACCATATGCCAAGTATTTAGTCAGGGGCTTCACCTCCTTATTTCATTCAATCCTCAAGCAATTCCAAGAGAAAGAAATTATTACCCTTGTTTATTAGATGAGAAAAGGGAGTACAGAGAATTAAATAACTTAGCAAGGTCACACTTGAAAGTGGTGGTGGAAACTTCAGAACCCAGGTCTGTTTGATACTAAAGCCTGTATCTTTTTTCCATCAATTGCTTAAACTGCCGATGGCAATATTCATTCATTTGATAAAGATTTACTTAGTCTCTATTATCTAGGCACTGTATCAAATAGGTGGAGCCCTGGTGGCACAGTGGTTAAAAGCTTAGCTGCTGGCCAAAAGGTTGGCAGTTCAAATGCACCAGCTGCTCCTTGGAAACCCTGTGGGCAGTTCTACTCTGTCTATGGGGTCTCTATAAGTCGGAATTGACTCCATGGCAATAGTTTTGGTTTGGTATCAAATAGATGGTTACAGCTTTGAAATTCAAACTAGTGGTTTCAATACCTTACAACTTATTCATAGCTAAGAAGCGTCTGGGGATAAAATATTAAAAAGTCCATATTTCCTCCTTAAGAGTTCAGTTGGCTTCTTCATGAAGTCTCATTAAGAAAGAAATTCTCAGGATTCTCCTACATTCAAAAGACAATGAGGAACCTACACACATTCTTCTTATCTAGGCTGCATAGAAATTGTCCTGACACCTCATCAAGAGAGCCTTAGATGTTATTAGTCTGTCAGTGGACATTTCTTAACTCATCGAAAATGAATCAAAATAGCCAAATTAATGAGGTTTTCAGAGGGAAGGTTCTTGACAGTGTCCACTAAAGTGAAGCTAAAATAATCTGCCAAGGATTTAGGAAAAGCTAAAAATAGTAAATTTTTAATTCCAATCTAGAAACTGCCTTTTCCTCCCACTCTCCCATCTCCCTAATTTCTAGATATATTAAAACTATCTAAAATAGGCACTACTTGCATGATAAAATGTTTTCTATTTTGTCTTTATTTTATGAATGAGAAGATACAATGTAACTTAAGCTCTTAATTAATAGAGTAGGCTGACAAGGACAAATATTTATTCATAGATAGGTTATGATCCATGTTCTTTCCTACCTGGGAACAATCTAACAGGGTGTCCTATCCCAAGTTCAGGCAGTCACTTAGGGTCATTAATGAACTCTAACTGGAGAGGAAAGAGAAAAGCCATGCCTAATGGACATTAGTTATGCTTCAGAGTCATACAAACAAAGCAATTAAACACCGAACATCTCAAGAACTTTCTAGGAGGGGAGTTGCCATTGTTTATTTTGTTTAGACTAACCTAATGTTTGCATTATTACTGTTCACCTTGGCAGAGCTCCCGTGTTAGCAATATGTTCTAGATGACCAAAGGTTACAAAGATGTGGCATGGGTCCTACCTGCCACTTCTCCCCTGCTGCACCCAGGTCAGACATCTCTAATTGATCAAGGCACACAGCAGTGAGGTCGAATAAGGCCTCAGAATTCTTCTCAAAACAACACTTGAGGCAGTCATTATCAATTGACAGAATTGGTATGAATTGAAATCTATTTGCCTTTCCTGATCTAGAAAAACTTTTGTTTTATTCAGAAATAACATAGGCTCCCTAGGATTCACTGGTATGTATTTGTAATATTCTAAGTATAATACTTCCTATGTAACAGAGAACAGGTTTTACAGCATGAGGAGTGATACATCAGATTTTAGGATCTGAGATAAAGGTGTGTCGATCCAAATGAATGCATGCAGAATTATAAGCCAAGCTTAAGTAGCCTTTAAAAGTAAATTAGTATGATCTTGAAAAATCACCAACAGTACAATTTAATGTTCAAAGCAAGTGTCTGATATTAAGAATTTCATATTGTTCATATATATGAATAAATAACACTGTAAAACAGCATTAGGGTAGGTGGTTACAGCAATACATCGACAGGGAACTGTCAGAAATTCAAGCCAAATTCAGAAGAGGACGTGGAACCAGGGATATCATTGCTGATGTCAGACGGATGTTACCAGAAAGATGTTTACCTGTGTTTTATTGACTATGCAAAGGCATCTGAATGTGAGAATCATAACATATTATGGATAACATTGCGAAGAATGGGAATTTAAGAACACTTCATTGTGCTCATGTGGAACCCGTACACAGACCAAGAGGCAGTTGTTCAAATGGAACAAGCGGATGCTGTGTGGTTTAAAATCGGGAAAGGTGTGCATCAAGGTTGTATCCTTTCACCATACTTATTCAATCTGTATGCTGAGCAAATAAGCCGAGAAGCTGGACTATATGAAGAAGAATGCAGCGTTAGGACTGGAGGAAGACTCATTAACAACCTGTGATATGCAGATGACACAACCTTGCTTGCTGAAAGTGAGGAGGACTTGAAGCACTTACTGATGAAAATCGAAGACTCCAGCCTTCAGTATGGATTAAACCTCAACATAAAGAAAACAAAAATCCTCACAACTGGACCAGTAATCAACATCATGACAAACAGAGAAAAGACTGAAGTTGTCAAAGATTTCATTTTACTTGGCTCTACAATAAACGCCCATGGAAGCCACAGTCGAGAAATCAAACGATGCATTGCATTGGGCAACTCTGCTGCAAAAAATCTCTTTAAAGTATTAAAGAGCAAAGATGTCACTTTGAGGACTAAGGTGCACCTGACTCACACCATGATATTTTCAATTGCTTCATATGCATGTGAAAGTTGGACTATGAATAAGGAAGTCTGAAGAAGAATTGACACCTTTGAATTATGGTGTTGGTGAAGAATACTGAATATACCATGGACTGCTAGAAGAACGAACAAATCTATCTTTGAAAAAGTACAGCCAGAATGCTCCTTTGAACTGAGAAGGGCAAAACTTCATCTCATGTACTTTGGACCTGTTGTCAGGAGGGACCAGTCCCTGGAGAAGTACATCACACTTGGTATAGAGGGTCAACGAAAAAGAGGAAGACCCTCAACAAGATGGACTGACACGGTGGCTGCAACAATGGGCTCAAACATAGCAACAATTGTGAGGATGGTGCAGGACCAGGCAGCATTTCGTTCTGTTGTCCATGGGGTCGCTATGAGTTGGAACCAATTCGACGGCACCTAACAACAACCACGGAGCCCTGGTGGCGTAGTGGTTAAGAGCTCAACTGCTAACCAAAAGGTCAGCAGTTCAAACCAACCAGTAGCTCCTTGGAAACTCTATGGGGCAGCTCTACTCTGTTCTATAGGGTTGCTATGAGTCAGAATTGACCTGACAGCAATGGGTTTTTTTTTTTTTAAACAACAATGACAACAATTATGGTAGGCAGTCTCTAAGATGGCGCCCAAAGACTCTCACCTCTTGGTATTCACATTCTTCTGCAGTTCACTTTCACACTGGGTTGGTCTGTGTGACCAACAGTATATGGCAGAAGTGATGGTATATACACAGAGAAGTTATAAAAGACACTGAGGCTATTGTGGAGTCTCTCTTTTTCTGTCTCTTGCTCTTTCTGTCATCACTTGCTTTGGGGGAAAGTCAGCTGCCATGTTGTGACCACTCAAAATGTGGTGAGGAACTGAAGCCTCCTGCCAATGGCCTCATGAGTGAGCTTAGAAGTGAACCTTTCAGCTCCACTGAGCCACTCTTTAATTCCCAGCCCCTGCTAACAACTTGCCTACAACCTCATAAGAGACCCTGAGCCAGAAAAATCCAATTAAATCACTTTTGGATTCCTGATTATCTGAAATTGGATGTGAAAATAAATGTTTGTTGTTTTAAGCTGCAAAATTTGGGGGGGAGGATTTATTACACAGAAATAGAGAAGTATTATAAGCATGATCATTGGTCATAGTGAATCTGAATCTTTCAATTGAAAGATAAAGCAGTACAATGAGAACTACGTGGCAGCTATGTTTAATTTTTAATATTTAAATTTATTTTTACTATCAAATATATTTCTAATAATTTTTCAAAATTATATAATATACATATAAAGTATACGAATTTTTAAAGTAGAGTCATACAAAAAATCACTATAATCTGTAGTAGCATACAACTTCAAAGGGAAAATAAGCAGTTGGGTGGAAAATGATTATGTTAGATAAATTAATTACAGAACCAACAAGATCACCTACATTTTGTTATTAAAGAATGCTGCAATTCTTTCTTTAAGAAAAAAATAAGAAAATATTCCATAGAATGCACTTAGATAGATATATAGATAGAGATACAGTAAGTGAGCAAGCTATGCTTACTGCATATATGTATACACACATTGGTATACACACACACTCACACATACACATAACTCTGTTAGTTCTATAAAATAGTGGCTCTAGTAATGCCAGTACTTTGATTATATTTGTTTACACCAGGTAAAATATTTCTTCTCTTAAGTCAGAACTTAAAGTAAGCAGACTACTACAAAGTATTAACAGACGTGCAATAGGAATATTCAATGAGGACTATATTCGTCTGGGCATTCTTGGGGCAGCACTGACAGTTATGCTCATTCCCTTGCCTGAGGCTTGGCTTCCATCAGATGTAACAATTCAGTTTCTGGGAAGACAGTGACAGATGTCAATTTCAGGGAAGAGATTATACATATACAGACCAGTATCTCTTCCAGTGTTCTGGGAGGTGACTTCAGTCACTGTTTCTTTTAATTAGAGGTGAGACAGGCAATGACCTGAGTTCCTTACTTGTTATTTCTTGCCTCCAAACATCATCCACCTGGTAAGTGAGCCACTCCCACCTCAAAAACTAATATCAGCTATCCAGGCTCAAAATTTTGGTTGGGGTAGTGGGAAAATGAAGAATAAAAAAGAAAACAAAATAGTCCAAACAACTAAAGGACCACATGAGACAGAACTAGATGGTGCCCGGCTACCACCAATGACTGCCCTGACAGGGAACACAACAGAGAGTCCGGGACAGAGTACGAGAAAAATGTAGAACAAAACTCAAATTCACATAAAAAGACCATTTAATGGTCTGACAGAGACTAGAGGAATCCCTTAAACTATGGCCCCCGGAAGCAGTGTTAACCCGGAACTGAAACCATTCTTTAAGCCCACTCTTCAGACAAAGATTAGACAAGACTATAAAACAAACGTGAGGAATGTGCTTCTTAGTTCAATCAGATTTATGAGACCAAATGGGCAGCTCCTGTCCAAAAGCAGGATGAAAAGGCAGGAAGGGACAGGAAGTGGTCGAAAGGACGCGGGGAACCGGAGAAGGGGTGCTGTCACATTGTGGGGACTGCAACTAATGTCACAAAACAATATGTGTATAAATTTTTGTATGAGAAATTAACTTGAGCTGCAAACTTTCACCTAAAGCACAATTAAAAAAACAAAACAAAACAACTAAACAGTTCCAAGACGCTTGCTTATGCAGGTATTACTTATCTGGCAACATCACCTACCTGAACACAGCTAAGTACCTTGAAGTAAAACCAAAAAAACCCATTGCCATTGAGTCGATTCTGCCTCATAGTGACCCTATCAAAACATCAGAGCAAGGGTAGGGAGTGAAGAGAGCTAACCTTTCCTGAGAGCGCCTGCTTTGGGCTAGGTGCTGTGCTAGGCTCTTTATACACATAAGCTCATTCATTCTGGACAGGAATCCTAAGAAGTGTTAATATTCTTTCCATTTTACATATAAATGAGGAAGCCAAAGCCTGGAGAGGTTAAGTAAATGTGCCCAAAGTCATTTGGTCATTCTGTGGAGGCATCAGCATTTGAACCTAAGTTTCTCCGAGTCCAGAGCCCATATTCTTCTTTCGCCTAAAACCAGAATTGCCTTCCTGTAACCAAATCCACCTGTGCAAGAATTTATGTATTTGACACGCAGAAGAAACCTCACAGACCCACACTCAGAGACTATTTATATGCAATTCAAATTGGCCTAATGATCTGGCACTCTGTCTTAAGAAACTCCAGGGGAAGAGGGTGGGGAAGGGAGAATGGGGATAAGAGGATGGATAGGCATGTTGAGAGCACCAAGAAATGACAACTGTGTCTCCAGTCTCACTTATATGGCTTAATATCCTTTTGCAGAACTCATTGTATTATATATACAGCATGACTGATGGTCATGATTTTAGGAGCCTCAGTGTAAGCAGGCAGGGAAGTATGTAACACTTACTGGGTATGACTTCCATCAAGAATGTTGTTGTTGTTAGGTGCCATCCAGTTGATTCTGACTCATAGCACCCCTATAGCACAGAGCAGAACTGTCCCATAGGGTTTCCAAGGAGCGGCTGGTAGATTTGCACTGCTGACCTTTTGGTTAGCAGTCAAGATCTTAACCACTACACCACTTGGGCTCCTCCATCAAGAATAATTAACCCCAAATAAGTCTTGGTGCTTGAATGGGCTTAAATTCTAATAAAAAAGTTAACTTGTATATCACCCCATTCCTCCATGATGCTGGGTAAAGGAAGCATTGGCATATTGTTAGATTTTCTTAACATTGCTATTTGATCTTTCTAACCTCCAGGAGATACGTACTTATCCTTAGAGCCAAGTTTCTATATTACTATTTAAAAATGGATAATGTATAGAAAACCCAAACCCATTGCCATTGAGTCGATTCCGACTCATAGCAACCCTAAAGGACAGAGTAGAACTGCTCCATAGGGTTTCCAAGGCTGGAATCTTTACAGACTCATTGCTGTGAGTTGGAATTGACTCGATGGCAACGGTTTTTTAAATCTTTATGGAAGCAGACTGCCACTCTTTCTCTGCAGAGCGGCTAGTGGGTTCTAACTTTTCAGTTAGCAGCCGAGCACTTAACTACTGCACCACCAAGGCTCAGGATCTGTTTAAAATGTATTTCTTGACTTGCCACATTAAAATAAGGGGGTGGAGGTGAGGCAGCATGGTTGTGGTGCGTGGGGAACTTTGGAGTCTGACAACCCTGGGAATAGATCCTGGCTCCTCAATTTTACTGCTGTTTCTCCAACTATAATGGTGGGACAATGATACCCACCATTGCCTTTTGGAGAAGAGATTTATCTTACCTCTTTTTCTGCTTTCCTTATGAAAGCCGAGTCAGTATTAAGGTCAAAGAAAAGAATTGATAGGCTTCTAAAACACACTGTGTGGGGTATGTTTTCTAGGAGTGGAGGAGAGTGTAGTGTCCCTTTCTATTCCTTCCATAGGGATTGTGAGCTAGATTTCAGGGCAGGCCCAGGGTCACCTTTCTTTTTCCCTCTTCTCCTTGGATGCTCTTTCTCCCTTGTAGTAACAGCCTGACACTGTTGTCCTAATCTGCCTGCTATGGTGGTTTAAGCCACCTGGGTACCAGGCAATGGGACAAACTCAGACTCTGGTTGGCCATCTCTTGCTTCTTCCTTTTTCTTTGTTGCAAGTGAGTGCCCTTAAATACCTTCCCCTTATGCTGTACTAATTAGGCTCTTACATTTGGCTGTGGGTTAGGATACACTCACAGGTGGCTAAGCTTAGGTAAAGGAGTTCCCCACAGGGTCCAGACTCATTTACTGACATTTTCCAAAGACCTTTGAACTTAGAATTCCTGTTAATAATGAATGTTAGTTTGCCTTCTTTTGATCATACATTTTTTTTGGGAACTTTTTGGACAACAGGCATGGCTGAGGGCAGGATGTAGCTCACCACTATCATAGTACCATACTAATAAGAGCCCAGCACACATGACTAGCAACACCTACTTTCCACATTATTTAGAGGATTAAATGATACAAAGCATAGAAAAATACAGCTAGCAGCTGGTGCTGAATAAATTCTCATTTCCCTTCTCTCATATCATTTCCCTTATTAACTGCAAAGTTAATACGAAAAACAGAGAAAGAAAGAAATCCAATGCAAATTTGAACATGGTTTTTGATTTTCCTGCCATCCCTACAGAAGAGGGATTCAAATACTCCAGGAACTACACACAGCTAATAAAGCATATTAGAGCACAACTTTCCTTCCAGAAGAAGTATGATTCCAGAAGAAGTAAGTAGCATTGTGCTAAATGTAATTTGTGCACAGCACTCCTGGATCCTCTGCTCAAAAAGCTTCTTTCTCCTTCGCGTATTACGAACTACACCTTTTCTTTATTAATCACTTTTTGCTAGAAACCACAAAGAAAAAACACACCATGAATGCTCTTCAACAGGTTTTCCCTTAACTCTTTTCAAATATAAAGCTTGTGAATTCTCAATCTTTTCAATAGTCATTACTTTTGATGCTGTTGTCACCATTATGATTTCTCCATATGGTAAATTACCGATGACTATTTATTGGGCATCTACTGAGTTCAAAGTTCTGTGCTAGGGGCTTAACATGTAACAACTCTGTAAGGTGGGTAACATTCCTCTTACTTTATGATGAGAAAACCAAGGTTAAGACAGATGTAGGAACCTGCATAAAGTCACAGAGCTTGAGAACCCAAATTCTGAATATTGCTTTGGAAAATATTGGCACATCTGAAAGGACAGCAAGCAGCGTTTCCTTTTCCTCCTAAAATGCATACCAAGTAAAATTTGCTAAAAAGGATATAAGGGAGTCTCTTAGTTCTTAGGAGTCTGTTGGGATTCCCCTTTGTACTCTCTGACATGAAAGAAGTTGTCCAGAACACAGTAGAAGTATATCAGACTGCTTTGTCCCAGGTAAAACTAACCAGTCCAACAGCTAGAAAATGTATTCTGTTGAGGCTCTCAAAGGAAGTTATCTGTTAATGATAGTCTAGAACAGTAGAAAGGATCTTGGAGTCAGAAGACTTGGATTCTAGTTCTAGTTTGGTAATTTAATGGTTGTTAATTTTTTTGGCAAGTATTCAAGGCTCTCATTTTCTTCATTTATAAAATGGGGAAAGTAATAAAGTACACATATCTCAATGGGTTGTTCTGAGACACCACTGAGTTAAGGATTGTTCATATACTGTTCCATTTATCTCTTTAGTTATTTACTGCCTATCTTTCCTCACTATTATATAAATTCCATGACATCAGGGAACTAGCCTGTATATTTCATCATTGCATCTTCAAGGCAGTCAGTATTTAAGTTTAAATAATAAACCTATTATAGAAATGAAAGCTAAGTTTAGCAAATTGTTTGGCTGTTTGTGTTTAGTGCACAAAACTTTTAATTTTTTTATGTTTCCCTTGAAATTATTACTAGATATTTTCCCCAAATAATATCTGATATTAGCATTTAAATCACATGAAACGAAATTGGTGAGGCTTCATTTCTTGTTACTAATTTTTGTAACCCCTAAGAGGGCTTTTTGGTTTTGCTGATCATTCTGCAATTTCCAGGTTCTCTCTAGATGCGAAGAAAATTGCTTACTTGGTTGAGATGCTTGTACTTACTTGATGAAGTACTTGATTCCATCTGCTGTGTAAGCTTCCTCCCACCCGTAAGGTAGACCTAGAGTGAAAGGAAACCAAAAATACACTTAATAAGAAGATGAAGATAACTTCATTTCCTGGACACAAACCTTCTATATTTTCATAATTATTTTACTGCATTTCTTATACAAAATGATTTTCTACAAAGGGGAATTAAGACATTTCAGGACAAGCTTTCATACTCAGCATCTTTGGAATACAATAAATAAGTCTTGAACAGTTAACAATCTGCTGTAGATGCAATAACTGGATTATGACTTGTCATTTACATGTGGTGAGCACTTTTGTCAGCAGGATTCAAGCAAAAATTTTTGGTACAGTGGATGGTTTTTGCCTGGAGGCAGAAGGATGGACAAGATGGCCTCTGCTTGTCTAGTCTGGCTCAAAGTTTCTTTAATTGGCTCCCTTTACATTATTTCACTCAGCTCCACAGGGAACTGATGCATGAGTGCCGGATCAGCAGGGGTTTGAAAGCAGCTTTTGGACAACACAAAATTCCTCATAAGTTTGAAAGTTTAGCAAAGTGATTTACAATGGATGGTGGTATTTTACTTTGTTAATTAAAAATTTTGTGCACTAAACACAAACAGCCAAACAATTTGCTAAACTTAGCTTTCATTTCTATAATAGGACTGAGTACAGTTAGCTATAAAAAGATGCGGAATGAAGTTAGCAAGCAATTATTTGGCCGTATTTCTGTAAATGAGTACCTGTTTGTTCTCATCATACCAAGAGAATAGCCTCATGTTGAGGCAGCCACATTCCCTTATATTCCAATTCTGGGTGATACTCCTCTAGAACACAATAGTTTCTACACCTCTACTCCATCCCTCTATCTCTTAAGAGCTGGAGATAGAAAACCAAAAGGGAAGAAAACGCTCGGCATTTCTCAAGCTGAAAGAACTGAAGAAAAAATTCAAGCCTCGAGTTGCAATAGTGAAGGATTCTATGGGGAAAATATTAAATGACGCAGGAAGCATAAAAAGAAGACAGAAGGAATACACAAAGTCATTATACGAAAAAGAATTGGTTGACATTCAACCATTTCAAGAGGTAGCGTATGATCAGGAACCGATGGTACTGAAGGAAGAAGCCCAAGCTGCACTGAAGGCCTTGGTGAAAAACAAGGCTCCAGGAATTGATGGAATATCAATTGAGATGTTTCAACAAACGGATGCAGCGCTGGAAGTGCTCACTTGTCTATACCAAGAAATTTGAAAACAGGTACCTGGCCAACTGACTGGAAGAGATCCATACTTATGCCTATTCCCAAGAAAGGTGATCCGACCGAATGTGGAAATTATCGAACAATAACATTAATATCACATGCAAGTAAAATTTTACTGAAAATCATTCAAAAATGGCTGCAGCAGTACATCCACAGGGAACTGCCAGAAATTCAGGCAGGATTCAGAAGAGGACGTGGGACCAGGGATATTATTGCTCATGTCAGATGGATCCTGGCTGAAAGCAGAGAATACCAGAAAGATGTTTACCTGTGTTCTATTGACTATGCAAAGACATTCGATTGTGTGGATCATAACAGATTATGGATAACATTGCGAAGAACAGGAATTCCAAAACACTTAATTGTGCTCATGAGGAACCTGTACATAGATCAAGAGGCAGCTGTTCAAACAGAACAAGGGGATACTGTGTGGTTTAAAGTCAGGAAAGGTATGTGTCAGGGTTGCATCCTTTCACCATACCTATTCAGTCTGTATGCGAGCAAATAATCCAAGAAGCTGGACTATATGAAGAAGAATAGGGTATCAGGATTGGAGGAACTTATTAACAACCAGCGATATGCAAATGACACAAACTTGCTTGCCAAAAGTGAAGAGGACTTGGAGCACTTACTGATGAAGATCAAAGACTACAGCTTTCAGTATGGATTAAACCTCAACATAAAGAAAACAAAAATCCTCACAACTGGACCAATAGGCAACATCATGATAAATGGAGAAGAGATTGAAGTTGTCAAGGATTCATTTTACTTGTATCCACAATCAACACCCATGGAAGCAGCAGTCAGGAAATCAAAAGACGCATTGCATTGGGCAAATCTGCTGCAAAAGACCTCTTTAAAGTGTTGAAAAGCAAAGATGTCACCTTGAAGACTAAGGTGTGTCTGACCCAAGCCATGGTATTTTCAATCTCATTATATGCACGTGAAAGCTGGACAATGAATAAGGAAGACCGAAGAAGATTTGATGACTTTGAATTGTGGTGTTGGTGAAGAATATTGAATATACCATGGACTGCCAAAAGAACGAACAAATCTGTCTTGGAAGAAGTACAACCAGAATGCTCCTTAGAAGCAAGGATAGCAAGACTATGTCTTACATACTTTGGATATGTTGTCAGGAGGGATCAGTCCCTGGGGAATGACATCATGCTGAGTAAAGTACAGGGTCAGTGAAAAAGAGGAAGACGCTCAACAAGATGGATTGACACAGTGGCTGCAACAATGAGATCAAGCATAACAACAATTATGAGCATGGCGCAGGACCAGGCAATGTTTCCCTCTGTAGTACAAAGGGTCACTATGAGTTGGAACTGACTCAATGGCACCTAACAACAACAACACTTCATCCCTAGGAGCCCTGATGATGCAGAGGTTAAGTACTCAGCTCTTAAAGGAAAGGTCAGTGGTTTGAACCCACCAGCCGCTACATGGGAAAAAGATGTGGCAGTCTGCTTCTGTAAAGATTACAGCCTTGGAAACCCTATAGGGGCAGTTCTACTCTGTCCTATAGGGTTGCTATGAATCGGAATCCGACTCGATGGCAATGGGTTTGGTTTTGGTTGATACTCCATCCCTGAGTACTGCTAAGGATCTTAACTGACCTTTTGGATCAGTGCTTTATTATTGGCTTATCATGGCCCCTTTGATGGGTAGAAGCTACATTAATACACTAAAGAAAAGACTCCTTGAAGCAGGCAGCAGCCACTTCTTTAGAAAGTAACTGAGCTATAAAAACAAACCATTGACTTCCATTCCCCCAAATCTCAGCAAGAGGCATAGCAAAAGTGCAGTAACAGTAACTGTTTAAACAAAATAAAATCTTATTCTCTCACCATTACCTTCCTAGAGAATATTCTTCAAGAAGCAGCTCTAAGGATGTTGTTTTCTTAATTAAGGGTAGGAGGGGAAGATTTATTTTATATTTATTTCTAGTCTTTTGACACAAGTTGTGTAAAATAATACCCAGGGCAAAAACTCCGTAACTATTTCCTTCCTATATTAACACTGGCTACCTAAGAGTTTCTTTTCTCTCATAGTGAATAAATGTTCCTATTTTAAGTAGAACATAAGCACTTCCATGAACTTGGCAGAAGCAAATGACTGGCTTCTTGAAAGCTCCTGAAATGACACTATATACGCATCTCCTCTGGTGTCTGCAGCCAGCTCATGCTCAGCCAGAGAGGACATGATAAACTGCTGGTGCAGCACGGGTTCAAATAGATTTGTTTTTTTTTCTTTAGACCTTCTATGTCTGTGTTACAGACCACTGCATTCATAACCAACAAGCCCCTCACCCGCAGGGAAGAATCTGATGACTGTACGTAAGAAGCTTGCTTTCTTGACAAAAATTCTCAGGAATACCAAGATTTCTGATCAATAAGACAAAGACAGGTAAAAGTTAAGTAGAAAGCTATTCTAATGTGACTGAAGTTTTTGTCTGATGAATGGCTTATTTGTCTGACCAGCACAATTATATCTATTTTTCTAATTTCTTATGCCACAGATTTTTTTAATGCAAAGGAGAAAAAAATGTACAATTTAAAGATAGTATCTGTTAATCCACAGGATCATTTGAAAATTGAGATTAAAACTGGGTACCACATCCCCTTGTATTGTCAAAATAGAATTCCTGCTCAGATTATTTTTCTTAAAATTATTAAACAGGGACTACAACTTCACGGCAGACTTATTAAAGGTACTAATTCATATATATTTAATTCAAAATGGCTATTCAATGACTGTAGTCATAAAGATATCCTTCTGTATTAAATAATGTGCAAAGCCTCCTTTAGGATAAATTCTGTTCTGAAATGATAAGTATTTCTTTCTAAGAAATTAAATAGTTTCTTGTTTTTCAGGCAGTTAATACAATCTGTGAGAAAACAGAGTTGGAGACTAAACTGATAGTAATTAGTCTCTCAATGATAGTTCAGTAATAGAAAAAACACAATCACTGTCTAATTATAAACTGAACACCAAAATATATTAATAAATCAAATAGCTTATTTTACACAAAAGAAGCACTTAGCTCCTTTTGATTTTCATAAACTTATATAAATTATGATGGCTTCAGTTTTCCATTAGTAAAGTTTTTCATTTCTTCACAATAAGTGATTTGTGCATAATTATAATACAATATATTATCTAAATACTTTTGAATAATCATTATTGTTCCAAGGCATTAAAATATATCTACATTTCCCATATCTTTATACTTGCAAATATATGATTCTATTTTTCCATTTCTTTTCATATTTCTCTTAAAACTGTTATGATAACTATAACCACCTGAAATGGTTTCTGATTGGAAGTGTTTGCTATGAACCCTCACATAACATTCTTTCCATCAGAGATCATCTGTTTCCAATCAACAACTTCATGGTGATGAGTCTAAATTCTGTACGGGGATCTTGCCAAAGTAAGAGTCTTGTACATATTCGACTTAGAATACTGGATGTCATCTAAAACTCAACACTTCTAAAACCAAACTATCACATTTCCATACAAAATAGTTTCTTTCCAGTTCCTCAGTCTATTCATGTACCAAGATTCTCTTTGTCATATTTGGTCCTTTTATTCATTCCTTACACACTTATTATGTGTTTAGCATTTTGTTTGGTGCCACTGGAGGAGAGTAACAGGAAACGTGTTAAAATCCAGGTTCTTGCACTGACACAAAGCAGAGTTTGGCTTCTACGGGAGAGAGGCAGGAAATACACTTGAGCTCCTCATGTTGCACTGAATAGAAGTTAGGGTTATTTGCCTCTGACAGAAAAGGAAGGCTGAGAAAAGTCTCACCCCTGAAATTCAGGTGCACCACTACCAGGTGCCGTCAAGTTGATTCTGATTCCTGGTGACTCCAGGACCTGACTAAAACAGAGACTGGAACAGGAACACCAATTACCCCTCACACCCTGCACACACCATGAGACTTGCACTGAGTGATAAGCAACAACAGTCTACTTCTGGGGGAAGACAAGAGTGTAGATATTAAACATCCACTATGACCAGGTGTGCAGAGCCTGCTGACAGCTGAGGATAGAGCAGGAATATGAGAAAAACTCTCCAGCACTCCAGACCTCCCACTAAGTACAAGAGAGTGGCAGACCACCACTGGAGGAATTTGAAGTCTGTGGTTAACACAAGGTAACTATAGAAAGAACAAATGCAATCCAGTTCAACTACAAATAAGATGGAATCAAACCCCATCTAAAGGCCTGACCCAAAAAAAAAAAAAAAAAAAAAAGTCTGTGCAATTCTGGGTTTAAATATTATTTATCTCAGTCTCTGTAGTTTTTCATCCTCAATATCCGGCATTCAATAAAAAATTATCAGACACATAGAAAAGAAAGAAAGGGGGGAAAAAAAAAAGATCCATTGCCAAAAGATAAAACTGTCAACAGAATCAGATCCAGAGATGTCGGACTATAAAATAACCAAAATTAATACATTAAAGGATGTAGTGGGGTCTAGTGAATTATGGTTGTATAACTCCATAGCAATGCTCATCTGCTTATGTATATCATGCAGAAGATGCGTGATTGAGTTTGTTGAGGCCTGGAGTTTTGTTAAGTGGTGAGATGGAAGAGGAAAAGGCCAAGTAAGCTGAGGGAATTTGTAAAAATGATTGTAATACTGGGCCACAGATTAAGCTGAATGACAACAGAAGTGAAACCAATAGTGCAGGCTGAAAGATAGAAAAAACAGAAGTATAGACAGATAGGAGATCTTAATGGGGACATTAAACTGTATAATGGGGTAAATTAAAAAAATGAACTGGAAAGATAGAAAATTTATTGGGAGAGTGCAGTGTTTGAACCCATTTCTGTTGATGCCAAGGTTCCTGAAGGGCACGGAGAATCACAGTAAAGTAGAATAAAAGTGTACTTGAAAAAAGAACTGAAAGGTGAAGGTGGCGGATTTATGTGGAGGATGACAAGAGCTTGGGTGTGGAGAAATCTGGAGAACGAGAATTCTGAGAATGAAATAAAGAAAGACAATACCATCTTGCTCAGACAGAGCTCAAACTGAACAAAATTAAAAACAAAAAACAATTGTGAGTGTGTTAAAAAGTTCGGATACCTTTAACTTTTTAGTATCTGAGTTGGAATTGACTCGACAGCACCCAACAACAACACCTTGAGAGACAGATAGAGTGAGAGAGAGATCTAATAGAGATCTAAACCAAAAACCGAACCCGTCGCCTTCAAGTCGATTCCAACTAATAGCAACCCTAGAGGACAGAGCAGAACTACCCCATACGGTTTCCAAGACTGTGATCTTTACGGAAGCAGACTGCCACATCTTTCTCCTGCGGAATAGCTGATGGGTTCAAACTGCCAACGTTTTGGTTAGCAGCAAAGCCTTAACCACTGTGCCATCAGGGCTCCTTAACAGAGATCTAATTCACAATCAATAAGGCTTTACTAAAGAATATCACATCCATCGCATAGTGGAATTTTCACTTGCTTTGCAGGAAGAAAATCTGAATTTATATGTAAAGCTCCCCAATTATAAATTGAATAACCATGGGAAAGCAATAATCTTGCTGAGTCTCAATTTTCTCATCTATGCAGTAATGACGATAATATCTATCCTGCCCAGCTTATAAGGTTATCATGAGACTCTTACTAAGTAATATATAACTGCACAATGATATACAAATGGAGACCATTATTATTAATAGTAATGACAATATTAGCTCCTCTCTCATTACTTATGGCTCTAGAGATATAGGGTAATTTGGATGCTTAATATAGGAAAAGCATTTAAATTACCTACAGGGGAAATCTCCATTAAGCTGGAGGTATAGTTTCCTTCAATTCTTTCCTCAATACAGGATATGATATAGTCTTTGTTTTACCCATGATAACACTCAGTAAAAGTATAACAGAAACTAGCAGGACACTCTGACCTTACCCAGTGGTGTTCTGGGTAGATGTTTAGCAACTGGCTCTCAGGAACGTGAAAAAAAAAAAAAAAAAAAAAAAAAAAAAAAAAGCCCTTTGTAGCACTTGCTAATTTCCATGGTGTAAATATTCCTACCATGACCAATTCCAAGCTACTAACATGGCATCACTGAATATGGATTGGGAAGAGATGGGCAGTGTATACCATTGTAGGCATTTTCACCATACAGATCGGATAGCTATAAATAACCTCAAGACAAAGATAACAGTAAAAATGTAGGAAAATAATTAGAAACTGGTGAGTTTTGAGTATTTATTACCTTTGCTTTTAATATAATTTATTTAATTGTAAGTTTAAACATTACTTTTTAGTAATGACTATGTTTAACAATTGGCTCACAAAATTCTTGCACACCAGTACTAGCCAGCTCCAATATACCACTGTGGGCACCCGTCTTTTAGCTCTCTGGTCCTAAAAGACAGGAAGCTCCAAAATACAAAGAACAGCAACATTGTTTTGTCCCATAGGTGATCACACAAAACTGAATCAG
Organism: Trichechus manatus latirostris; assembly: GCF_000243295.1. Taxonomy (NCBI): domain Eukaryota; kingdom Metazoa; phylum Chordata; class Mammalia; order Sirenia; family Trichechidae; genus Trichechus; species Trichechus manatus. Next base: position 8,095,372 of record NW_004443990.1, read on the forward strand.
CCTTTAAAGATGTAGAAAATCATTGCTCTAATAATAAACTATGTATTTATCAAATGTTTACATAGAGCTTTCTATGTGTCTGCCATTCTAGGTATTTTATAAATATTAACTCATTGTATTCTCATAACAACCATATGAGGGAAGTGTTATTATTAACCTCATTTTATAAGAAGAAAACTGAGGGATGAAGAGGATAAATAACTTGCCCAATGGTACAACCACAATCTAAACCCAAGCAATCTGGTGCTAAAGCCTATGCTTTTCAACACCTGCTTCCATTTCTGTAACTCTGGTTTAAAACACCAACAATCAATATTTTTAAATGATCAAATGACACTTCTGCCTAACTTTTTAAAGAACAAAAGAAGAAACCAAAACTCTCAACTTCTCAACTTCTGCATTATTACAAACAGTAATTTTTTTTCTAAAAGGAATTGAAATAATTTTTAGATTTAAACACCAAGCAGACTAATTCAGAAATTTAGAAATTTATGTTAGATTTATGATTGTACAAGTTAATTTGTAGGTCTGAACTGCAGTGTCAATTTTAAAAGAACTACTAGCTAATTTTCCTATGGAGAAAGGAATCTATTATACTGGGTGATGTTCGTGAACTATAAATAACCATATAATGCTGTATTTTAATTACAAAAATAATTTCTAGGGAAATAATTTATTAAAAAAACTATATAGATTTTCTGAATTGTGATTTAAACACTCCTTAAAATTAGACTTGCGTAAACACCATATCAACAAGCATTATTCTCGATCTGAGACTTGTTTTTTTTCTCTACTTGGTTACATACAGCAATGTTTAAACAAACAAACAAAAAAATGGCATATATATTGTGGAAAGATTTTATATATTTTCTGTGCCTCAAATTCAAAAGTTAAAACGTTAAGACAATTAGATATGAGTTATTTCTAGTTGGAAGTCACTCATTGTGCATGGGAAATGCTAAAATATATTAAAGGAACAACATAGCAAAAATATTTCTGGAGGTTATTTCATGATTCATGGTTCTCTTGCTGTTACTATTTTTGGGGAAATAAATACTACAAGAGTACCCACTAAAAGAGGAGGAAAAAGCCAATATTCATTTTCTATATTTCTCCTCCCTACAGATGCAAAACTCAGTGTACAGTGGGAGTTCTTTTACTCCCAGTTAAATCGCTGGGTCATTTCCTTGAACTCTAATGTCCAAATACTTGAGAAGCCAGCTTATATGTTCTTTCTTGCACTGCTTGACTCTCATCTCCTCACATAGACTGAAGAGGAGAAAATAATGCAGAATATCACTGGCAGTTGTCTCTCGGTATTCATACAATGCTGGGGAATGATTTGGGCTAAAGTACTTTGGTTTGTTTTGCCTAAAATCAATAACATACAATGGATTTCATTCCTTGTACTGTTATAACTCAGCATAAAACTTGTTGCAGCTTTTCTCACTAAAGTATGAGTTTTCTCTTTGCATGAGCAGAAAGAACTGAGTAACTGTACTAAACGATCATTTCGAACTTTATTCTGCTCTTACAGTCTTCAACTGATTTGTCATGATGATTACACAACACACAGACAACCCCCGTTACTGTCCAGTCGATGCTGACTCATAGCGACCCTATAGGACAGAACAGAACTGCCCCATAGGGTTTCCAAGGAGCGGCTGGTGGACTCAAACTGCTGATCTTTTGGTTAGCAGCCTGAGCTCTTAATCACTGCACCACCAGGGCTCCGTCATCATGATTAGTCATCTACTAAATTTAATTTAATCAATGTAAAGCGCTATAATGGGTAATATAGCTGATTTTTTTTTTCTAAAGGGCTCCCCGTCTCCACACATAAATTTCTCCCCAAATTCTAAAGTTATATACAATGGTTTTGGAAGATGAAACTGATTTAAAAAAGAAAGGAAGCCTTCATTTCACAAATGTACGTGAAAATTTGAGCCCAATTTTGTCTTAAAATAAAGGGATAAGAACTTGCATTTGTTGGACATCCAGGTGTCAACATTATGCTAAACACTTTAAATCTGTTATAAGAGACAATTTTCAATGGTTATTGTTGTAACAAGTTTTATATAAAATCAATAAGTATATTTCATTAAAAAACAAACTTTCACCACATCTACCCTATCCTTTTTTAGCTGATGGCCTTCTTACTTCACTGAGAAAACAGAAGCAGTTGAGAACTTCCACAAATTCCTACCACAACATCTACCAACATTTCAGCCTCTGCACTCACACACTCCACCTTTCTCTTGTTAGTGTGTCCTTTCTCTTGGCAGCAGTTAGCTCCTATCTCAGGCAGTTGTCCTATCTTGCTTGACTTACGTGACATAGCTGATCACTCCTTCCTTCTTGAAACACTTCATTAATTTGACTTCAAAGATACAGTTTTCTTTTCGTTTGACCTCATTGCTGGCTGCTCCTTCCGTGACTCATTTGCTAGTTCCTTCTTCTCTTCCAATCTTTAAAGTTGGAGGGCTTGAAGGCTCAGTACTTCAATCCCTTTCTGTCCCTATTTTTTCCTTTTTTCCCCTTCCTTTTCTACTTACACTCACTTATTAGGCGGTTTCATTCAGTCTGTTGGCTTTAAATATCATCTATACTCCAAAGACTAGAAACTCGTTATCCCCAGCCTGGACCTATCTCCTGAATTCCAAACTGCTAAATTCAGCTGCATACTCTCCCCACCACTTTGCCTAAATTGTCTCACTTTTAAAGTTAAGAAAGTGCCCACTACTGATCTCCCAACTCTGTCCCAAACCTCTCCTCCCACAGTTCTCCCCATCAAATTAATGGCATCCTATATAAAATGGCAAGGAGCCCTGGTGGCGCAGTGGTTAAGTGCTCAGCTGCTAACTAAAAGGTCTTCGGTTTGAACCCACCAGCAGTTCTGTGGGAGAAAGATGTGGCAGCCTGCTTCCATAAAGATTACAGCCTTGGAAACCCTACCGGGCAGTTCTGTTCTGTCTGACAGGGTCACTATGAATTGGAATCGATTCGATGGGAACACATTACGTAAAATAGCAAACTTCCCCCCTGTCCAACCTCTGGCACTCACTAACCCCCTTAACCTACTTTTTCTGTCCCTTCCCTCACTACAAATAGTAGTTTTGTTCACTGCTCTATTTTGCTAGCACTGTTGCAGCACATAGTAGGTTCTTATTTAATATTTGCTGAATTAAGGAATAAACATTTACTATATCAAATATCCATGGCAATACAAACACCTACTATTCAATAAGATGTGAAACTCCAGAGAGTTCTTTAGAATAAGGTGTTGAAAGGGTGCTAAAAAGTGTTGAAAGTAGAGCTGCAAATGCATATACTTAAATATATGAATTTTTTTCCCATGAGTTGATATTCTTCCTCTTTTTTTTTTTTTTTTAGAT